>NC_072852.1:127560426-127871301 GCF_028858705.1 Grus americana | reverse complement strand
AGAACTAAAGAGAATTACGTGAAGTACAAACGATGACAAAAAGCAATTGGGGGGGTGTGGGGTGAGTGTGCTTTGTTTTGTGGTGCAGTTTTTTGTTTGTTTTTTTATTGTTTGTTTGTTTTTTTGTTTTTAATTTTCCTAGTTCCTGATACTAGTCAAAAGTGATGTGTTAGTCCATAGAAAATCTGCAAAGACCAAAGTTACATAATTCATTCTTCTAGTGTTGAATCAAGAAGATATCTATTTGTCTGGGTAAATAACCACACAGGAGTGATGGCAGGAAGATACTTCCCAGAAGGGTTGTCAGTGATAACATGCATAACGCAATGGGATTTTAAATGAGAACACAGCTTTTGTAAATAATGTACAGTCTTCAAGATACTCCAGAGACACTAGACAACACAATTCTTTTAGACAGAGATCATGCTTAAAATACTGTTTTTCTCAGTGTATATGATCTCCATTAGAAACTTACATCAGACAAAAAGAAAGTGTTTCAGGTGTTTTGAACCCTAAAAGAAGAGCACGATAAGAAACAGATCTATAAATATAAAACAGTATTTCAGAAAGCTATCCTAGACCAAAGACAGTGTGTTGTTGCCATTTTCTTGTTTGAAATGGCTTATTATAACTGACTCCTACAGTTTGTAAGAGAAAAAGAGAACTTTTACTCACAGAAATATGCACTCTGTTAGAAGTCCTCCACTTAGAGGCCTCAGAGAGGGAGGAAGAAAAAAAATAAAATTCTGATCAACCTACTCCTTGAATCACTGTAAACATAGTACAATTCAGAGTTTTAAGTCTAACAAAGACAGATGAGCTGTTTTTTCCTGTTTAAAGAAGTGTTGGGTTTTGAATCATTTGAATAATTCTGAATCAGTGAGAGCCTACTTGGAAGTGGAAGAAGACGAGTTATCTTTACTTTAGCTGAAAATGGGAAAAATACATTGAATTATAAAATCATACACCATTTCTCGTGTCTTTAAATATTAGCCTCTCTTTTACACCTCATTGCCATTGCTATACCTTTATTTTATCTGTTAGGCAGCATGGAAGGATCTTGCCAGGGAAAGCAAGAACGATATACTCACAACAGACAAGAGCACTATGCTACGGTCATCCCCTTTTCACTGACTTTCTTGGTCCTTACCCTTGCCAAGATTTGAGATCTCTTTTTTTGACAGGACTTCAGCTGAGCTAAATATAGTATGTAAATAGATCAACCTTTAAAGACAAACCACTCTCTTCATTGATCTAAGAGAAAATTCTAGATACAGAAAGGAACATAAAATTGGGACACAGATGAAAAGCAAACGTCTTTCACACTCATGACTCATAGTGTTAACACATACACAGGCCTGTTTTCGTCTCTGGGAAAGGTGGTTAGAGTAAGTATATTTGTGCTGCTTTCTCATTTGCATTACTTGTTTGTACCAAATATGTTAATGTGTTGTATAGAATATAGTTCGGAAGTTTAAGCTATATTTTACAGACACTGATAATTCAGAAACACATGCATTCTCTTTAAAACAAAGCCGAAAACTCCAAACACAACAGGCAACAGAATTGTCTGGTTCGAGTCACTGCTATGATTATTTCCTCACTGAAGACCTAGGAAAAGGTTTATAATTTTTTATTTATGTATATTTGAAAAAATGGAATAGCCAGTTTATGACTTTTTCCTCTGTTATTATTTTCTCTGACCTATTTTCAAAAGCTCATTTCCAACACTGACTATATTTTCAAAATTCCCTACTGCTAAAAAAAATGACATAGAAGTAAATTTATATGAGTTTAATGAAAGCTCTACTCATGCATGCAGTCCATAAGATTTGAATACATCACACGTCTATTTTATATTGATGTAACAAAGCATTTATACCAAAATGGTGTTTCCGTATTTGGATACAGAAGAATAGTACAGTGGTACCGTTATTAGTACCTGTCCTGGTTTCAGCTAGGATAGAGTGAATTTTCACCAGAAGCTGAGACAGGACACAGCCAGGACAGGTGACCCAAACTAGCCGAAGGGGCATTCCATACTGTATGATGTCATGGTCAGCATAAGAAGGGGGACTAGGTGAGAAGAAGCAGCGCAGCTCAAGGACGGTCTGAGTCTGCAGTCGTGCACGGTCATTGGGTTGAGAAACTGCATTGTGTATCACCCATGGTCTATATTCCATTATCAGTACTGTTGTTGTTTCCCTCTCCCTTTGCTGTCCCAGTAAACTGTCCTTATCCCAACCCATGAGGTTTTGCCTTTGCCTTCCCAGTCTCCTCCCCATCCCACCAGGGTGCTCAGGTGCCAGCTGGGGCTAAACCACAAAAGTACCTCTTTCCTGAAGTTTTTAAATGTATGTTCCTCTGAAATCTGGACGTCTCAGACTTGTACCATTGAAGTGAGGCAATTAAAAACATAAAGCAGCCTGCTTTTCAGCATTGCTGGCATCTTCTAGTTACCTTTACATCTATTTTGACTTCTGAATCTTGCTATTAAGATGTTTAAACTTCTGTGCCTTGTCCTATTGCTCAACTGGCTTGATATATATTGGTAGCCACATTCCTTAAGAAATGAACAAGGTACATAATTTTTTAAGTTTTTTTTTTTTTTTTTAACGTCAGAGACCATTTTTATCTCCCTCTGTTACATGCACCTATTAAGTTTTATCTTTATGACTATCATCTGAGTCATTCCCATTCATTTTCCTAGCACTCAATAGATAGTCAGCATAAAGCTGTTTTCTGAAAAGTAGCCTAGCATTTAAGTATATATTAAAAAAAAAAAAAATAGCATTAGTTAGCATCAGTTGTCCTTCACAGAAACATGGTCTCTTAGTAGGTGACTATAAATCTGCTCACAGGTGCTTAAAGAGAGACAGTGCTTAAACACACAAGCAATCCCCCATCCCTTAATTGCACTAGCATCTGCACTGCAGGAAAAAAAATAAATCTACTGTTAATTATGACAGAAATGTTTCAAAACTAAGAGCTAAGCTTAGGCGTGTGGCATATCACCCCAATATTCCGTCTCGCAGGGGTTCTGACTGACTGGTAGACCTCTTCTACTTATCTTCTATTTCCCTCTCCGGTCTCAACACAGAATTCCTCCCTCCAAACATCTTTAAGTACAGGAGAAATCTGTATCACATCCTTGTATTGATGTTGAAGATTAAGATAGGATTAGTTGAGTCAAAGTAAATAAGCTTCTGTCAATTTTCAAAACTTTCTGGATGTTTGAAAAACATGCGATCAACTTCATAGAGGTATCTTGCTTGTCTTTTCATTTCTTCTTTTTGGGTGAGGTAAGATCTATGTGAAAACAGAGTTCCTTGACAAACTAGGGATACTCAAGAGAATCTGTAATGGACTGAAAAAACAGTATTACACACTACTTTGCACCACTTCTGATGTATTATGTTCAGCATAAAGGCACAAATGAAATAACGTGGTAGCTACGGCTTGGAGCTTCTAGGAGCTACAGAGAATTTTCTAAAATCTGGGTGACGGTCTGGTGACAGTCATAGTTAAAATTAGCGTACAGTAGAGAATAGCGGTGGTGGTAAGCTATTATTATTATTAGACTTCGGAGTATGGCTGCTTTAAAAGGCAGCCTGATTTAAAGAGAAAAAAGTTAATGCACCTCTTCACTCAGTAGACTTGGTCAGTATAGCTTGGCTACACTAAGTAGCTGCAATCCGTATCAAAGAAAGATGTGGTTAAAGCCTCTCCAGATGAATCTACTAGGCAGTTGCAACAACTTTATAGTATGGTAGACACAGACAACCTAATTGCAAACTGACTGGCTCAGGTACAAACTGTAGACTACTCCAAGCAGCCCAAAACACCCTCCATCACACTAGCCTTGTTATGTAGGTGGTTCTATGAGAGATTCAACAGGGAGCAAGTGTATTTCTTTAGAAAGGAAGTTCACCATTCATACCTTGCACTTTTTTTTTTTACATTAAAACTCATTAAGAATTTGTTCTATCTTTAGAGAGAAAACAAAGTTTGAAAAGTTAAAAGTTTCCCATATCTATGCTGTCCTTCCCTTCTAAGATGAGACCATCTGGAAAATTTTCAGCCCAGTTTTTATTTTTATGTGCTTATGCAGGAGAGGTACAGCATCATCTTTTCTCATTAAAAAGAAAACATTTGCATGAGGTTTTGGAGTAAAATTTCAACCTATTAATCATAATTTCAAAAAGCCCTGACAGTATCACAAACCTGATGCTTTGTAAAGTCTCACATTCAATGGGTAAATCAGGTTTCACTAAGAAAGGAAGTACTGAGATTTAATTGTAAAGGGAACTGTTTTCAGATCAGCTACATGATTAATGTAGTTTTTAAAGAGACTTTATATAAAAATAAGATACATTGCTGTTTGGGGATCAAGCTAACTTTAGAGAGAGGCTTCTTAAGGAAATTTGACTGCCAGGATGAAAATGATAGTGATTATCAAATTTCTCTTTTTCTGTAATATGGTTTTGGGAGGAGCTGCTACATAATTCTGACGCAGTCTTTGCCAAATAAACATTCAACAGTTCCCACAAAAAGAACATCCTAAATCTTTAATCATTACAAAAAACACAGAACCTTGACCTTGTATTTTAAAGTGGAGTGACATTATAAAAATTAAATTGGTTCTTCCTCATTTCCATAATATCCTTTAAAAAGCCTTGCCTAGCTTGGAGTATATGTCCTATTTCTTTATCTTTCTTGATGACCCCTCATGCCTGCAAGTCAGCTCGTTTTTCTCTGCTGAAGACTGCACCCTACCGCTGCACACGCTCTAAAATTTCCATTAAAATCTAGGGCATCATCATTCATTCTTATCTTGCAGCAGGCTGCCGAATGGTGCGATACCAGCAACCGCATGCGAACTAGTCTCGAAGGACAATGTAGTTATACACATCACCATCCAGCATGGAAAAGAATTCTACCTGCATAACACATTACCACATACAGTACACTGGGAATCTTAAAAACACTGGGACTGGTGTAGGATGTTGTTATTAATTCTCTTGCAACAGCAAGTCTTACTTAAACAGCAATTTACCAGTAGGCAATTAGCTTCTCAGAGAACATTTTTATTAAGTTGCCCTCACAATGAAATGATCTGTCTCATCAGCTATTGAATATTTGCTGATTAAAGCATTATTATTTTAAATTAGCATATTACAAGTACCTGAGGGTATTTAAACTTGTCTATGTGTTTAACCTTCAGGTTTCTAAGTCCCTCTTCTTCAGACTGATTCTTAAGCAGTTCTCATACCCAAAGCACATGGGCACTTTTGAAGAGTGTTTTAAGTTAGCTGTACTCCTTCCTGTTTCTTTATCTTTTCTGCTTTGCAAGGAGAAATCCTATGTGTGTCTGCATACAGAAGTGCATGCATATACACTTAAGAGTACACGTAATTATATAGCATGCTATAATTTTTATGCTTTGTCCTGGTTTTGGCTGGGATAGAGTCAGAGAACAATAATTTAATTTTGCATTATATGCAATGGATATCCTATGTATATTTATGTACACAATGGAAGAGAAGGCTGATCTGTTTGCAGATGCCATTGAGATGGACTGCAATGCTCTGTGTAGCACTGGTTGAAATAACCTGTTGGCTGACACCTTTGTGGCTCACTAGACAGTTTTGCTATTGTCCAGGCAAGAGAAGAATCCAGAACTCGTAAGTGCAGTCACCTCACGATCAGGCAGTTCTGCAGCAATCTGCACCTGACAGAATTTGCCACTAGCAGCCACTGCTACAGAGCTCAGCATCTATGAGAAATTTAAGACTAGCTTGCTGGCTGAACTGATCTGCTAAGGTAATTTTCTTTTTTTAATTTTATTTTTAAAGTGATGTATGTTTGTTGGTACAACCTTTTTTCCATGTTCTGTCCAGTGGCCATTGTCACCTGGCTCTTTCTGGTGTGCAACACAAACAGCTTTCACTCTTTTTGTATTCATAGGCTTTTGCCCCAGGATGGCACAAACACATCAATGTTCTCATTGCTGTATGGGACACAGTACATGCCAGCTAAGTAGCTGTTTCTTCCAGTGGATGAATGCATACATTGATTGAAGACAGAATAATCATAGAATTGTTTTAGTTGGAAAAGACCTTTAAGATCATCAAGTCCAACCATTAACCTAACACTGCCAAGTCCAACAACTAAACATGTCCCTAAGCACCACATCTACACATCTTTTAAATACCTCCAGGGATGGTGACTCAACCACTTCCCTGGGCAGCCTGTTCCAATGATTGACAGCCCTTTCCCTGAAGACATTTATCCTAACACCCAATCTCAACCTCCCCTGGCACAACTTGAGGCCATTTCCTCTTGTCCTATCACTTGTTACTTGGGAGAAGAGACCACCAGCCACCTGGCTACAGCCTCCTTTCAGGCAGTTGTGGAGAGCAATAAGGTCTCCCCTCAGCCTCCTTCTCTCCAGGCTAAACAACCCCAGTTCCCTCAGCTGCTCCTCATAAGACTTGCGCTCTAGACCCTTCATCATCTTCATTGCCCTTCTCTGGACACGCTCCAGCACCTCAATGTCTTTCTTGTAGTGAGGGACCCAACACTGAACACAGTACTTGAGGTGTGGCCTCACCAGTGCCCATTACAGGGGGACCATCACTTCCCTAGTCCTCCTGGTCACACTATGTCTGATACAAGCCAGAATGCTGTTGGCCACCTTGGTACACTGACGGCTCACATTCAGCCAGCTGTCGACCAACACTCCCAGGTCCTTTTCTGCCAGGCAGCTTTCCAGCCACTCTTCCCCAACCCTGTAGTACTGCATGGGGTTGTTGTGACCCAAGTGCAGGACCCGGCACTGAGCCTTGTTGAACCTCATACAGTTGGCCTTGGCCCATCGATCCAGCCTGTCCAGATCCTTCTGTATAGCCTTCCAGATGGATAGGAGAGCTGATGTCTATCCTTCATCTACTAATATCAAAACACTGATTATAGTCAGTGTATATCCTGAATCTAGATATAGTAAATTTGTATAGGCTAGACAATCTTTACAGCAGGTTTGTGTTAACTTTTTCATTGCTGTCTCACAATTAGGGCATTTCACAATGGACTATAACTATCTAGGTTGGACATACATAAGGCAGCATCATAAGTGTTCTTTCTGTTGAAGAAAGGATCAAGTGCAAAACAAGCTTTCATAGACTGGCATCAAAATAGGCAGATCACAGAGTACATGATCTTTTCCCACTGAGCAGGCTAATGGCACTTTCAAAGAAAAGAAACGTCATTGAGCTTAAAGACTTCAGTGATGCCAAGACAGCAGGTTAACTTTCTGAGGTGGGGGGGGGGGGGGGGGGGAAGAAAAAAAAAAGTCCTCTAATGATTGAAATATAGCATTGACTATGATGCAGAATACAGAATGCAGGCAGAATGAATCCCATTTAACTTGGATTGTGCCAACAGCATGGCTTTCTGCTGTGGGCAACATGTCACATAACATGCTCTCACCAATTTCAGCAGGCTTCCCACACTAAGTATGTCTTTCCCTACTAGTTCCACAATACACATGCCTTGTAAAGCATTTATGGGTCAAACAGTATCCATATGACAACAGAATAATCATTGGCTTTATATTTTTTCATATAGGTTACACATGGAAGTCATCAAATTTACAACATGAAATATAGAACAGCATATATATGTGGTTTCATCCTGCAATCAAGAGCAAACTAGTCTTGCAAATTTCAAGCTTTTTCTTGGAGATGATTTCAAATGGTATCATTGGGAAGGATGAAAGGTACCTTGATTTTTATGTTGAAAGACTTACCCTGTTGTTATAATTTCACCCCCACCCCCTGATTTTTCTGCTTAGGAGAAGGATGCTATGCTATGTTCTCTAAGGAAAAAAAAAAAATGGTTTTTAAAAAGCCTAGAAATAAATACACGGTTGCAGAAATTTAGTGGCTACATATATGGTTATATAACCAAAAATAGCATAAAGAACCAAACCATCTTTAAGTAACAATCAGAAAATATAATATTTGTCGCTGGATTTATTCTGATATTGTAGGATTATACATTACTAGTTTTAGTCAGCATAATCATACCCAAGAACAATAGCTTCACTGCATAAAAAGGTAATCTTCTGTCCCAAAATAATTTCATATGATTTATGATACTTTTCAGAATCCCTTATTTTGGTGCAATCTTATATCTGAATTCTACATCTGGAAGATCAAGTACCACAAATGATACCTATATCCTTAGGAAGACAATAGACATTATTGACAAAGTACTATATCCATTCATCTTTTTCAGAATTATGATAAACATCCAATTGAATACCTTGGAAATGCTGTGAAGGCAAGAGAGGGATATATTCATCCACAGGCTCAAAATAGTACAACAGTATGAGGAAAGAGAATGAACTTTAATCACTCTAAGTCCTTATGATATCGAGGCTGAAACAGCCAGTAGCATCAATGAGCCTAAATAAAATGGCATTTTCATACTTAAAAAAAGAAAATCAAATAAACCCTCTAAATTCACACAAAGTATATGCACTATTATCAATAACTGATTTTGTTTCACTGTGTGCCTTTTCTCTGGAATATGCGAGTAGCTTATTTTATTAATTACTTGGGACTTGAATTGTCTCAGTATACGCTGAGCACCAAGTATGTTTTTCATGGTATGTAGTTTAAAAATATTACACAAACACCAAAATATTATCATTGTTTAACCAGTTAGAGAGAAGTATGTATTGAAATTGCACAAGTTGCACAAAGTTTGTTATAGAGAACATATTTCAAGCCTCATGTGACAGCAGGACCCTTGAATCAGACACTGAAGAGGCTATATTGGATTTGAAACCTCAGTAGGCAAAGTTTTGTACTTTGCACAGATTTAAACATTTGTTAGATTGGAGACTTAATGCTCTTTTGCATCCACAGACCCATCATGATGTTGCTATTACCTTCCAGTTATTACTCAGAATTAATATGACTGGCATAATTTTAGCAATTCCACATGGCACTTCTATTCCTTGGTGAAATCTAGATGTTAATTAATTTGGAAGAAATTAAGTAGTCATCTCAAGTTTTCAAACTTTTATGAAGCACTATATGAGCCGATTTTTAAATTCATTTTAAGTAATGTTCCATTCCTTCCCCAGTCTCTGTTAACATTAAAGCATTTTTAAGACTCTTCAGTGACGAATGAAGAATAATTTACAAGAATACATACTAGGACATGACTGTGTTTTGTAATTAGGTCCAGAAGAAACAGGTCTTTTTGTTCTCAAAAGGCTGCGTGCTCCTTAAATTAAGTTAGCTTACAAGACATTCTGGCTAAACAAATGCAAAATATGTACCTTCTTTTCCTAATTACTTTTTAATTTTTCCAGTTGATTGGTATTCTTATTCCAGAATAAGAAGAATGCCTATGTGCCTACATGCTCCTTTTTAATAAAATTGTTTAAAAAGACATCTTCCATTTTACTAGTTTATCATTCCTGAATTGATAGGAAAACAAAATGGGTTTTTTCCCCACAATATGTTTATTCTAAAGACATTATATTCACTTAAGTACAGTAATGCAACACATACAGCCTCTCAACGCAGAAGTTTACCACTGAAAAGACATTCAAAGAATGTCACTTGTTAACAAATACATGTTGCCTATACAAAGCTATTCTAAATAGTCACAGTCATATTTTTATGAGTTCCCTAGTGAGAAATACACATTTTTTGTCTTCTTTCCAGCCACCTACCAGTCATCACTTTGGCACCAGTAATTTTTGGGTCCACTGGCCCATTTCAACCAGATCAGAAAAAAAAGAAGTCCAAAAGATAATTTGATTCCTACATATTACATAAAAATTGATGGTATGCTACCAGAGGACAGACCAAATCAATGTCCTCCTGACAGAAACAGACTAGCATGAGAGCAATAATTTTATACTTTATGATACTGGCAGCTGGTCAGTCAAATCTTACTCCACCTGCAAGCAATGACAGCATATGCTTCCTCTTGGCTGTTCTGTATTTAGGGGACAAGGGCTAAACGTGGGGGTTCTTTGAGAGAGGAGTAGAGAACTTGCAGGAAAGAAATTGCAGGGAATTTTAGCTCATAGGTGGGGTCTATGCTGAACGGAGCTCCAGGAAACCCGGCTGCATTACTTGTGCTGCTCATGACCTGCTTACTCATGCTTTAAATACTCTTTTTTTCCCCAGTGATGTTTGCTCTTTTTCTTTATATGCAAGATTTCTTTTAGAATACATTGCTTCCATACAAAAACAATTGCTTGGAAAATTAATAATAGTGCTTGAAAATAACTGGAAAAAATATTAGATTTACATAAGCAATTCCTTGGTAAGAAAAATAATTAAGATATAAATTATGATGTTGTTTTTTTCACATGTGGTTGCAAGCAGAAATAAGCATAGCAAAGTTGACCATAACACCAAGACGCAGCTGCGGGACCTGAAGTACGCTCTGAAACTTTCTGATACTCAGGTGCTGCTAGGGTTGGAGAATCCTTTGAGTTGGAGTGAGAAGATCGTACGTGGACCAGCCAGTACAGGACTTTGGAACGTCTCGTGATGTGCTTCAGTTCTTTTACTTGCATGCACAGAGCAGAACAAAGGCGAGCCGGTTGTCAGAGTAAATCTGTCCCAATGTGCTTTCTAGCCTCTATAAGGAGAATTTCCTAACACCCACCTAACCATACCTAAATTCCAGGTTTTCCTCTGGATAAATATGTGGGATCCACACTGACAGTCAACTTCACTCAGTAAAAACAGAAATGGGATCCTGAAGCTATAAGTTGATTGCAAGAGGGATTTTTTTTTTTTTAGCTTTGATTTTCTTTGGGTTGATTTGACATCATGGAGTTTGTTCAAAACAAGACAAAGGTTTCCCCCCCCCCCCCTTCTAAAATATATTCCATGTATTTTCACTTCTGAGTGAGAACATGTGTATTATTTTGAAAAGAGGTTGTGATATATCAGGAATAAAAACAGGCTTTTTAAAAAATCTTAAGCAGTATTTAAGTTTATCAATTTTTCTTGAATAAAATTGAATGTATATGAGGACATGAATAATCACAGCAATCAATCTTCATGCATTAAAGGATACATCTGTTATCACAGTATTTGATTTATTACATTTTATATTATAGAATACTTAGATATATAGTGTGCTGTTACTTTAGAAATAATGGATTATTTTAAAAGCATGGATGCTCACAATTGTAGAAAAATTATAGAATTCATACATATCTAATTCTGATAGGATTTCTATATCCTTGTTTTAAATATGGACAGAGAAACAGAAAAAGAATTAGGAATGTTTTCCCAAAGTCTTCAGCACAAGATCACTCCCTTCATTTAGTTAGCCTGCTCTCTTTCTTCTTACAGCTCCTGTTCTCCAAGTCTGTAGCAAGGTGAATGGTATTATTCAACAAAAACAAACACTCCAAAGGAATTGAAAGTATGCCCCTCCAACTATCAGAGATAACTAGTTTACATGCTAAAGCATAAGATTTGATGTAATTTCGGGAGCAGTTAATAGTAGAATACCATTATCTAATCCATTTAATAGCTACACATACAATCAAATATAATGCCTTGCAACAAGGAATACCACAGATTGACTGTAAGTATTTTAATTAGATACACAAATGTATTATTCTGTGGTGCTGTGTCTATTCTGTCCCACATTAGAACAAATCATAGGTAGGGTTTGACCAGTTTTCTTTATTTTTCTTCCATAATTGTTAAAACAAACAAGCAAAACAAACCCCACACATAAAAAAACCACCAAAACCCCCAAAACCTAAACCCCCACAAAACCACAGAGATCTTTATCTCTGATGTTTATTGACCCAGTTAACTTTCTGCAATCTGCAAATTGTGCTATGCCCATTAACTTTTTAGTTGTATTTTCTGTATTGCTTCAGTCTGGTATGGTGGATCTTTTTGAGAAAAAGAAAAGTTAAGTACAGTGTAATAACTATCAAATGAAGATATGCAATAACCAATAGCAATATTCTATCTATTTTGCCACACCAAGAATCCCACTTCTGCACCACCACCACCTCACTCCCAGAAATATTACAGCATCTTTGCCAGGTAACTTCATCAATTTATCAAAATGGAGTTAGATCAACATTACTTTCTGCATTTGAATTAGTAGCTTAATTGAACTTTAACTGTTCATTCCTACCCTGTGCTGCCTTTTATGTGCACGGGTTCTCTTGGTTGTTTTTAATCCTGAAAAAATTTCCAATGCAGTTCACCATGTGGCAGCACAACCTTTTACATCAGCACAGCTAAAGGAGCACCAGAAATCTGGAGGCACCTGGGAATGGATGAAGTCTGCTTTATACTACTGGTGAAGAATACCTGAGAGTTAAGTTAGGCTGCAGTTTCTCATATCTTTTGACAACACTGTATGTGGGATTTTTGTACTAACTCCTTAACAAAACAGCCGTGTTATAAGTCAAAGTCCTATAGGTCTACATGCAAATACCCTCTCTCTTCCCATCCTCTCGTCCTGTAAGATGCACACCATCTAGCTGCATAGAGCAAGCTTGTCATGCACACGTCCACAGGAGGACGTTGTTTTCTTAAACAACATCAGGGGCACAAGTCTCCTTCAAATCCCTATTGCATCTTCCCTGGGACAGACAGCAGCAAAGGGAGTCCACCAGTGACAAGTCTCTTACTGGCAAGAGGCTGCTCCTGGCCAGTGGCTGTCCCAGCTGGGTACCCAAGGTGATGTGCCCTACGTCATGCATCTAAGATCTGTCCAGTGTTAGAAGGGGTGCAGAGTCCATGAGGAAACCTTTGCAGAACTTTTCTTGCTCTCCGGCTCTTCCCTGACACCGGCAGTCAGACAAGCAGAGACCCTGTGTTAATCACTCAGCTCAACTAAAGCACCTCAGTAAAAACGATTCGACATTGTAGGCAAGCAAAACCTTGGGGCAGTGCAGTCCACGGCAGCTTTGCCATCTTCTTCATTAATTTCACAATAACACAGTAAACATTTATTAGTCAGAAGATGGGGTTGGTTTTTTTCCTTTCACTGTAACAATCAGACACAGAAATGCTTATGTAAGGCTTAATAAGAACCTTATGAAAGTGTCCAAAAGGTTCAGGTATGTATTCTGCATAAGCTTTTGCATGACACGCACACATGAATTGCTTCACCTAATGATTACTCATGTTTTGTGTTGAGATTACCTATTGTCCTGGCTCAAGCAGGAAAGGAATGTGACTAAAATAGTTCTAAACATCAGATTTGAGCTTCATTCCCAAATACCTATCTATAGTACTGTTATGATGGAAATTTAGCAAAAATGAACATACAATACAAATTATATACTTTGACACTTTGAGGCTGTCACAGAAAACTTATTTGCAGTTAGATTTTTAAGTTGATTTAAAGTAATTCTAAGGCCAGAATCACTACATTGAAAGTCCAAAATAACTACAATGTGTTTGAACAGAGAATGAAGTGATCGCACTACAGTTTTTCTTAATTTTTTCTTTAATTTTTATGCCACTGTTATAATACATACTTTTGTAGATGAGCTCTAGAAATGTTTTCCTTACACTTCATTGAGAGTAGGAGATGAAGGAAAACTTTTGTTTTGTAAACTGAGGCTTTCAAAGGCACTGAAAGGCATGAAAAGTACAATCCCTCCATCTAAGTTCTTACAGAAATCCTATCTTTAAATAAAAGCTTAACAAACTCCCAAACTAAAAAAAATAAACCACCACACCACTTTTCTAAAAAATTGTCAACCTGAACTGTTAGGAATTTGACCAAAAAAGTTACCTAATGTTAGCCTAATTTCAAAATTTGGGTGATATACTTTATTACTAAAGAATAGAATTGGTCAAGCTAGAGACCACGTTAAAGATTTGGGAGGGCTGAGACTAGCTGAATGATTAAAGTACTGGCAAACATTGAAGAAAATCTTTATTATTAATTATTGGTTTAGTTTGTTTAATTTTCTTCTTTTTAGTCCCCTGTCAGAACTCCTTTAAGAGGGAAATGTTTTGGTGCTTTTTGGAAGAAATGGAGGGGGTGGAAGAGGATAAACCAGCCCTCAGGGAAGGAGAATGGAGAAAGTGAGCCTCATTCAGCTGCTTTAATGTCTGCGTTAACAGACATAAAGAGACGTTTTCAAAAAAATGCAGCGATTCTAGATCTTCGGGGATAGAATTACAATGAAGTTAATGGTTCTCTCACCTGAACACCAGGGCTAATCTCTCTCCTTAAAATGAGAACCCACGTCGGCTTTTCTTATCACCGTTTCCACGACCACAGTAGTATAAGTGCGTAAAATATCTTTCCAAAATAATCGTCATGCCATCCAACAGTACATATGTATATCTCTCTGTGTGCCAATTTTAATAGTTTATCCCCTTTTCATTTTTTATATTATCTTGTTTATGGATATCCAGTTGTTTAATACCTTAAATCCCCATCTCGATTACATTTCTAAGGTACTGCATACATTTCGGTCTGATTTTTAAAAAAGCCAGAGCAACTTAATCAGAGAGAATCCTCCTGAATCCTTACAGGATGAAGGGAGGCAGAAGACAGCCGCTCTCGCACCGGGCAGTGCCTGTAGCAAGCACTCGGGCCAGCGCCGCGATGCCGGCACCCCGGGCCGCAGGAGGCCGAGCGTTGCCAGCGGGCGAGGGGGGCGATCCTGCCCCTCCGCTCCGCCCTGGGGGGCCACGCCTGGGGGGCTGGGTCTTTGGTTTAAGGCTTTCTCTTCAGCCTTCCGTAGTTCTTTCGCCGCTATTTGGCACTCTCTTAATATCGTTACTGACTATAAGCTAAAAAGCCTCTTAGGAATAACACTGTGTTATTGGGTATTAAGGAATTTATTTTTACTAGGTGAAAAGAGACTGTTTAATTTTCCATGGCTCAGGAGAATGTTCCTTTATCATAGGTGTTGCGAGGCCCTCAGTGACCTTACCAGGATTCTCTTTTCTTCTCCAAATGTATCTCGACTAAAAGATGTCAACTCAGGAAAATTCACCAATTTAAACAGATTTAGCTTTTTTTACAGAACAGAATACGGTAAAACTATAGGGAAGTTCATATCCTAAACAGTTATTTGCAATTCAGAACAAAATCTATTATCAAATGCAAGTACCCAACACCATTCGAGATCATTGAAAAAGGAAAAAAAGCAAACCAGCAAGAAGATCTACCGTCTTCAGACATACTACTGTCACTGAACACTATTTTGGACAGTTACTGAAAGTATACGTTGGTGATCTGACTTTAGAAGTAAATGGCTCCATTTCATTTGTTGCCCTGGATCCTTGAATCAGGACATCCGTTAGATAGTTTCAGAAAACAAGTCTGCAGAAATCGAAGCGTGGCTTCCTAGAGTCAGAGCTAGAGGACACCCAGTGATGTTCCTTGCCCGGCAGAAGGAGATAACAGCTCCTTGCTGACACGAAGAACCGGCAGCACAATTTTACAGCAACGTTTTCAGCAACAGCAAAAAATGAGAAACTTTTCTTCTTCAGCTAAGGTCACACAAACCATTCAGTTCCCTGCCTTCCTCCCTTCTCAGCAGGCAAGAATAAACAAACCAGGGTTACACCTTGCTGAGGCCAAACAGACAGTGCGGTTTCACTGCAGGGGGAAGCCAACACAACGATTCCCCTCGGGCCATCGGACAATGAACAATCAGGATTCCTTCCCACCACAGAAAGCAAACATGAAACAAGCCAACCCAAAACCTACCACAGCCTTGGTGTCTAAACTTTAGCACCGACAAGCCATAAATTTCACACTCCCCAGAAAAGCAAAGTTTAACTGCTTCCTGCCAGGCTCACAGCAGCAGTACTCTGGTTTCTTGCTTTTCCAGGAGAAAGTTTAATCCACCTCACAGCAAGGAGCTATGGGACCAAGTGTCCATTGAGGGAATTCAGAATTAAATACTAATGATTATTTCACTGTTCTTTGACAAATAGCTAACTGCAATAGCTTGAAACAACTATCGTTGGTGAAACCTCACATGTATCATCCCCCCACAATTGTCACAATCTCATAAGGTATAACCATAAAACTAGCTACATCAAACTCTTGATCAGGATGAATCAGTAGAATCTGAAAAGGAATTAGTTTAATGCATATCTACTCTGCTGCCATGAAAGAGTTAACCTTTGACAAGTTATCTGTCCTGAATTTTGCTGTTGTAAAAGGAATTTTTTATGCCACTAGAAACCACTTGAGGATTCTCCTAGAGATACAAACTCACAAATCCTTTGAAGAGGTGTGAATCAGATTCAGTTGCTGCTTCTCGTATCACGATAAACAATAGTTTACAACGATAGTATGATACCTTTAGCTCTTTTTAACAATTATTTATATCAGGACATAATTTAGTTATCACAAACTGGCAAATTAGGAATTTTTTCCTCAAGAAAAACTAAGTGCAGATTTAGTGGTAAAATACACAAAAACAGAATGCAATTTAACTTATTAAAATGTACTTAAATCATTAGCTAGTGAATATTGAAATTAAAAGTAATGAGTTCCCACAAACTGTTGCAAAGTACTGTGGATGTAGCCTTTATGGTGTCCAAGAAAGGTGGCATCACAAGGTTTTACCAATAGAAGAAATGGATGGTACTGAATTACTTAATCAGATGAATGCACTTGGAACAGAATGCAAAATTGTTTGGGCTTTAAGGGGTTACAGCCACTACAACTCTGCATCATAAACAGTGCTGACCAGAGAATGACAAGAAGTAGGGAACAGACATAGTATACCTGAATCACACAAGCAAGGCCAAGAAGCATCTGCATATTTCAGCAGACCATTTCAAAGTTAATTTAAGTTTGTACTTAATTAATTACTGTGCTGAGCCCCCCCCCCCCTTACATTAAACCTAAGTATACTTGAAATGCTGTAGCTAAAGACAGTTTTTAATAACGGGGGGGGGGGGAAGAATCTCATGAAAAATTAACTTCTTAACTAGAATGTGGAGAATATCAGTTATGGCAAAAATCTCAATGTACGGAAAAGCTGTAATACTGCCAATATTATCAAGACCTAAACTGTCCTGTTGACCTCAATTCTGACTGTCCACTAAATCAGACTTGAAAAGGGCAATTCAGTTATTTAAATAGCAATTCATTAATGACTATGTTTTGGGTTTTTTTTTTTTAAAAAGTTATCCTCTAACCTCTTATCTTAACCTTACTATAAAAACAACAGGAATAACTACCACGCTAAGCTACCTTTATCCCTCCATAAGGGATGGATGGGTATCTTCATCCCCCATAGGATGAAAATTCTCTGCATGCATATAACATTTGCCAAAACAGAACAGACACTTAAACATAATCTGTAGTGGGGGAAAAAATCCCAGAAGAATAGTAAATGTAAATGTATTATTTTGATTATGACACAATTAATTTTGAATTTTAATGCAACAGAAGATTAACAAGTAAAACATTAATGTTGTTCAGTGAACTTAAGATGTGACATTTGGAAAAGGGACCTTGTGATTTTCTCAGAACTCTCCACTCTTTTCCTCCTCTCTGAAACACAATGGTGTCAAATGAATGCTTTTATATTTTACTTTTAATGAAATTCTATTATCCAAAGATGAAACTATTTTTACAAGCAGCTGTGCTACGCAGCTTGCTAAATAATTGAGCTTAGTTTTGCCACTTCTCCTCAGCCTCTAGCACATCTGTTCTACTGACAGAAGGGAGATCCAAGGACAGGAACAAGATGAGGAAGCTTTTAACAATGAAGCACAAAACGTAAGAGTGAAAGAAAAATAGTACGTGTATTGTCAACATCCAGCAAACAGTTGTGACAAACAGCAGTTGAAAAACTGGATTGGTTAGAAGAGGGGAAGACACTGCCAGTAAACAGTGATCCTGAATGTTTAGCACTGTGTCTTGTACCCAATTGTTCTCCTTCCCTCCATAAATAACCTCATTGGTAACTGTCAAATCAGTAATCCATCTTGCTTAATATACAGACATTTAGACCATTTCAAAACAATTTGAAAATATTTCAGAAGTTATTTTGAAAACACAGTAACACAGTTGTAGCCAGCTTTCAGTTTTGTCGGCACATCTGTCCACTTAAGACACGTTAAAGCATCTGGAAGCAAAAATTTCAATAGCTCATCTCTAGCTTTCTTCGGCAGAAGCGTGCATCTTCCAAGAGCATCTACTTTCTATGACAACATATTTTCTAATAATTATATGACAGTATCAGTCATGCTTCTTTTATTCTGAACTTAACAGTGCATTAAACATGTTTAGAAATCAAAATGTTTGCTTTATAAATGTATTAAATCATGTTAGTCCATTAACCTGCAAGTTACCATGGACTTGATAATTGCAGTTTAAATAGTCACGTAGCCTTTTCCTATGATTTTTTAGACAGATCCATCTGTTGCTAAGATGATCTTTAAATAAACTTCATCCAGATATTACATCAGATATTATTTTTATGTAATGGCAGGACTTAAGGCAATGTAAAATTGCATTCTTGGCCAGAATATGATACCAAAACGCCAACTAGTAACCTGAGATATAAATATTCAAGATGTATAACCTTTTCTCTTACTAGAAGATTGCAATTTTTACTTTAGAACTGTTTTTATGCTCAACTCGTATGTACTTTCAGTTTCAGAACAATCTAATTTTACAAGTAGCAAATGCATATTACAGATGTGTTAGTGTAACAGAAATCTGCCTGCTGTTAGTATACATTTATACACACAGCTGTAAGGCATATCATTTGAGACCTAATTATTTGTAGAATTTTCAAACCAATCACATCAAACCATATAAAATTTTAAAAAGTAAACTATTTTGTAGAGACAGACAATTTTAATAGAGCAGGTCTGTGATATAAAATTATTGTTTTGGGGAACAGACCTACACACTCTTAGAGCATGTACCCATTTAGTATCCCAATATGGAAGGTGTTAAGGCCTCCTTCCCAAAAGTTTTTACTTCATGATTGTTGCAGAATTCTTTGGTCCAACAACTAAGTACCTATTCAGTTCAGTGGTCTTTAGGTAAGCGGGGCTGCCTGCTCATTTGAAGTTCACTGCGGAAGTTTGCCCTTAGTTTCAATATATTCTGCAACTTGTGCTTGTAGTTTTTGTAGCCCAGTTAAAACAAGCATTTAACAATAACTGAAAAAACCTCCACACTTTAAAAATTAAATATCTATGGTAGAAATTACTGATTCATCATAAGCATCGTTGTCTTTCTCTTTGCCTTGGACGCATACACACATCCACACAGATGTCTCCCAAAAAAGCTCAGCTTGTTTCCAGTTATATTACTGATTACAGTCAGGTTTCTTATCTTTACTTCTTCCATAGACAGAAGAATCTTTCCAAACAATGGAAATTTTTAAGAGCATCTCCTATTTTTCTGTGGGGAAAAAAGTAAAAACAACCAAACATCACCACCACCAAAAAACCACAAACTTGATGATATACTTTCTAAGTGCACAATACAATTTCTTTTTTTCTTTTTTTCTTTTTTTTTTTCTGTTAGTTCAAATCCATATAGGCATCCCATGTATGTCTGAACAATTAAGTTGTTTTTAGCACATCATGGACCTTTTTCTGTGATTATCACTGTATGCCTAAGGTGGTTTTTTTTTTTGCATCTGAATGTAATTACCTAACACCATCTAGCTTGCAGGAAATTGAAATGGATAATAAATCTTGCAAGTGTTAACCCTACAACAATTCCTCTAACATTATTCTCACAACTCTACAGGGGCTACTCCTTCATTATCGAAGGAAAAAAAAAAAAAATCTTAAAGAAGCCTGGAGTGTCTCTTTTCTACACCATAACTTAACCACCTAAAACTCTGTCATTTTATGCCAGCCTCTACAAGAAGCCAAGCAGCTTTTATTCACCATTTGGTGTAACTAAATCCTACAATTTCAATGTTAGGTCACACAGGACCTAAAAATGCTAATATTGCACAACAATGAGAAAATTTAACATATTTTCTTTACAGTCCTACTTTAACTGGCTTTGAAGTAAGTTTGAAGTAGATTTGAATTAAAAATAATATGAACCTCAAAATATTTTTTTGATAAATATGCATAAAGAACTGTGGATAATCCCTCAACACTTTAAAAATTAAAATTATATTTTGCTTTCTAAAAATGTTTACACAGATATCCAAATCTGAAATCTTAACTCACAGCTCTACAGTAAATGGAGAAAAGCAGACAGCACCAACAGGCAACTCATGTAACCTATCTTGAAATGAACTCTGGCAAGCCTCTATCTCTGCACAGTTAGGGTAGGTCCATCCCAGCTGTAAAAACAATGTTGTGAAACTGAAAAAGGAACATGTATAAAAGAGTCTAAAAAGTTCTTGAATTCTTCTAGCCTCACAGATAATATGGGGATCTTCTAGAAAGTTTCTTAATGTGGTGCAGGAAAAAGACAACCTAATAAGTTCTTCTCTAGGCAAGGGAATTGCACCACTGTAAGAAAAAAAAAAATTGCTTTAGAAAGTGGTTAAGTTAAATCAATGCAAGCTCCTCTGTGGATAATGTTGGCTTATGTTTACTTTATCTAAATTGTTATAAGACACTCTTCCCCAAACTAAGACTGTCTACACAAGAGGGCTGATCTAATTTATCTAAGTTCATTCAATTTTCTTGCGTTTTAATGGACTCCATCGTCACTGGCAGTGTAATGAGGCAACAGCAACACTAAAGAAAAAGCATGTGCTCAACAAACCAGCGATTAAAGGGCATAATATTGTTCTCTTTGATGGCTATAAAGAGGTTTTCATATCCAGACAACTACGACCCTGTTTAAAATTTAAGGTCATGTTAAAATGCTCCTAAATACGAAGACCCTGTAAATACAAGAAAGACTGCTGGTACCTGGATATCCTGGGGAGGCAAGTGTCCAGTGCTGGGCAGTAAACCTGAGTGGTGGCAATTGTCAGGGGAGGGATCGCATGGGAACAGTAAGACTCCTACTGCCTTGGCAGGGACTGACAGTTTTCTGCCATGCGTGCTTATGAGCATAAAATACAGAAAATAAAGGTTCAGGAAGAAGGAAACCTTAACAGAGCTTCTTTTAGGCACAGTAGTCACCAGGAAGGTAAGATTATAGTCAAGGCAAGATTGTTCATGTTGTATTTGCAGACAGAATTGAAACTGCAATCACCAAATAAATGGCATTTGTTAGCAACAGCATGATAATCTGCTGGCAACCAGAACAGTTATAAGGGTGGAATAAGTAATCTGTAGCTCAATTTTATTTGTAAGGTCTTAGTTTTCTTTAAGTCAAGGATATGTTAATATCTGAACACATGTATGATCATTAAATTCTAGAGAATTGGGCTAATCTTCTCTTTAATCCCTTTTGTGCTTCTCTTCTATTCAACTATTGTCTAGAATAGTGTAAACAATTTGTATGCTAAGACTTTTTTCAATTACCCATTTTACCAGGATCTTATTTTCTACAATATTTGTTACAGGTAAATCGCTACAGTAGTAGCTTTCAGCTTGTAACATTTCCTAAATCACAGTATTCTCCAGGTGATTACTGGATGTGAGAGGAAATCCACCAGAAGAACATCATCTGATCTCTAAATAAGTGTTTATGTTCAAACGAGTTATTTAACAAGTTATTCTACTTTTAGCAGAGGTTTGTTTTTGTCAGTATCCTGCAGAATTAGAAGTGAAACCAAGTTATGCTTAGGCAAAAGGATGCCAGCCTAACAACACAGCACTGGCCGTGTTGCAACAGCCACTCTACTCCAAGTTGACTTTGACTCAGTCTGTGGTCACCCTGAATGATATTAGTGAGCTGTAGAAAGTGGCAGATGTTAAGAAAGCAGCAGACATTGAGAAAGCAAGTGGAAAGCAGGTCAAACAGAAGCATTAAAACCAAAAGGATGCTGGCAAAGCACCTGATCTTCTCAATGTCATTGGTTCTTTTCCCAAAGAAAACAAAAAGCAAGAATTTCTTCCTAGCGAGCTGTTAGCTAATTGGTATTTGTTGGTACCGTCGATAGCTCCCGCAGAAATTAAAGCAAAAAGTAAACAGTACCTGGAAAGATGAAACGTTTGTACTATAGCTAAATGGAGGCGAGACAGAATCTGAAAGCTTTCTTTCAGTTAAATTGTCCTTACATATTTGTGTGTTTTCTCTGAGGAGTGGAACAAAAGCCACTTGAATACACCCCCAGTGGAGACACAGCATTCGATCATCTACCTTGGCAGTTACATCTTTATCATGCACTGATTTATGCACAAACGCAGCAGCGGGACAGATCCTCGTAGGTGCTTATTACAAACCTAAAATGTACTTTCTTGCAAACCTTCAAGACAACATTTTTGGAAATGATATTATTCCTTTTTGAAGTGGCATGCTTTCTGGCATCTACTGCACAACTTTTCCTCTTTGTTGCAGCATGCGTATTGGATCTTTTTTAAAAGAAATTCTTTCAACAACTGCAGTGGAGCATATCATTTATACTATAGAGTTTCTGAAGTTTTGTTGCTAATATTTATTTCAGAAAGATGCAGTTCACAGCTATCAAAGTGGGATGTAAAATAAAAAATATTCAAGAAATAGATCGTTCAGATGTTTAACTACCTTGCCTGGGCTTATGTTTTTTCCTACACACAGCACCGCTAGCACACTTTCCCTTGTACACAGGTCCTTCCACGCTCAATCAATTTTCTGGTTTATACACTTTAAAAGATAAGAAAGAAAGGCCATGGAAGGACAGTATGATGTTATACCTTTTGTTGACAGCACACAGTTCAGTTCCCCACCAGTACCTCTGGAACGAGGTTCAGGCAGCAAAGAAGGGGGACTGGCAGAGCACCTCCACAGTCTCCTCACTCTTCCATGTTCCCACACAGCTACATTGCTAGGGGGCAGCCTGAAATTAGGCTGCTGGGAGCAGAAATCCATGTACAGTAAACTTAGGTACAGCATTGGTTCACTTCTGCCACAGTCACCACTGGAAGCAGTTCCTATCCTTACACCCAATTTTTGCACAATTTACTCCTTTATACCCAACTGGTACATCACCAGTAGAGGTGCAAAGGCTTCTCATTTAAAGAGAGTGATACAGAAATATATTCTTCAGGCAGAATCACCAGATTATTTGGTCTATGTTATATTAGCAGTGTAAATTGAACTTCACTAGCATGCAGCCGTGTCTTTATTATTAGATTTTATTATTGGGAATTATGTTAGATTAGATGAACAGCAATCATGCATAAAGAAGTCATCCCCTAAACCCCTAAGGTTAGCTGCAAACACTAAGAATCAGAAAAAAGAATTACCTTAGAAGTTACTTTTCCTCAGCTGTAGTATACTACTGTGCAACAGCAAAAATAAAGCTCACTATTTCATCAGTAAAGATTATCCCCATGAAAGATAAACTCGAAGGACTAGGTTACTAATCCTGCCTCTGACATTTAACAGTTCTGTTGCATCAAACAAACATGTTTCCAGTTTCTTTGCAAAGCAGAAATGCTAATACTTGTCTATTTTCCCCAGTGGCATTGTGAGGATAAATGTATTGTCATAAAGGTCTTTGAAAATGAAAAGATGTAAGTATTTTTATTGATGTTTTACTCCCCAATCCACTAGTGTATATTAAAAATAATTTCACAATTGTCAAATACAACCTCTATCTATACATATTTCTCAATTTACCAGTCCTCCTTGCTACAAATTGCAAAGACAAGAGAACAGCTCAGCAAGTATATTCTCTAGTCAGCAATGCTTGTGCGCAAAGGATAAAATCGGTTGCTGAATATTATCAAAATAATTTCAGCTAACGGTAGCTGATCCAGTTTGCCTTGCTGTTACACAGTTGTAAAAACACCCAAATAATTTGGGGATTTGATCAAACTGATCATAGCTACTATAATAACCAGATTGAAAAAGTAGTATTGATGTTCAAGCTATTATTTAAAGAAATAATCTTACTACTGAGTCTTTTTCTTCTGCAGAGGAGGAAACCAATTCAGTGTCAGTAAGAAAAATTATCCAGGTTAAACAGTAACTGTTGAAAGAATTACTTTTACTTAATTAATGATCTTCTTGAAAAAATTCTTTCTATTTACACTGAGGTTGGGAACTATGCGGGCCAGTTTTAGGGGCAATGAGGTCATACCTGTACTGGAGAGTATGAAGAGCTCCGTAGCTGTGTAACAGTATGAAACATCTAATACACAGCTGGAGGAAGGGAAGGAGGAAGGGACTAGGGAAGCCTGTCCCTAACCATAGTCTAATGCCAGCTCTCCCTTTGCTTACCTTTTGGAGGGCAGATATTTGATATATTCCATAAAGATTCACTCTGAGCGAGTCCCAGTTTGATTTTGCACATCCTAGAAGATACCTTTTTAGTCCTCTGTGAAACGACCGTATGAGTTCTTTCTGCTGTGGGATCCAGTGAGCGCACTGGATTATTCCCAAATATGATTTTTGTTTTCCTCACAAAAAGTGTCCTCGTTTTCCTCTATACACGTTTCTTTAGTATATAATAAACAAACAAAGGAACATGACAGAAATTAATGCCTGCAGTGCAAGGCATGTAGTACAAAAATAGTTGCTTGGCAACCAGCATGAGAAATGAGAGTTTATGCCTGTAAAAACAGCCAAGCGAGTGGCACGGGTACCATTTGTGACTGCTATGAAAAGGGTTGGTGGGGGAGAGGATGGATGAGGGGCTTTTGTTTTAATTAGACTCTGTAGTTTTTCCTAATTTCTGTAGTATCCTCACAATCATGCATGTGTCAGAATACAATAAAGGTGTATTTTAGATTGCTTTCCTTCTATGTCCTTATAGTACTGTCTTCAATCAGTAAGTCAAGTTTTATTTTAAAAAGCTATGCTTTTTCATAACACTTGAAAACATCTAAAGAAGTGTACATGAATACTGATTTCCATTTGTACTTTCCTTCTTAAGGATTAATGAATTGGACATTTTCAACTGCTTTCCTAAGGAACAATGAATGGATCCATCTATAAAGATTCTGGCAGCTTAGAACAATTCATCAGGCTGTTGTAACTGTAAATACATTCCTCAAGAAACACTGACTTTTCAGTATATGTGCAATTATTCATACACCCAAACAATACCAGACTGACCATTTCGAACAATGGAAAAAGTATACACAGGCCTTCTCTTCACAGTATCTGAGGATTTTCAGTGACTTTACCAATATTGAAGAGATGTACCACCTCTGGCCCAGCAAACCCTTGCACTACAAATTCTTGGAAGCAAGAAAGATAGTTTTGAGCAATTGTCATTTTGTGCTTACTTTGTTTTTATACTTCTCCTTAAGCATCCACCGTCAGCCACTGTGGGATGTTAGACTAGGCTGACCTGCGATCTGATAGATATGGTCATTCTAATGTTCAAATTAGAAGTGTTATAAGTGTAAGAGACGTTACACTGAGCTACATTCAACATGAACATGCTCTTCACCACAATAAGATTACATGAAGTATTAGGAAACACCTAACCTGCATACTGTGTTGTTTCTCCGAATCCATTATCCCAACAACCCTTGCAACTATGTCATGTTCTACGTAACGCTATGCATTAGTACTGGCAAGTAGGTGTCTGTTAGTGTGATCAGCAGTGAACTGCATTGATTCACTTCCTTTCAGTGCACTAACACATCACTATAACCGCTACGCTATCTTTTGGTTGTCAATAGATGTAGTCATTCATGACATCATTTTATCCCTACAAGTTACAGCAGCAAGTGGAAAATCAGAGTAAACTTATCTCTAGCTGATGCAGTAAATGTTTTAGGAATCTTTGGTGTCAGTTTAGGGG
The DNA here is from genome assembly GCF_028858705.1 of Grus americana. Taxonomy (NCBI): domain Eukaryota; kingdom Metazoa; phylum Chordata; class Aves; order Gruiformes; family Gruidae; genus Grus; species Grus americana. Next base: position 127,845,437 of record NC_072852.1, on the reverse strand, counting down.
GGAAAAAAATTGTTGAAGCAATTTCCATAGTATATCTAAAAAATCCCTTTTTTTGTTGATGATACCAGGACACTCCTCCAACCGATGTAGCATTACCAAAGTTGGACAGGCATGGAAAAGGATAAAGATCAGCAGCAGAGGAAATATTTTAATTCCTAGTGAGGACTAACAAAAAGCCCAAACACAACCAAGCCACAGTGTGCTGCTACTTGTGGCTTGGTTAGTTTTCAATTTGTGGACTGCAATGATTTCAAATTACTGATAGAGGGGGAAGAAAAAAAAAAAGACATTGAAGAATATATTTTTGCTCTTGACAATCAATATTACCCTAATGCAATCTTCAATAAGCTACAGACCCCTTTTGAAGATCGAGACATCTAACTTGCAAATTTCATGGGAACGTGTGGGATCAAGGAAGGGGAATTAACGCTGCTACATTCTGCCATTTTCTTCCTCTAGCCCATGCAGAATTCTGAAGAGTTATTTCTCGCATCAGTTACTAAAGTTATACTCTACAGCTGGTTATTCATCTAACTGTCATTGTTCTGTATTTTGATTTACTAATAAATGTTATTCCAGGTTTAACATACGGGATCTATTTCCACCTAACACAATCAATATTACTCTTAATATATTCTCTACCATACTTTAACTGCTCCTTCACGCTATCTTGAATACAGCGGTAAAAGATCCAAATGAATTTCAGCCCCTGGTTTCTCAAAAAATTGATACAAGGACAGAAGATTTCAGCCTTCCTTTAAACAAATAATGGCTCGTAATTACCGAGATGGTCTCAGTGACCGCAAAATCCCAGGATAAAAACCTTCTTGTTTTGTGTATCACAAAACTTCTTTATAGTTTGAGGAATGAACAAATAAGGGACTGATGGATTTCCACTCCATTCATTTTTCAGTCTGTGCAAATGTGAGGTAATCACGGACGATATTCTTCCTAAACCACTCTTGACTACATAGGAGAGCAAGTCTTTCAGCTTCATTCAGTTGCTTCCACTGTGCTTACACACATAGTGTTTTTTGAGCTACCACAGTTGGTATATCAAAGGAAGTTAACGAGATTGAAATTTAAATGGGGTAGGCATACACCTTGAAAGTCACTTCCCAAAGAGAACAAATGACCAAGGTATCAACATGTTTTGAACTAAATAGAAAGCTCTCTTTGTTTAGCTGTTCCTCAAATTCTGTTTAGCTCAGCATGTCAACACTTACTTTCATTACCAGAAATATATGCTAATCAAGCTATTGATCTTATCCTTAGGAAAGGGATCCGAGTTTAATTTTGCTCTATTTTTAAATTCTTGGGAAACATTCCGCAGGCTGAATGAAAAAAAATATATATCCTTTCTGAGGTCTTATTATCAATTATCTATACCACCTACAGTAAAATAAAACTTTACTAGGAAATTTTTTTTTCATTAAAACTTTACTAAGCCAAATTGTAATCTTATTTACATTTATTTCACACTATAAGAGTGCTAAATGCAACAGCTTAGATGGCTAGAAGCTTATTTTACATTTATGAGCTATCAGGATCGGCCTTAGCAACATAAGAGAGTGAAACAACAGTAAGACATTACAGATGTGTCAGCAATATGTGACACTGTCAGCGATACTCAGCATGAAATCTCCCATTCTAAAAATGGGAACCTCTGATGGTTCTTCCACAGGTGCTGGACAATATAGGTGTGATGGAACAAACTCTAGACACTCATTATTTTGCTCAAATTTTCCAGGCAAAATTCTTTGTAAATGCAAGATGCTATTGAGACACCAGTAATCTTTAATAGCTTAGCCAAAATTCAGTTTCTGAGCATCACGGAGGATAAAATTCCAGCAGCCGCCATGAGATAATAGGCTTAATCATAAACACCATTCAGCTTCTAAGCTTTAAAGCGTTTGTCCTGATAGAAACTTAAACCAAGCCATTTTACTTACGTAGTTGGTTGAAAAGTAATATTATATTTTCAATTTTGCTTCTCAACTTGCTGTAATAGCAGCAACATCAAAATATGCCTGCCTATACAAATATGACTCAATCATTTTGTATTAACAGCTTCCTAATAAGATCAGTGATCAAATTACAAGAAAGTTATCAGGGAAACCACTTAGTTTAATTGAAGCAACCACCAAACAGTGATGGTGTCTACTTCAAGTGTGTAGGTACTCAGACAGAGCAGGTGATCTTGCCTCCCCAAAACCAAGAACTGGAGTTCAAAGGCAAGAAAATAGATGATGAAAGAGGATGGACTCAGTCCAGCCACATAACAAGCGTACCAGGGATATGGTACGGATATCCCTGCTTACAGGAATTACACGCAGTATCCCCAGGAATGGACATTAGCTTGTCCAGATTTGGACCTAGCAGACTACTGGTTTTAACTCTTATCTTTCTATAATGAATGTATTTAAAAAAAAATACATCAAAATACAAACAAAAGGTTATTCAGAATGAATTAATGAAGAGAGTCCTTGTCAGCAACCATACAGTTACAAGCAAACAAGAAAAATACTGGTCCAAGAAAACAAGCAAGCAATGAAGAGTTTCAGTCTCCAGTTCTCATGGGATTGTTATGAGCAGCAAATTAGGAACAACGTTGTTCTAATGGCTTACACTACAGCAATACAATACATCATTATACACAACTACTTCTGTAAGCAGGTATAACCTTCAGTTTGAACCTATGTTTATTTAATATAAAGCTATTTTAAACTATACTTATTTAATCTAGACAAACCAACCAAATTCCCAAAAAGGATGTAAAGAAAGGGCAGAAATTCAGCTCCCATTAACCTAAATACATTCTTTTGTCTACAGAAGACTATCTGAAGCTCGTTTGGCAAAAATTATTGGAAATTAACAGCCTAACAACATATTCTGTTAGACTTCATCCTCCTACCCTCAAATGTATTAGCCTCTTAAAAAAAAAAAAAAAAACCTAAAGGAAGCAGCTGAAATTTAGGGTTTTAAGCTTAAGATGCTGGTTATGGTAAATATTAGATTTAAAATTCCCTAAATCTTTCCTCTAGGAAATAGCTAAAAGAGGAGTAAATCGCAGTAATACCTGTAAGAAAGAATCACTTCTGGGTCCTGGAAAAGTGGTTAAGAAAATTCAGCAGGTCTTTTTCCAGTGCCCATGGATGAGACTCATAATTAATGTGTGATTCTTTGAACACAAGAGCTAACTTTTAAATTGCACTGGATGCAGTTCTAGTGTGAATGTGTAATCATAGGGTTGTTTTTTTTTTTTTTAAACAGCCTATGTTTATGCTAGAAATTAATAAAATATACGGAACATAGGACAAGCAAAGTATAGCATGATGACTTTAAGGTTAAGATTTTTCAAAGACTTTATTATTAAAAGCATGTATAACATATTCCCTACAACATATAAGTATACATAGTGCATCACTCATGATCATCTTAGTCCTACTATTTTTGCAAAAGCTGTTTAACTGCTTCTAACTAGAAAATAATTATTTTTGAAAACAAGTTTATAAACTGTTGCTAATGGGGTAATACAGGATAAAGAAAAGCTTGAAGGAGTCAGAACAACAATTCTACGGTTTTTCTGGAGGCTGAAATTTCATGAAGTAAATAATCTATTGGCAGATTTCCTATATACTTCATGGGAAGGAGATCTCCATGAGAATCAAACTGGAAAAGAGCTTTGGTCTAACCACAGCTCTGATTGTAAAACCATAAGGACTGGTGTTGCACTCAAATTAAACATTTCAGTTAGTGACATTAAGTGTGGCAGCAAAGTTTTTCACCACTGAATCTTATTCTGCTTTTAGCTAACACAACATTGTTTTGCTTCCAAAAAGCCAAGGAGATTCTATCACAGATTAGCTAAATCTGTGGAACTCGATGTGGAAATTACAAGGCACATATATTGCTTCTTTAATTCAAAGAGTAAAAGCCTGATCTCTCCTTCAAAACACTGAAATTCTACCATGCATCTGATGAGGAATAACTAATTCTCTTCTCCTCCTCCTGCAACTCTGCTCTGTAGCATGCAATGGTGCTTGACTCTCCAGCAGAGAGGATGGCGAGCCCGAGCCCGCAGCTGGGAGCGGTGCTGAGGGCTGGTTTGACAGATGCCCTATTCTTGACACGGCACCAGAGTAACGCGTGGTCAGGCTGCACCAACGGGAACAGCAGAAGTACCTTTAGTTTTGCTGCATGCCAGGAAGCAGCAGATGGAAAGAGGAGCAAGAACCGAAGCCACCTGTGAATAGCTTTGTGGTACTGCCGGGCAGCACCGAGGGGCACAGGGCACACGGTGCTCCCCACCTTAACCACGGTGAAGCCCAGCGTGCCCACGCCATTTCCTCAGCAAAAGAAATCTTACTGAACAGCTTTTACACGAAGAAATCAGCTTTTTTTTTTTTTTGAAACTACTAATACAGGCTACTGGTTTGCCAAAGTGAAAAGCTTGCAAAACTCCACCCCCTTTCTAATAGACAAGATGCAACTGCTTGAAGAATTGTATTTCGATTTGGCTATCTCACCCCATCCCCTGCCCTCTAAGTACTACAGAATTTTTACCTAACCCTGATGTACAGAATGAAAGCAATAAATGTTTTGCCATCTATGCAGCAAAGCATAGCTACATTACCTGTGATTTAAATATATTTAGTAGAAATAACTATTCTATTTTAGTAAGACAATAATTGCAAAAATCACTTTCCTCCAATTTGTTTATAAGCAAATGACTGACGCAATTCCTGGGCAGTAGCATTTCTCAATAATTACATCCACTGCAAGTACTAAAAAATTGAAGCAACTGAATGAAAGAGATAAGCGTCTGTACCTATGCACCCACTAAAACTTGTTTGCTTTGTTTTAAATAAGCTTATGGAAGTGAATGCAAACCTCCACAGATTCATTAATACCTTTTATTTTTAAATCACATTTTCATTTGAGCAGCTTAAGTATTTTAAAAGCAGCCCCTGGCTCTGTACATAAAAAAAAGAATGCAGCAATATCCTTTAAAAGATAAGATGGTAGGCAGTACAGTCAACTATGTTATTACTTTTTTGTGGCAGATTGCATTCTAAAGGGAAAAAAGTAATTTCACATATGGGAAAATGAAAAGGTAAGTTTAACGTGCTTCTATTCTTTGTAGGAAAGACATCAGTGATAAAAATGACAGGTTAATATGTTTCCTAGTACATTTATTCATGTGCTTATTTTGCAAGCCATAGAGCCAACTGTCAGCTTTTTGATACAGCTCAGTAGACAGGGACTTTTACTAAGAGTGGACTCCAGATGCTCAAAAAAAAAAAAAACCCAAACAAAAAACCAAAACAGATGCCCATTGACCCTTCAAATACATACACTTGATTGTGTAATAATCAGGCAGAGAACAAAAAAATTACTTTTAAAGACAGAACAACCAGGTAATAGTTTAAATAGTTTTAGAAAGAAGTATCAGGCTTTTAGGGTTTTTTTTTGAAAGCGAGATCTACTAAGGTAACAAAATACAGATTTAAATATTACATATGCGTTCCAAATTCCTCTTAAAACATGTTTTCTCATGTATTTGTTTATATGCCTATACATGACTGTAAGGCACATGTAAATATTTATAAATGTAAATTCATAAATACATACACAGCCTATATAAATATGCTTTATTACTGAAGGATATTGAAGTATTTTGACTGGTTTCAGCAATTATTTAAAAAAGCATTTATACTGAAATAAAAATATTTTGTAAGAAATGACGCTGTTGGAAAGAACAGTACTACCTGTAGTGACTATAATTAACTTCAGTATTTTATAAATGTTAAAGCTCCCTATTACTGAAAGTGTAGGCTAAACAATTGGTTAAAAAACATGTACCAATAAATTACAACCTTTATTTTTTAAATGCTATTGCAAAATTCATCTTCTGCAGAATATGATATAGATTATTGTTTTAAGACACTAAAATAGAGAAATAGTGCCTCTGATTTTTAGAGTCAGAACTGTAGCCAAATAAGTGATTCATACTTGAACTTCCTAAGCTAGAAGTGGAATGAGAGTAAAACCACTTTCTCAGTCTCAGATATTTTCTGTGGATTTCTAATATTCATTTATCATAGTGATAGTACTAAGATGACAAATAAATCATTGATGAGTGAGCGGGAGGAAGCCTAAACTACTGGGTCAGAAACAAATGACGCTTTCTTTTTACCACTGACTTACAGAGAATAAGGCCTCCACGAAATGGAGATTCAGGTTCATGAAAAACCATTTACAGCTTTATAAATTAATCATTACGATATCTTCCAGAAAACAAAACATGCTGAAGAGGTAATGTTAAATTTGTCGCTACTTGTAGAAAACTGATTATCCTTACATACATGCAGAATAAAGCAAGCTGCCTGAAGTCCACAGGAGGAATTTTGATTTCTGTCAGATTGCCAGCCTTATTTCAGTATTTATGTTTATTTCATTCTGTTAACACAAGTCTTTGGCCATTTGGCTACTGTAATACTTGAAGTCTTTTTAGGCTTCAACATAAGAATGCTACATAATGAACACTAAGGTAGAGTTTCTCAACATTTTAATTATTCTCATAGAATTACTTGAATGAGGAATAAGGATGAATAAAAACTTGGTTTATTATTAATGTAAAAGTTGCAAGACTAAGTTCTATAGGATGACTTGAGCTATTACTGGCATATGCCTACACAGATGTAGGAGACAGAGCAGGGCAATGCCATCATACTTGCTCGGTTCCCAAAGGAATGCCGCTGCTTTAGAAAGGCCACATTTAAGCTAATAAATTCTGCATCTCACCAGAGCTCATCAGCTAGGGCTCAACAACACATTTCATAATGAAACTATAACATCAGTATAGCTATTCCTGAAAAAAGTCATAAGTTTTTATGTTTAAATATTCAGTAACTTTGCATTTCCACTACTGCATGTCATACGCAGTACTTAAGAAGTTTGCATGAATAGAAATCCTTGGAAATGGAAAAAAATAATTTCCAAGTACTTTCCTGTCATATATTTTCAGTGCATACAATATCAAAGCATTTTGATTATGCATGACCACTGTACAACTTTTTGGGAAAAAAGTAAATCCCCAAACACTTTTCTGAAAGAAACATTCAGACTTTATCCCAGTAAAGATTACAACGTCCTGAGTGTGTCCAAATCCGAGGCAAGACTCCTATGACTCCAATGAAGGCAAACAAGGGTTTGTGTGTTCAACACTTCAGCCTTCATGCAGCAAACTGAACATCTTCTAAGTCATAGCTACTAGATGTTCTATTGGGTAGGAGTTGTAAAGAATACACAATATGCTTGTTCAATACTCTTTTATATTATAATACCATAGATTTTAACATGAGTCTTTTACCTTTCACTGTGTTCAAAATGAATAACATTAATATTAAGCATTTGTTTCACAGAAATATTTAGTCTTTTTCTTTAGAGAATATTTTTGTGTTTAAAGTATCACTTTTTAAAGGAGTGGTATAACTGTAAGTAAAAATTGTTATATAGAAATTGAAAGTCAATTTTGTGGTTAATTTAATTTCTTCCCATTTGATTAAAAAATATTGATGTGGCCAGTGTAATTATTCCACCTGAATATTAAGTATAACTAAACTACATGAAAAGCCAGTGCAAGGTCTTCTTCAGCAGTTCCAGTTTGTGCTGGAATTACAAAAAGAATTGTAGAATACCTAGCTACCCATAAGCACCAGCCATTTCCAGGCATTAAAAATGGTTGTAGCCATTAAAAACAAATTCATGAGATTAGCTTTAGCTGCAAGTTTACAGCAAAAATAAGCATCTATTTTCATTCTACTTTCATACAGGAATTCTGAAGGCTCATGGCTGCTGTTTTAAATGAAACCTGCTCTTTCTGACTATAGGAGTGGGTCTTCATCGTAAGATTCACAAGACAACACTCCTCCCTCCCCCTCTTTTTAAACAGTTCACACATTAACCATTAACATAATATTTCAAACACTATTTTGTAGTATTTTAATCCAAGGAGTTTGGAGTATGTTCAGTATACACGTGTGATCTTCCCCATTGCATGACCCTTTCTTCAAGTATGTTTCCACCATCCTTATTTTTAAGGCACAAGTCAAGTTCTCATCATGTGATGAAAGGTAAAGGTCCTACTACCTTCATTTTCTATTGGTTGTAAAAATAAGAAATTGCCAATAACCACAAGAAATATATACAAGAAAAATCTATGACAGATTAAGCGTGCAATTCGATGAATCTCAGTGTGATCTTCAAGCACTTTAGACTACATTGTAGTTAACCAGAACTAAGTTTGCTTTCAAGACAGTGGAGATTAAAGCAGTGGAAGGCACAAAAGTTAAAGTTACAACAAATAAAGTGTGATTTATTTACAATTTATCCAAGCCGTATGCTCTTGCAGGCTCTGTTCTAGCAATAGTTACATGAACGAAACGACTAAAAGAGATGGGCTAAATGCTCTGCTTTTCAGGAAACAGCATGAAGGAGAAAAGGCCCAGAAGAGAAGAGAGATGCAACAGCTAGGTATGATGACAGAGACATGCAGAGTACATGGGTTTGCGTGGCAGGGTTTTGGTAGCGGGGGGGGCTACAGGGGTGGCTTCTGTGGGAAGCTGCTAGGAGCTCCCCCTGTGTCTGACAGAGCCAATGCCAGCCGGCTCCAAGATGGGCCCGCCGCTGGCCAAGGCCAAGCCAATCAGCGCCTCTGTGATAACATATTTAAGAAGAAGAAAAACAGTTAGAGAGAGAGAGCTTTTGCAGCCGGAGAGAGGAGTGAGAAGATGTAAGAAACTCTGCAGACACCAAGGTCAGTGCAGAAGGAGGGGCAGGAGGAGCTCCAGGCGCTGGAGCAGAGATCCCCCTGCAGCCCGTGGTGAAGGCCACGGTGAAGCAGGCTGTCCCCCTGCAGCCCATGGAGGAAGGATGAGGGGGTGTAGCGATTCCACCTGCAGCCCGTGGAGGACCCCACGCCAGAGCAGGTGGAGGCACCTGAAGGAGGCTGCGGCCTGTGGGAAGCCCACGCTGGAGCAAGTTCCAGGCCAGACCGGTGGACCCGTGAAGAGGGGAGCCCATGCCAGGGCAGGTTTGCTGGCAGGTCTTGTGACCTCGTGGGGGACCCCACGCTGGAGCAGTTTGCTCCTGAAGGTCTGCACCCCGTGAGAGGGACTCCATGCTGGAGCAGGGGAACGATGAGAGGAGTCCTCCCCCTGAGGATGAAGAAGCGGCAGAAACACCGTGAGATGAACTGACCGTAACCCCCATTCCCCGTCCCCCTGTGCCGCTGAGGGGGGGAAGGTTGAAGCCGGGAGTGAAGTTGAGCCCGGGAAGATGGGAGGGGTGGGGGGAAGTGTTTTAAGAGTTGATTTTATTTTCTCATTCCTCTACTCTGTTTTGCTTGGTAATAAATTAGATGAATTCCCTCTCTAAGTTTGGTCTGTTTTGCTCGTGACGATAATTAGTGAGTGATCTCTCCCTGTCCTTATCTCGACCTACAAGCATTTCGTTATGCCTTTTCTCCCCTGTTTCGTGAATGAGGGGAGTGAAAGAGCGGCTCTGGTGGGCACCTGGCCTCCAGCCAGGGTCAACCCACCACATACCAGCGCCTCTCAAAAACAGAGGAGATGCCAGGGAATATTACGTTTGCCTATGAACTACTTCACAGCCTAGAACAGACATCTGGCTTAGACATACTTTCAGTCCTATTCCATGCCTACTCAAAGGACCCTGCCACTGACTTTATACCTAAAAGAACATTTTCTAGCTTTGCACTACAGAAATTCCTGAGTTTAGCCCTGTTTCCTAAGTTTTTATGTTAGAAATAAGCTCAGTTATTGTGATCTACAAATGGAAATGACCGTCATGATCTCTGATCTTTCTTATACTTGAGATACTATGATACCAAGTACTTCCTTGCAGTATCAGAGGGTAATAAAAAAAACCCCAAGCTTTCTCCAAACTATTTCCTGTCCTAAGCATTTATGTTAATGTAATTCCATACCTTGCTGTGTATGCTCCCAAACAGGACACAGTTCTCTCCCTTTCTTCAAAAAACACACATTCTTTCTCTTTTTTTCCTCCCTCACACCCACACATAGCCAATGTATCAGGATAAGAGAGATTTCTGGCAGTTGAGTTTAAAAGGAAGAGTGTTAAATCGGTAGAAAGGCAAAATGTAGTTTTGATGAAGTAAAACTCTCCTTCCTCCACCTTTTTAAACATTTAGTTGATGAAAAGAGGTATAGTTGATGAAAAGAGGTATCATTTCTTCTGAGGTATAGACAGCCTCCACTCCCATTCCCACCCACATCCACTCAGTATCCAGCATTTTATGCTGCATTACCCCTAAGAAATATCTTTGAACAGATGTTTTGCTTTTGTATTAAATTTACACATTCTTTAGACTTATTCCCTTGAGTCGGTCTGCTGTAATTTTCATCACATCTTTTAGACTTTGTTTTACAAGTATTTAGAGTACTGAAAGAGATTCCCAAACCATGAGACTGAAGGAACTGCCAAAGGTCAGGGTTTGCTTTTCTCGCAAGTCCAACAAATAGAGAGAGAACAGAACAGACACTTTTAATAATGCCATTCTTTCAAATATGCATCAACAACAGGGAGCTGTCAATTTAAGTTTCAAATTAAATATGACATTTTTAGTATGTAAATGCCAGAAGATAGGAAAAAAATATTCACTCCATTTGTTTTTCAGCTAATTGATACTTTCTTATGTGTTTCTTTTATCAATTTTAGTGAAATCAGAATATAATTTTAATATTAATGCACTCATTCTTATATCAAAAGCATTTTGTTCAATGTAAAAAAAGAGCATTCTCTACTTCAAATAAGTCAATCATCATAAACAGAATAAAATAAATGACACTTCCATCTTTAATGAAATATACAAAATTAAATACCACACACATCCCTGAAACCTAGCCCATTAATCTGTTATTTCCTTCCTTTTGACCATTTTTAAGAAAATCCAGTTGGGGAAATTTCTCATGTACCCACAAGAGGGTAAACCTTAATTCAACATTTCCAGTTAAACTACCAAGGACTATAGGAGAGTTAGTAACATTGGGTAGCAATGCCATCAAGTTTATAATATTCTAGGTGACTTCAAATAATCACATTCCAATTTTATTTATTTTTTAAATAATGCATCCTTGCAATACTTTACTGCTCCTGTTGAAATTACATTATTGCTTCTGTTTATAAAGAGTTTAAAACTAGTCCACTGATATTTTAAACATAACAGCAAGACAGAGATACAAATATAGTAGTATAGCAGTACAAAATAATGCTAAAATGGTAAATTATTAATATTCCATTATATTTTTTTAATCATTGATTGAGGCTCTGCCAGTTTATTAACTGTCTATGACTGGAACATTATGGCAAACTCTAACCTTTTTTTTTTTAAGGATCAATTTTTTTCTGCTTCCAAAGTTTGATAATACAAACAATATATGCATCTGTATTTTTCTAAGGTACTGCTTCTAGAATAGCAACCTGCAACTAGTGATTACTCTAGAAACACTTTGCAGTGTCACGATTTAACATGTTTTAGCAAATAATGTTGAAAATAATGATTTTAAGGCTTTGACTCTCTCTTATGCTATTAGCTGCAAAATTTTGACAGTAGTGGATGTCCTCATATGTGACTGCAGTGGACATACACTGATGTCAAAAGCAGCTGCAGAGTAAGATACCACCGTGATTTTTTTTTTCCCCCTGAGTTATCCACCCTACCCTTTTAATCCTGTGCAACAGAGTTGGCAGAAGCAAAGTTGTGCCCACAAAACTGATGCTTAAGCTAAGTCTCTCTTATTTGAAGCAGCCACTTGAATTAACTACTTTTAATTATTAAGTCGTAACTGTCTTCTGTCACACTGCAATAAGGAAGGGAATGAGATGGACACCTGAAAGTCACTTTTGTTGCAGTGGCCACAGACTTGCCTCTTGCAGTGTGTTCAGCGGTTGACAAGACCTGCTAGACAAGAAAAGGAGCTGCAGATAAAAAGGCCATATGATATGCGATGTGGGAATTATGTAAACTCCAAGTGCCTATTAGTCAAATTCATCTTGACATGCACAGTTGTTTTACACTATGGTTTTCTTCACCATAGGGCCATTACACTAGGCCTTTCCCAGAAAACAGCGGACTGATTACACGGCTTGGGAAGATTACAGTAATCACAGACAATTCTGGAGAAATGAACGTTAGCACTGCTGTACAACAAACGCTTTGACTAGTGAGCTGAGAACAGATTTCTGTAAATGATGTGACAAAGGTGTTTTCAAATGTTAACTAATCGCAGTATACTTTAAAAAAAAAAATACACAAAACCACCAAAAACCAGTTGCGTGAAGAGAAGCCACCTGAGGTAGGCTGGAAAATAAACAGTAAATGCTCATTCAACACAGTAAGAAACTATTAATGAGAAAGAGGTCGAAGCACTTAACTCAAAATCTAGACAAAGTAGGCTACGAGACTTGCTTCGCAGAGGTATTCCCCCATAAGATTTTCGGAAACAAACATGTCAGTCTAGAGTTTGAGTAGATGTCTGTACATACACTTGAAAAGTACAAATTTACTTTTGACTGACTGGAAACTACTTGCAGGGGAAGTTGAAACGTACCCCATCCAGCACACGAGAGAGAGCAAGAAAGAAATCTTTCCACAAGCACAGGGCTCAGCAGCTCCTCGGGGTGGGACGAGACGACAGATCTCAGATGTAATGCCCACAGCTTGATGAGCTTGCTTACTGCAGGTGGCTTTAAGGTCTAATAAACATCCCGTGACTCGATTCTCAAGTGGTGGCCCAACAGGGGCAGACACAGTATTTTGTATTAAAACTTCCCAGAAGTTTTCCAATACTCCCTCCAGTTATTGGTGAGGGTTGGCCACCCTTCTCATAACCCCTAGCAACCTATGAAACTCAGCCACTCCTCAAGGTGCTGTCTGTAAGTCCTGTCATCTTCTCACCCTGTTGCTCCACAGGTCCAGTGATTTTTCATGTCATAACTGTTTCTCACTGTTTGTTCAGTGAGCTAAATCTCAGGGCAGAACCTAATCATCTGTATGCATACCTTAACACTATGATGAGACACAAGAATATTTACAGAAAGCCTCTGAAAAATTAGAGAAAATGCCCAAGAACTAATAAAATGCTTTTATTTTGTCCCATGAAATTTCACTCCTGTTTGCCTGAAATAGATGCTGATTTCCCTTCTGTTGCTATTGTTGGCAGAGCCTTCTGGCATCACACCAAAAGTTTGCCTGAATATAATTTCTAATAATGGCATTCAACATTCTGAGCAAGATACTAAAAAACCCAAATCGAAATAAACCCACTCCACCCGCCCCAACACACCAAAAAAGTTTGCCTTAAACATTGGCAGTTTCTAACTTAACATCTATTTTCTTCTCTTCTTCCTCAATTTTGAACTATCAAAACTGAGCATTTATTAATCTTCACAGACATTCATGGGAGAGAAGAACTTAAAAAAAAAAGCTGAAATTTTTATTCATCCATCCAAATAGGTTTGCTCACAGGTGAATTTATTCTCTGAATAAATTTATTCACATGAGGATTTTCTAAAAAAAGAACATTAAAAAAAGCATAGAAAGACACAGCAGTGAAGAATGTTTTCCTAAGAACAAGGGGAAATAAAGTCCAAACACACTGCCTCGGTTCTTTTTCCACGCACATCGAGTCTCAGTGGTCCTACTCCCCTCAAGAGTACTAGACGGGAATGAAATTTAGCAGCTTAAGCTAGCTCTGCTCACACTTGCTGCTGCTATTAATGTTAATTTTCTCATTCAGGCTGTATCATAATGCCAAGATGAAAGATTCAGACTGCTAAAGAATAACTAGCGGCAGTGAAAGGCTGCCTGGGGAAAAGATACAGTTGCACATCATATAGTATAATTTTTTCCGTTGGGACTGTGTGAGAATCTGGAGAGAAGGCAAATGGATGGGAAGGAGAACGAGGGTAGCACAAATTATTCCTTGTTCATGTCCACTTATTTTTTTGTTTCGGAAAAATATGGTAGCACAAGTGCAAGATTCTAATCTTATCAATTGCAGTGAAAGTTATAATAAGATTGGTTCAAATACTGTAAGACTGAATATACCATGCAAGCTAATAGCTACATTATTAAACCATAAACATACAGTTACTCATAGCGAGTCCCTTAAAATGCTATGTTTTCATTTCTAATACTCTGGGGTTTTTTGGGCTTGAGAAATTTGAAGGGAATAAAGGCTCGGTTGTGCAATACATACTTAAACTTTAGAATTAAATAGTTCAGTGGGAAGGGACCTACAACAATCATACAGTCCAACTGCTAGTTTGAAAAACTTAGAGAGCAATGCCTATTACTGATAAAATGCTATTTAAACACTTGTAATTTCAGCACTATCTTTTGGCATTTATATGCCTCAGCACAAATCAGGTCTATCTCTAAACACATTTTTTTAGTTTCATTATCATATGTTGTACTGATAGTCATACTTTTAACTTTCTTATAGCCACATATAGTGCCTATTCTGCTTCTTTGCTTAACTTTCCTGAAGTCGCTGTAGTACACAAGAAAATGTTATCCAAAACTTCATATATGCCTGCCATTCAACACACTTTAACTGATCAAACAACCACAAAAAAACCCACCCAAAAAGAAAGATGAGACAACTGATCAGTATTGATACCAAGTCAGTCTTTTACTTCTCCATTGATACTACCAATGGCATCACCAATTAATAGTAACAATAATATTGTACAACGTCCTGTACTACTACTAAGAAATACCTCCAGTGGCTAAGCAAAAAGGCAAGGAGAAAGAACAGACATTTTGCTGAAGCTGCACAGCATGTCACTGAAATAACAAGAGCTAGACTACAAACCATCAATTCCTCGCTCACAGTACACTAGCTTGCTTCCTGCAAACTGCTAGTAACACCTGGGCTGCTAAATTCCTAACTGCTTACACCTGCCATTTCAAAACAGCCTGAAAGCATTAGCACACACACTGCACACGTTACCACACCACCACCCAATAATTCATTCCACTGTCATTTAGAGCTGGAATTCAATCAGGAGGTGAATGATTTTTATCTACTTACCAGCACCTTTGAACATTCCTAGTTTTGTTTGATATTGGACACAGCAGCAAAGGGGGTTTTTTGTTTGTTTTGTTTAAAAGGATGTGAATACCAGTTTCCTGTCTATTATTAAGGATTAGATGAGAGCAAAGGAGGAGAGAAAGGAAGGGAAAGTCCTCCCCGACACCCACGCAACTGGCTGACTGCCTGCGTTTATAAACACCACGAAGGAGGCACTTCAGGATGCCTTGCCTGAGACCTGTTGTATATTGTTACCAGTCTTATCTTAAATGTTTCCTTTACTTATGTTGCTTCAGAATGGAAAATTTGCACCTGTTGTATGTTGTGATTTTCTATAGTACCATTTTTCAAGATCAGACTGGATCAACACCTGACCCCATAGCTGACCCTGCTTTGAAGAAGTTGGACTACATATGTCCCTAAGGCCTTCTCCAAACGGAGTGTGCCATTATTCTAATATCTATTTACATTTGAAGAACAAAAAACAATAGAATGCCTCATACTGGAGTTCTGTATGTAGGCACTTGCATGTTAGTTAGCATTTACATAACTCAGCAACTTAAAGACATAGCCGATTCTACAATGACTATGACAGTAGTCTAAATTCATTAACATTTACACAGTCTTGGAGTTGAGCATTTGCACATTCTAGAGCACAAAAACACTCAAGAATGAACAACCATGGAAGGGTCTTCCACATATGATATTATAATCACCAGACACAGCTCAAGAACAGAACAACTAAGTGAGGAAAGTTAATATACAATTTTATTAAATAAGCAAAAAAAAGAAAAATGGAAGCAAAAATATTCCCTCCCAATTAAAGGAGTTACATGCAAAATGGATTTTTTTTTTTAAATCAGATACAGCTGAACATTACCTACTGGATTTGGATTTCTTCTTGTTCTGTTGTTACATTTAACACTGTCTAACCTCTACTAAACATAACTGTCTGTCCTCATCCTCACTACTTTCAGCTGAACTGGTCTGAGGTTTTTTTATTTAAGAGATTAACCAGGCTAAATCTCACTTAAGCAATGAGCTAATTCATAAGACAGAGAATGGATCGCACAAAGTCTATTCCTCTCCAAATAATCTATCTCAAAGCACATTAAATCACTATTCTTAAGATTTCCACAAGTAAAATAAAACCAAGCTAATAGAGTAAAGCTAGCTTTGGAAAGCCAGATAACATGAAGCTAGAACAGTCTATTTGGGTCGTTACAGTTTCTTAAAACAGGATAAACTCTTGTCATCATGGAATAAGAAACGGTAATAAATAGATATTTAAATGGTGTCTGGCAATATTCTTATATTTTTCCAGACCAAGTTTTTTAATATGTACCTGGCTTCAAAAGCATTACAGTCTATATCTTTAAGGGCTTAAAAGATGAGCTGAATATAAATTTGAGATTCAGCTTTAAACACGTGAAATAACAGCATCTCTCCTGAGAAATACTAGGGAATTAATGGGCTCAGGATCTTGTTTGGTAACAGTTACAGCATCAGCACAAGGCGCGGACTCACGATCTTTCTGGGCAACTCATTCAGACAATCTTATTTGGTCAACATCTTGAGCTACTGTCATCATAGAAGCAGCAGCTAGCTCTTACTCTAAACCTCCCAAATGGTATGATCTGCAGTAAAACAGGCAGCAGAACACCAAATGTTAGGTGGCTGGCTCCCACAAGATAAAGATTCACATGACATTTGAGAAAAATGTCAACTTCTGTAGCAGATTAAGAAAAGTATTCTCTTCATGGAGGATTTCCCTGAAGGCATACGTGTTCTTTAGTTTTACATTTGCAGGTAAGAGTTGGCAGGTAATAGTGCAAAAAGTCTACATTTGATTTGTGTTTTTAATGCTTAACTCTGCTAACAAAGAAGAGAAAGCATTTATTCTCGCAAGTAAGGAGGGTCAGACTTTAGACCACAGTTGTGCAGCAGATTCTGTGACTAAGCAATACAAGGATCCTTGATTATAATTGTTATCTTTTGTTTCATAGACTGCAATCGTGGGAAATGAATCAGAAACGTCATACTTAAAAAAATCCACTAATTTTTAAATGCTGAACTACATTTGGAGGGGAAGGACACCATCTTTTCTAGTGAGAGAAAAGTGTTAATTAAGTGGTGAATTTTTCAGGTAGTACATAATAAGTAATTTAAAATTCCAAAACCATCTGATTTATCTCAGAATTATTCTTTAACAAAAACCTTGTCCACTTTGCCAGCCTGCCGCAATCTCTTAGTAACTACATTTTTCCAAGACGGTGTAATCTGTTGTTTCTCTGCTCTATCATAAATACTGGCTACATATTCCAGTACTCAAATGAGTCACACGCATAGACCCTTTGAGCTACTCCCCTATTCCCTCCGCTCTTCCCCTATTATTTTTTTATTGCTTTCATAAGGTAGGCAATACTCTGCTCCTAAGCCTTACACAACCAAACTAAGAAAACTTGCAAGAGGTTAATTTTCATCCATCCTTGTTAGTACTAATCCTAAATATCTAGTCTTTTAGACATTTATAGAGGCTGAGGTTCCTCTATGAGTGAAACACTGAGCAACTAATGATTTTGGTTGCTCTTTAAAAGACCGTCATCTACAAAGCATAAGAGCATTCAGAATAATATGAAGTGTACTACCACACTGCAGTTCCTGATGGGTAGAATAAAGAGAAGAAAATCACTTTTTCTATGAAATAATTTAGCTATTTGAAATATCCTAAATCTGTATTGCAATAAATGTGAAGCCACGCATACCTGTCTTAGAGGGAGTTTATGTGCCTGCCTTTATGCTATGCAGCCATTTGAGTTTTATTGTTGTTTTTCAGGGGGGTTTGTTTTGGTTTTTGGTTTTTTTGGGGTTTTGTTTGTTTGTTTGTTTGTTTTTTTACATGGGGTGGGTGTGGGTTCCCCCCCCCCCCCCTTTTTCTTTTTCAGTCCCTGTTAAACATGATGAACCTGTCCCTTCCTCAGTTTTTTACAACTTTAACTTTGGTTTGTGAATCTCCAGAGTAAGGCAGTAATCTTGAAGTAATACTTGAGGCAGTAGTAATTGAAAAAGCATATTATACCCTTCAGAAGACCATATAAAACGTGACTGAGCTGAAATGAACTGTCCTAAGAAGAATTTATATTAATTTTTACTTTCCTCGTCTCAAAACCAAGCAGTCATTTTAAATTTTGTCCATAACATATCAGTACACTTTTTCTCCCTGAATCGATTCCTGCATTATTGTGTTTTAACTGTTTTGTGCCCTATTATATATTATAGCAGTGAAAGTTGGCAGGCTCTTATCTTTTTAAAAGGTGTCCTACCCTTACATTTGTGTACTTAAATGACACATCAGTATTTTACTTCAGTGTAAAATCTACCTCTGAGAAATACAAAACCCAAAGAGTCTATACAACAGATTCTATAGCACATATATTATAAACATATATATATATTTTAAAGGCACTGCTGAGTGAAAAGTGTGAAATTCCTCCCTCCGGCCTCAACAAAAACTGCCTACAGATTATCAACGTTTCTTAAAGTTTAAGAAAAAATAAGTCAACACATCAAACATCAAGAGGAAAGATTGTCAGAGTTCCACCAGAAAGTACAGCAAAATCCACTCGAAAGAAATTGGAGGCTTAAGACATTTTCACTCATCAAGCAGCAGCTTAAGCCATAACCATAGTCCCATCTGCTACTGTGCCCCTGTCTCAGATGCCCCTTTCACCCACCCTGTTGATGGCATGGCATGACTTTGTGAACACTTGTCAGCCATCTCAGGCTGAGGTCTGGATGATTAGCTCATATCATCTATAAGTGCAGCTTGATTTGCTAAACTTTACATCAAAATGGTCAAGACACACTCCCCAATTCTAATTCAACAGCACTTGTGGGTACACACCAACACCTTTAATTGACACAGGTGTTTAAGTAAGTGCATTTCTGAGCTCTTTAATTACTTAAAGGAAACAACTAATTTAAATTTAATATACTACTCTCTTGACCAGCCTTCAAATGCACCATTGCAACACAAACTCAATTTATTGGTTGTGTTCATTTGTGGAACATATGCTTAAATGAATTACTAATGATCAATTAGGTTGAAAACCAAATACATTTAAATGCTCTTTTCAGAAGAAAAAGCAACAAGAAAACCCCCTCTTTAAAGCTCCCCAATGCTGTATTTGGGCAAAAAGCCAGAAAACGAGGACAACAAAAAAATCATTCCTATGGAAGTCAAATTTGCATTCAACCTGCATTTTTCAAGGTTTAAAGAAAAAAAGAGCTACTGGCATAACACCAATACACGGTGGTCTTAATTAAAACTCTATATTAAGCAATTCAATATTCTACCTTTCCTTAGTGGACAAATACTAAGAAATTTAATTGGAAATACTGACAGATTCACACTATAAATTTCATACTAATTTTCTAAGGTACCTTTTTGAATTTACCGTTTCGAGAAACTTCATAATACAGGTCAGTCCAGCAGGAAAGGATTAAATAAAGAATTTCCTGCACTTGGCACCTCTTAGATCACACTATGTTTATCTAGTGCCATCCATCAAATGAGACTAGTAACAGTAGTTCTGTAAGCACATTACTCTCTAGTTAAGTCTTCAACTAGCCAACAGCACTTTCCTCCCTTGAGAAAAATACATTAGTGGGAATGGCTGTTGACCAAATGAAACATTTTCTGTGAAAAGGCTATGGAAGATTTCTTCAAATGGAATAAATTATATTTTATTGTAAACCAGAGCTCTTCTCTAACAGACACTGCATTTCACAGTGGGTTTTTTTTTTCCCTTCGGAAAAAAACTGACTTTTATTCAAGGAAGTCACTTGAGTCAAACAATCAAATCCCCCAGCTTTCAAACAGGAAAAAACAATCATTTGAGCCAGTCAAGCTGTTTGATGAACCTTGTAGACAGAAGACCTCTGAGGTTTTTCATACAACAGATGAAAACAAGACCAGAGGAGGGGATCAAATAAAACTATACTTTGGCACAA
The DNA here is from genome assembly GCF_028858705.1 of Grus americana. Taxonomy (NCBI): domain Eukaryota; kingdom Metazoa; phylum Chordata; class Aves; order Gruiformes; family Gruidae; genus Grus; species Grus americana. Next base: position 127,825,281 of record NC_072852.1, on the reverse strand, counting down.
AAGCCACAACATGGAAGTGAACTGAAGGCCCATAATACATGGTCTTTAATCTGAATAAAGTTGTACAGAGGCTGTTGGTTTATGAGTGCCTAGTTGCATAAGGAACATGAAGGAGCACTCATTCAATGTAGGAAATAATATTTCTTTAACAGTACCAACATTTACATAGCTACAGTGGAACTGCTACTAAAAATCTAAAAAGGAAGAGACTGTCTATACTAATGACCAAATTAATTCATGTTTTCATGACAACTTGATGTCATAACTGTCTTAAAAAAATATGGAGGTGTTGGGCACAGAGTTAGTCGAGAGCTTCTCCATTCCCAGGAAGAGGAACTGCTAAACAATAAGCACATGAGACTGCATGGTGCACAAGTCCAAATGAACTGTTTCATATTTAGTATATCTTTCATTTATAAGTGGACAACAGCTATTCTTCTGGAAAAAAGTTACTCAAAACCCCTTTCAGATAGCCATGAAAATACAGAAATACCATACTTTGCAGGAGATGCTGCACTCTGTCAGTTTGAAGACACCTTTCATGGGTTCTGGATCTTTAAGGTTTTGATCCTCAGTCCTATAACCCAAACTTGCAGGACAGGATTATTGAAACAAAAACTGAATCTAAAACTGCAAAGATACAAACAATGCATATAATTTGTCAGTCTTTTTTCCCTGCCTATGAATTATTTGTATAAATCTTCAATTATATATATAATTTTAAACATAGTTCCAGCCTGCTGTGCAAAAAAGAAGGGCCACATTTCAGTCATTCCCATACTTAAGAACCCTTTGATGTTCATGGTCACAGAAGTCTTAGGATATAGCTTCTACACTCTTACTCAAAAAATAAAAATAACTAAAATAACAAAACAACCCAACAAAAAAACCCAAAGAACAACCTTTTACAAATAGAAAGGAAAGAAGTGAAAACATTTTCAAGACTTCTCTCCAAACACAACTCGCATACATATTACAAGTGAGACATACAGCTTCTCTAAATCAAAACCCAAAATAATCCCAAAACAACAGTCTGTGCCAGTCAAACAGCAGTATCCCACATAGTGCTGCAAGTTAAAACAATATCACTGCATTAACTACAGAAGTCTAACTCTAAAGTTTGACTGAAAAAGACAAGATGGTAAGGAGTAGATATTAGGTCTGTCACAGACATACTTGGATGTATTGCCCTTCGGCATTTCTGTCCAGTGAAAGTAAAAAGAAAATCCTTTACTCTAGAGTGTGCACATGTATACAGGTGCTAACATATCTCAACACAATAGACTAGGCTATTCAGAAGGGAATCCCCTAAGAAGAAAGTCAAAGAGAAATTCTGAAAGGCTAACGTACAAGTTTACACTAAAAAGCTTTGAGATTGTGTGTTAACAAAAGAATTACAGTTTTGCTAATGGGTAGTGAAAACTAACTAAACTTTAGTATTTTTTTTAAAAATACCATTTCTATAAAATCATCCACTTATTTAGTGACTTAAAAGTATAATTGATAGCCTTTTCAGAACAGCTCTGCAGGTGCAGCTGGTTATGTAACACTTTTGGACACTTTCATCTTTTAAGAATTTGTACAAAATAGAAATGCCTTCTGGAGCTGGGACAAACTGAATACTACTTTGTTCACCTTATAATTCCCTAAAATGCTGTCTAACATATTATTTAAATAATAACTCCTGTATCAAATGAGTTGGGGATTTAAATGACTAAACAACACAGTCTGCCAATTTTTAATTTTTTTTTAATAAAGCACAACATAAAATTTTAATGAACAAGGGTCTTGGATGCTGGTGGAGAAGACAAGATATTTATACTCCAGTCAATGCTATAAAAGCATGCTACTAATGAAGAATTAAGGCCCCATCACCTGGCCCCATTGCTTTTCTTGAATTTGTCTAAACACACTGGAAGTGCAGTCATTTTGGTTTTGTTGAATTTAGCATACCTGAAGATTTTAATGTAACTAGCAAAATCTCCCAACAGAGGGGGAAACAGAGAATTGAGACCTAAACTGACAAAAGATGAGAAAAATAAAAGCCTAACTAATGTTGCATCCAAAAACCCATTCCTTGGCACCTCATTATAAGAGCACACAATGACAGCAAGTATGATACAATCATATAAGGTTTTGAATCATTCATAAAAGGAAGTGGTGAAGAATCAAAGTTATATTTTAAGAAACTAAACTCCTAGTAATATACAAACTAGAACTCAAACTGTACAACGAATGATGTTTCCATTCCTTCCTTCTACAGACTTAACTTTAAAATGTCAAATCTAGGATGCCCACAGAATCCAGAAGCTTTGCCTTTGTTCCAGGACCTAGAAGATCAGTTCCTGTGGGACACACATAGACAGTATGAGACCAGGTTGTCCTGTAATACTGTATTCATTATACCCTGCCTGCACATTCCTGCCGCCACCCCATCTCCAAATCCTTTTGTCATTTTATGATAGCAGTACCAGGTCCTTCCAGAGATTAATGACTTGCTAGGGCTAATGGCCTACAGCAGTATCACAGGTTATCAGCTCCTTCCAGCTGCTCTTTAATCTCCAGACAATCCCCAGCACCTTCATCATTATTGGATAATTAGCATTAATGAAAGGTATGCATACACAGTGAGAGGATAATACACCCTCAAGCTTGCATGTCAGAAATCCTTACTAGGAAAAAAAAATATCCTACATGAATCATATCTGCATTGTTAAGTGAAAGAATATTTCCCCACCTACCCAAAGGCATAAGCATCAATTAGAGACTAATGATCTGTAAAACTTCATGAAAGATAACATTACTGCAGACTTCAGAGGTTAAAACAAGCTGTCAGTCTCCACACACACCCACCCCCATCTAAATTACCTATTCCCAGCCTGTGCCCTACCTCTCTACATAAGATGTTCTCTACCTCTTGGCCAATACCTTATCCACCAACATTGGCCTTAAGAAATTTTACGCAAATCATTTTCATGTTCATTGCTTTAGAACAATAAGATATAACCTCAAAAACTGCAGAAAAATCTGCTGCACTAAACTACTTTGAGATGTGACAGTTGTCTCCATATGCGACATATAGTATTCACACTCTTCTGGTCTATAGGGCATTGCCTATTCCTGCCATTCTGCCAGGATTTATATAGATATGTGTGGTGGTCTTTCTCTCTTCTACTTACTCATCTACTAACTGAAGAGAAACATTCTTTAAATTCTCTGCATCCAAATTCACAGCATTTTGCCCTTGTGGTTTCATCACACCCCCATCCTGCTAAGCTTTCCAACAATATCATGCATTGGAAAACAAAATGGTATTAATTACTGGATCTAAGTACTTCAAGAAAAAAGGATGTGGAAATAAATATTTACTGTAACAATGTAAATATTGGTTAGTGTTGTAAACTCACACCAACTGCATTTTAATTCCATGTTCACAGAATCAACGTTTGCTAATCCAGTATCTCAACACTTGCCTTTTTATTAAATCTCTTTCAAAAACTGCAAGTTTAACTTACTTTTTATTGTAAAGGCCATTTATAGTTACATTTATATATTTATTTCTTTACTACAAAGGTACAGTTCAAACTTCTTTTTTTAAGGAGCCTGTTATTTTTATCATAGCTTCTGTAGGCTTGCACCTCCTGCCATGGCATTCCAACTACAACAAAAAGTTTTATTTTTTGCCAACAGAGAGAAAGGGGCATCTTCATTGAATCAACAAGACTAAAATTGCTTCAAACTTAACAGCTTCATTCATGGATATTTCTAGGGGCCAGGACCAAAGAGCAACTTCTTGACTAAACTCTTAATTGTTCCATTGGAAAATTCTTAATTTTATGAGCTAGGAATCAGGTTCTCCTATGGGTGTCATCATCTCCACCAAGTTTAACATGCAGGGCCAGTGGCACTCTGCAAACTTTAAATGGCTCATATATCCTCTTGCAATCTCCATTCCAGCACTAAAAAATGAAAATTCGAGTTTCTGTGAAGGCTGTTTATTATACTGAGCTAGAAAATACTAGCTCGTTTGGTCAACAGAAATAAACTGAGTACATTTTCTGAGAGCTTTTTAACTAACCTCACACAAAATTTAAAAGAGGGATTGCATACAAAGAAGATTTGGTATGACTAATTTTGTAGCAGAATATTAAAATACCAGGAAATATTACTTTTAATGTACTTAATTCAAGTATACTATATACTAATTAGTTTCAGAATCATCTCCAATTTAAATCAGCTAATCCTGCATTTATCTCTGAATGTTAAAATCCTTTGCACTTACTGGAATTCAGAGAAGTGCTCTTAATATACTAATGTATGATCATACGGATGGTCATACTCATTCATATCAAGGATCTCTGTAGCCCACTGTTAAGCCTCTAGATGTGGCTACAAGCAGATGCCTGTAAAGAAAGTTAGGACAAGCATAGATAATAATTCCTACTTAATGTCTTCATAGCATCCAGCTTGATTTCCCATGCCTGGTTTGTTTTTCATACTCGGTGATCCCAGACAAATCTCTCTTCCAACTGTTTGTCTCCTGTTTAACCCATGTAAACTTGCATCTGCAGTGGCCATTACAGAAGCGCCCGCAATGTGTTATTTACTCATTTTGGAAGTAATAAAACAAAATCCTCACACAAGCAGGAAAAAAAGTGGATCTGTTTAAATAAAGAACTGGAAGGGCTGCAACCTTTTACAATTAGAGAGCATTAGTATTCAGAGCTGAAGGACAAGAATTCTCATAATTTATTTGCCCTGCATTCATTATTATTTCCAAAGGCAGTAAAATGCTAATTTGGGGTTTCTCTCATCTTCTTAATTTCTTTGTTCCAGAGACTAAGATCTGAAAGACCTCTCCTGAATTAGTGAAATGTGTCTCATCAATAATTCGGCAATGGACTGGCCTCCACTGAGATTGTAAACAGGAGTCAGAATGGAGAGAACAGTCAACAAATTTCTGCCAACCCAAATGGTATGCAAGAGTTAATGTTACCAGAGCCTCGCTTCGGATAGGAATTAGAGAAGACTTCTTGCACATTTCAGGGTTTCAGATTAATGTGCTAAATCCACCACCCCACCCCCAAATTCTGGAAACAGAGTTATTGATGAAGTCTTTAAATCTCTCAGTTTACATAAAACGAAGAGTCTTCTGTATTCTTTAGCTGGCAATTTCAACAACATTCTTTCACCCATTCAAAACATAGCAAAGGCAGTGCCAGTTTATGTACAATACTGACTGCCAGCAGGAGTCAGACAAATATTTTTGTTCAGGCTACACTAGAGGACTAAATCTAGAAATCCTCACTAGATTTCCACCTACACTATATACAGTCACCTCGTCTAACTCAAATGACTAATGCCTTGAAGGTTCATCCTAACCTGCATCGCCTTGCCTATGTCCTGAAGTTATATTTGCTTTAAGGTTTGCGTGTTCCATAGGGTTTTTTTGTTGCTGGTTTTTGAAGTCACGCAACTTTCATATAACATCAAGTCTGTAAGTGCGTCCACATTAAACACGTTTCACCAAAGGAAACACAAATAATAAACTAGAAGAATGAAGAAAAAAACTCTTCACCAGAAATAGGCAAGCTATGAGAAAAATCAGAAACAGAATTTGTATTTCCAATATCACAAATTCTTCCTCCAATTTAAGAAATGCATTCAGTTAAACTGAGGAGCTTTCTTTTCTCCTTTCAGAAATCGTGTAACTTGAAAAACATTTACATCACATTTTTAAACAAAATAGACTTTGGGTTTTAGTTCTATTATATAAATTCCTTCTTCAGATTTTTTTCCTAGCCTAGACATATTCTTCTTATGTAGGAAGCACAGTTGAAATGTATATACCACCACCATATATGCAGCCAAATTAAGTCATCATTTGTGTGGCTTCCCAGATGATCCTAAGGAGATACAGAAAATATCATTGCCAATTAGCAAGCAATAGTAATAAAAAAATCTGGGGAAATAAAACCCAAACCAAAGAGAGTAATAATTAACAAGGAAGGCTAGTCCATGAAAAGCTGTTTTATAGTATATGTGATCTTGCAGTAAATGAAGAAATCAGCTCCTATCAGTATTAGTGATAACAGCTATAAAATTACAGTCTATCGCACCTGATGTTCTCTTTTTTACAGCTGTCTGATTTAAGCACATTTCTTACTGGAGTAGCTGACAGCAACAACTCTAAAGTAACATGTGAAACGGTGTTACTATATCTGAAAGATGTTATCACTTCAAAAGTTGTTAGAGAGCAACTCCCTTCTTTTGTTCCCACTGTATATCCTTTTCATATTTGTCATTTTATTTTGAATGTAACACCAAAAATTTAGAAAGCTGTTGCCATTTGTCTTCTCAACATTTCATGACAATATTGCTTGCAGAAAATAAAGCTAGTATTCCTTTGTTTTTTCCCACCATTTCTACGCTTTGTCATCTCTTCCTAGTTTTATCCTCCATATTATCCTTCTCTCACAATTCATATGTAAACACAACTAGCAGACAAAATAATTAATGGAGGATAGCATTTATGTGTAACTCATCTTACACTGGCAGATGAATCTCCAGAGGGAAACAAATTTTAAAAAACCTTTAAAGGCATCTTATTACTCTTTTTAAGGTTAAATGAATGCATTGACTATCAAGGAAAAGCATTTTCTGAAGAAAATTTGGACAAACTGATTGCACTGCATTTTAGACATGTACTTATTGCTGTTAGTAACTTGTATCACCTCACAACAAGCAGTATCTCCCCAAATATATCTTGCATCTTTGACGTGAATTTATTTGCAATAAAAGGAGATGTTATTTACACAAACAGAATTTTGATAGTATAAATTCATAGAATATCTTAAGTTGGCAGGAACTCATAAGGATCATCGAGTCCAACTCCCTGCTCCTCGCAAGACTACCTACAACTAAATCGTATGACTAAGAGCATCATCTAGATGCTGCTTGAAGTTATCTTAAGAAAAATTTAAAAAAATTATATAACTGGGGAAAAGAAAGTACAGACAGTAACAGTAAAGCTGTTTATACTCAAGTATTTTAATAGCTTTAAATTTCAGAACAAAATCCTGCCTGTGGCTAGGTATGAAAGGATTACAGGCAATGTTTCAAAAAAAAAAAAAAAATCTCTTTTTTTGTGCTTCAAAAACACGGCTCTTTTTTCTAATGAAAATATCCTAGAAAGTTCTAAGCATTATGCTTCTGTCTAGTAAGCAATTAACTACTCATTAGTTTTTCTGAGATAATCTCATACTTAAGTACAAACTTAAACCAAGAATGAGAAAGAGTTAAAAGAAGCCACACCAGATCTGTACACTGCTTCCACTTGTATTAACCTATGCCTAAAGAATCAAAGACTAGGAATGCACTTCCAATTGTTTCAAGAGGAATTCTATTTCCAAGAACTTGCAGTGCAGCTCAAATTTGTCTCTTCACTCCCCCCCCACCACTTTGGTCCCTCTAAAAGGCATTAGCGTACTTGCAAAATTATATTGTTTCACACTTACCATTTGCATCAGCATATTAAGGTAATATGTCCTAAGTGGCAAAAATTTGAAAAACCTCAGAAAATGTGCAAAAAAAGCCACAGAGTGCAGTATAAACCCACTCAACTTATGTGAGATAATTAATAACAGACTTTCAGAAGCTTAGGTGTTGTGGTGGTGGGGTTGTTTGCCTTTTTTTTTTTTTTGTTGGTTGGTTTTTTTAACTTCCAGGTCATAAAAGTAGGCTAGCTTTGTTAAACAGGACTTAAACGATCATACCCATAACACTGAGTTTTAGTTATTAACAAGGACTACTTATGGATTCTTTCTGACAGTCCTTCAATACCATGGTAAGTATTAAGAAGATACTATAGCCTTCTGAAACAGTTTCACTGTGCTTTCAAAAGCAAAGAAGCTTCCAACTTCAGCCAATATTAGCCTTATAATTTATTTCTCTGACTTTTAAGAATCTCTTTCTTTTTCAAAAAAAGTTTAACATGTCCATAAAGTTACATTTTATTTCCCCTCTTGGAGAAGTAAGGACTTCATGTAGAAACAAAAAACTAAGCATTATTCTGCCTTTATTTGCCATAAATGCATATATACTCTAGTCTTCCTGTTGAAAAGAATTTAAAGCGTGGAACTTCCACAAAAGCAAGTAAACAAAATTGTTTATTTTTCATCTCTCAGAGAATAAGGATTCATCTTTGATTCACCTGCTTCTGTCTTTCAGGAATACTGCAATACTGAAGATTCTTTGCCTAGATACATTTGCTGAAAAAGCACTTGTACTAATTCACAAGTATAAGACAACTAGAAGAAAGCGACCGATTCTGACACTGTTGGCAGGTATGTCTGAAAGTGTAAATCAGAAAGTATAGTTTGGTTTTTTTTTTTTTGCGCCTACCAGGGCACTGGAAGAAAACATTATTAGACCACACAGCTCCAGATAAGGGCAAAATATTTTTCTTTGGTCGTATCTTCTCCTGTTCTCTTACCAATGAGACAGAAACCTTTTTGGAGACACATTCATGTTCATGAAATATTAGGTGATGTTTGTTGTAGGCAGCTCTTTAGAGATATTGTTCAGTTACTACACCGATATGTGTACATACATATTAGAGTCATAGATACATGTATATACTCCAAAGTCAAGAATTCATACTAAGAAATGGTCTTACACAGGTAGGAGGCCTTACAATAGTCAATTAGGATTCAAAGAATATAACTACAGAAATTAGTTCCTGAGATCACTTGTTGCACGAATGCTGAGACTGTGAACAAAGGAGGTGGGACTATGGCTAAACTTAAGTCTTCTCTGTGTTTTGCATCAAGGATATAATAGGTTTAACTTGTTTACGCCTACATAATATAGTATCACGTGGGTCTGGGAGCAGTGGAAGAGTGTGCTTTGTAAGACTAATAAATCGGGGATGCTGCACATTCTAGTCTGAGGCTACATTATAAGCTATATAAAAGTATAGGAGCTGCCCTACCCTCTCAGTTTGAGTGAGAAATTGTCAATAGAAAAGAGATGGTGTTTTTTCCCCTTAAACGAAACTTGAAAGAGTACGCCTTTATCAACTCATCCTTTCCCCCAATTGTTACATATTCCATACTTCTGGCATCTATCCATCCACTAGCTTAAAAAACAATAATAAAAAAATTAAAAAATTGTTCTTAACCATTCCTGAGTCTATTCTCTTTGCTACCTCATCTCTAAGACTAACACACATAGATGTAAAATAATTGTAACAAACCATCACACTAACATATTCATGGAAAAAAATTGCCAAAACCCAAACATAACAAAAACCCCCAAACCAAAACCCACACCCCCAAAGACTATTAGATTCTCTAACCCTCTTCTCTCAGGGGAGCCAGGTAAGATGAAGAGTCTCTTCTTCAGAGTAATTATGAAGCAGGAAGTGTATTAATCATGTTCAATCTAATTTTTTAAAGGGGTTTTGGATATAAACACAGTCTGGAAAGCTGGCAGGAGTCCCAGATTTTGCCTATATTGCCCCCCAAGCCTTTCCCCTCAAACTGTCAAAATAACAAAATAATTATGCCAGTTGCATAACTTTGATCACCCTGCTTCACCACCAGCATTTATGACTGTGAATTCAAAAAAACTTCTATAAAGGCCCACAAGAAATAATATTCTTAGGTAAATTTGTTTTGTTTCATTCTATATTATTTAGCTATGCCTTTTTTAAATTTTTTTTTTCCTGTGGATTTGGATAAAAAAAAAAATAATTTAAAAGCATTCCCCCGAATTGTGAAGCTTTAAAAAACATGTAATATCCATAGAAAAAAAAAAAAAAACCAAATAAAAATCTCTGCTTATACTTCAAGCCTGGGGCTAGGGACTGGAACAATTGATCACAAGGAAAATACTTGTGTGACAAAGGAAAAATACAGCCCTTGGCCTTCCACGTATACTCTTCAGAGACTCCAAACACTCAAATATCCTTAATGAAAACCTAATTCACCACTGTACCACTTCACACATTCACATGGTATGACTTAACATACTGGCAGATTTATAACAGTTCATTGCAAGAGTAATTTAGTTGGAGATTATGCTCACACTATTACACGCACACACACAGGTCTATGTTGAAAAAAACCACGGCTAAGATTGCAAGAAGTTGAGTACTCAAAGACTGGGAAGTGGCAGAATTCACAGTGCTGGGACAATCTTATTTCATTCATCTGCATACGAGTTACGACAAAATCTTTTGCCATGTACCCCATAACCCCACCTCCATGCTTCAGTGAGCAAAAAGGAAGAAAGGTGATCCTATCATGAGAACCTACACAATATTTTATTTCATATTCGCAGTTCAGGGGATAGCCTTTTCAGCAACACATTCCTTACATATCTTGTACATTCCAAGCCATCCTTTATGCGCAAAAGAGACCAGTAACGTACTGATTCAAAACAGAGAACTGACAGTGAAATTCATGTCAGAAATATATCTTTTTTGAATCAGTTTGAAATACCTGTCAGAGCATCCAGTAATGAAAGAACAGTTGGTAAATTCAAAATCCACTGAGTGCAAGCATAGTTATGAGGTTTGGGTCTTCTGCCAGTCAGATTCTGAGGAATCGAGTCAGGCACCAACGTAACATTTGCACAGTATCACACAGGATCTGTTTGACATAGGTGTTTCTCCAGAACAGCACTCTATTTTTGTCTTGTCCTTTCTCCTGAAATCCCTTGCTTAAACATGAGACGTTTCCTGTCATTTTATCTTATTTTCATGCAAGACTTTTAGAAAGAAATTATTTGTGATTACTATTAAAGATGGGGATGAATGCTCTACTAGATGACCAGTAGACTTTATAACTAGCCCTAACTTCTCCACAAAATACTCCTCTTAGGTGAGTTTCATCCCAGATATTGCAGAAACATTGTTCTACGTGTGGGCTTGCCTGACAGATAGTCCCACTGGGCTTCTATTAGCAGTACAAGGAGATGAGTCGTACATTGTCCAATACGTGCCGATGCTGAAAAGTAACAGTGAGGCCAAGGAAGTTTCCATTCTAATTCATACTACAGAAGAGCAAGGACAGACTTTTCTATCTATTCTTTCCAATGCTTATTCCTGCAGCACTTATTCTGACCCTGGTCCTTTCCTAGTTCTATCTAATTTCCCAAGCCCAATCTCTTCATGGACTGGAACCGTTGTTTCATTTGCACCCCACTCCATCATTCAGCATGGCCTCCTCTCACTCTTCAAGATGCACCATTACAGTTTTCTGGACCCATCTGATTTCTTTCACCTTTTCTTTCAAATCAAGGTTCTGTTTTTTTCTGTACAGTCCACATTTCTAAGTAATTCCCTTTCCTTTTAAAGGCACCCAATTTTGTAATCTCAGATTCTTGTCCCTTTCCCATCTAGTAAGCGCTACTTTTCTCATATTATCTGATCTATCCCGTCAAATCTCAGTCTCCACTTTCTTCTCTCTACGGTCTCAGTATCAATCAGCTCTAGCATTCCCGACTGGCTCCCAGCCATTACTTCTTATTCTCGCCTGACTTCCAGTCCCAACTCTCTATCACTGCACAGGCACTATCCAGCATTAATTCTTAATCCCCTTGCTGGTCAGAGTTTCACTGCCTCTCCCCATCAAGTTCTAAGCCCATTTTTCTACCCATATTAGGTTCAATTCACCCTCTACAACTGATGAGGCAATTTTTAATTTTTTTTTTTTTTTTTTTTTTTTTTTTTTAGTTTGGTATCATCATCTTCATCTCACATGTAGCATACTGGATGTGAGACATAGCAGAAGCACAGAACTGGACCCATCACAGTCTGAAGCAACCTCAAGCTGTAACTATAAGGAAAATACTGTGCAGCTTGGAACTGGAATAAGCTCATTTGGCTGGAAACTTCAGGGCATGTACCTGCAAAATTCAACCAAACCTTTACTAAAAACATGTCAAATGTGGTTTTCAAAAGCTTGTAGCTTGGTCAAATTGGGGTGTTTCACAGAGTCCTGGGAAAATACGCCTATACAGGTCATGCTTTTAAACACACACGTATCTTGTGCTTTCCACAATGATGATAGCATTTTCCATAGGAAAAAAAATCATCAGTTTTTGTTTTGTTTCCTCTCCCCATCCCCAAAATGGGAAAAACCAAGCAACTTTTCTCATCCCGAGAACGTGCTGAAGCAAATAAATTGAAAATCTCAAAATTATTCAGGCTCAGACAGACCTTTGATTAGAAAAGGTCAGTCAAAAAGTAAATCTACGTCTGAACTCAGGTTTGCAAAGAAGGTGTAAACAGAAGTTATGAGAAAACATATTAATAAATGTGTTTACTTCACCACTTACTAGTGGTAGTACACTCTACTAGAACCTGTGGGTTACTTTAGCATAAAGATAGCTTTGTCATCTGATCATGAAAATAGTGACTCTGCTTCAGCCTCCTTTCTGTATTCTACCTAATTTTAAAGATTCCTGTACTCTGCCTCACACTAAACACCTTAACATTTAATCCATTATCATATCTCAATTTACAGACACCAGACCCTTTGAAATTTATTGTTCTGACCAGTTAAGGAAAGGCTCCTCTTTTTTTCTAAGTCTCTCTATTCCTCTTTCCTATTCTTCTCTTACACACACCTGACCAGAATGTACAACAATGTCACAGGCAGGGTTATAAATGGAACTATCCCTTCTGGCAAGGACAAGTCTTGGAAGAATAGTCATCTGTAAACTGAATTCAAATATTTTCAAAGGACCCTTAGCTCCTTTATTTTGGATAGTGTTACAGTTTATACATCTTACCACCTGATGAGCCAAATAAAAGTGAAGAAGCTTACAAGTCTATTGCTATCTACCAACATCTTAAATACATTATGTGCCTCAGCATGTGTTTTTCCTTTAGAACATGAAAAGGAAGTCTGGGATTTTTTCATTTGCTCTTTGCAGATAGATTGAGGGCTTTTTATTATTCATGCTAGTATGCTGTCCATGCCTCTGCTGACTCTTAAAACATCTGGCCAACTGTTTAAAATTCCTGGAGTGCAATGATATTAATCCACGCTGATAATCAGAGGACCCTCAATTAAGTACCTACAAGTCAACCAATGGTAAACAAGAAAACATACAAAAGGAAAACAGGTGAATTCTTCCCTATCCCAATTCTCAGAAGCCATTAGAATGCTTTTTGCCTTAGATTTGAAATTCAAATTCCAGTGAAAATTGATTAAATGTTCATAATGATATAAAACCTGAGACAATCAAGTGATTCTTTGTAATAAATCACACTGAAGACAGAAACCATAGAGTTGAATGAGCTATGTACATCCTAGGTCACATCTCACTTATCTGATCAAATTATACACTTCCCCAACAGCACCAATAATTAAAGATCCACTGTTACCAGAATACTTCATTATGACTGGGGGGGGGAATGTCAAAAAGTAATTGCATGAGACCTCCCTCACTGAGGCCAGCTCTGGCTTACCTAGGAGAGTTGCCCTATGTTTAAATATTACATGAATTTTACAATGGTAGCTGAAGTTTAAATCTATTACCTTAGAACAGGAGAGAGAAAGTAAGTAAACTTCTGGATTCTATCCGTCTTTCTTATATGCAGCAGCATGTTTTGAGGTTATAACAGCAAGTAACAGGATTAATCATATAAACGATGCCAAATCATTAAACGAAACAGTATAATGGTGTGACATATGCAAACCACCAACAGAGAAAGGAGACAAAGGATTTGGTGCTTGTGATAAATGAGAAGGGCAATTGGAAAAGAAGAAGTGTAATAGACAGAAAACATTTGGGAATTTTCATTTTCCTGAACAATATACCAGATGTGGAAGACACACAACTCTCTGTAGCAATGCTGGGGAAAAAAAACCCAAAACAAACCAAAAAAACCCACAAATATAAGAGGGAAGACAAACCCCCACAACTATAAGAGGAAAGACATGTACTATAGAGAAAGCTGAAACCACATATAGTATTGATATATTTTATCACAGTCTTCCATCAGTCTCAGAAATAGATATGAAGCAACTAGACTATAACTGTCCCTGTTTGGCTCTGTCTTCAGATGAAATTCTTTCCATAAATATCGAGGAATTCAGATTAATAGACAATTATCCACTGTAAAAAACCTCAAATAACAATGTAAACCAGAAAGTGTTTATTCTCTACTATGTAGATAATTCAGTTTTAAGCTATTTGCTTTTTTCCATCATTTAAACTTGCTCCCTCTCAGTTTTATCCAAGAACACCATTAGTGTGACTCAGCGGTGCAGTTGTATAAAACCATATGCTCAGAAGACTGAGGGCTGCTTAAGCCTGTCAACAGCCAGACATATCACTGCTGACATCTGCACCAGTTGTCAGACCGATGACTATGAATGTCACTGGTCATTAGACTTATTTTCAGTCATCCAGCTATAGTGACACAACCTGTAACTCTTTTCTGCTACTGTGGGATACAAGGACCAATAGTATGACTCACCTAATTTGAGAAATAGTAGAATGTGGAAAATAACCTCAGTTGCTATGACAGCAATGACAGCATTCCAGGCAGTGTGTGATCGCAGATCCACAAAGCCTGATAACAGGACAAACAGAGTCCAAGCTCTAAAAGATAATGAAGATGGTTTTGGTTCACTTTTTATACACATTTCTAAATGGGAGGAGAGGTCGAGGTGCACGAGCCTAGTAATAAGTACCCTTCATAAAATATGCTTTCTCCTTAGGCCATTTCTCAAATATGCAAGGGGTAAAATGAGACGTCAGGATGGCATGGACAGCTGGACAGGCCTAGACCAACCCCTGGTTCTCGTGTTCATAAGAACTGTTGTTGTGATCATTCATAGAAGGAGCAAGGGAAACATTTCCTTGCCCTACTTCCTAACTGATCATGTGAGAATTATAAAAAAAAAAATCAGGTCAGAAGTCATGCACTAACAAGTATTACTTTCCAATCATAATATGAAGTGTGTTCTAAATTATAAATTCAATACTATATCTTCCAGTTCCACAAAGACTGTCCAAAACTTACTTAGAACACTTTGCAATATTAAGTGGGAGCATCTCTCCTTTTCCATGAACACCATATGTTCTATTTCAATCTTTCTTTTCAATGCTACCTCACTAACCTTGTGAGAGTTCACTTATTCTTAAAATAAAACAAATGGCATTTAGTTATTTAGTCAAAAAATGTAGTAATTTCTATCCTAGGATTTGATAGAAGTTTCTATTGCATAAATACAAATCTTATTTCAATAATTTACCATAGAAAATATATTAATATTAAATTATTAATATCAACATAAATTGTTACCTGTATTTATATAACAATATCCACACATACAGTATTTTATTCAGAGAAAACTTTATGTTTAAATGTCTTACTTAACCGTCCCTTCCTAATGATATTAGCAAGAGTGATACCAGCTAATCAGGGCAGATGACATTACCAAGCTATCCTCCCAAAAGAAACAGATCTTACGTATGAGCATTTCTACTGTGGTCATCAGGCCACGACTTAACAGTTTGCGGCACAGTAATCAGCAGCATGACCATTCATCCAATTACGACTGAAACAGTGATATTAATCTACTCATAAAGGGCAAGTTAAGGGTCAATTGCCAGCAGTGGAAGATACTTGGTATGGACAATGTGTTACAGACCGGGTTTCATCTGCTCTTACTGAATTCTGCAGTCTGCAGGATTTGACTTCATTTTTGAGTGGATAAAACCACAGAACCCAAAACTGGGTTCTGCATATTACCTGTGATGAATATCTTCATGGATATCTTAGCATGGCTAATGGCATGACACAGTCTCATACTCCGGTCTATCAGGCCTAGTCCAGTCACATGGACTCCTGGCCTGACACATCACCGCATGACACACGACTCCACTGGCAAAACACTCTTGCCCGGAGTTCTTGATCAGGACCTCCCTCAGTACTTCACATTCCTAGAAGTATCTGATCTCCCCTAGGGTTCAACATTTGTAACCGATATGATAATTTTGGTCTACAGTTTAAACTTTTGGAGACTGTTTGACAGGCAGTAATACAACATTTGCCAGGGAACTTCCGAAACACACAAACACATGCATACGCTTTTTCTTAGAAAGCACACAAGATACAAGTCCTTAGGAAAACAATAAAAAAACCATAGTTTTGTGGGGAGCAGAGGGGGACAGGTGTTTGGATCAAGGTAGCCCCAGAAAACTCAACTTCCATTCTTCTAAGTCACAATTCAGGCTTGGCGCTTGCCATGCAGAAAGTACAGCCTTTTAAAAAAGAGCCTCAAATAAGTTTTCCTGCTCCTCATTGTATATTTATATTGCAAGCTCTTTAGCTCTCAAATGGGAATGTGGCAAAGAATGACTGAATGCTTCAGCTAGTGCCACTTTTTACTTCTCTCCTTGCATGTGAAAAAGGCCAACAGACCTTTCTGAATTGCTCAGTCTGCTTCATAGAAAGTTATAACTCACACTAGCTTCACAAAATAAACAGTTATTAATTATGAACATCATTGGATTGTATGAGTTGTATTCCCCAAATCTTGTTACAAAGAACTTTTTATTTCTCTATGAATAACAATACAATATTAAAAGCATTACGGAAAAATCATGTCCTACACACAAGTCAGTCATGTCAACCACATTTGTTCAAATACAGTGTAGATTTCAACATCAGTTTACTGTCCAACAAGTAATATCACTTTAAATGCTATCCAAAAATATTAATTCTTTTTCTGATATATATCTGTGATAGTAATATTTTACTTAAGGTGACATTCATCGTCCCTTAAAGACTTAACACAACCTAGAATTGAAAATCTAAAATTTTGATTAAACATTTTTGCTATGATTATATGGTAATATCTTATTGCACACAATCTTATTAACTTAATTTGCTTCTTTCAGTTAGCTTTCCAAAGCTACAGACTGGGGAGACATCCTACTGCTGTTTCTGTACAATCATAAGTCATGTGAACTGGTATTTAAGATACCCATGCACTGCTCTTTCCAAATTCTGCATCTCCACAGACAATTTTAGAGGCATAATTGCCTCTAACTACCTGCACTGGCAAATTAAAACTTCAGCAAAATTACTCAGTTACCCTTTCTAGTTGTGTACAAGCTCAAACAATTGTTTTCATTTTGTGGTTGCACACTACCTTTTAAAGATATTTCTATTATTCATCTCCTCCTTTACTTCAAAGTATTTTTTGGCAATTACAAACCTGCCAAACTGTAAGATGAATAGAACATTGTAATAAATAATGGCATAATCTATAGGCCTTCCAAGTTTCTTTATAATTTACATTTTATTTTTACTTTGTGCATCAGAAAATAAGCAGCTTTATGATTTATTAGCAAATGGGGGCAGGGGGAGAACCTACTTAATTTTCAGCCAAAACACCTCTATTTTGATTGATTTATATTTAATGTTTTAATTTTTAAAATTAATAAAGGCTTCCCTTGCAAAGGCTCTTATTCTCCTCCACTTTAGAAGTTTCCTCTCCCCTAAACATGCCGAGTTATCAGCTATGTCCTATCTTCTCAAAGACTGTGCTTTGGCCAAGAGTGTAGAAGACAGGACAAGACACACAACAGCTTTAATGGGGAAAAATTATGCCATATAAAATAAACTATGAATAAGCAAATTAAATTGATACAATTTATCACATTCATAAGCAGTGTTCCAAGTTAATGTTTTTATTATTTCTAAGATACGAGATCATAGCAACTATGCTCTACGTTTATACAAGCTAAGCTACTTTATTCACCATTCAGTCATTCCATAACTAGCTATTTTGTTCTCAAATATATTTTGGACTTAGTACTGTTTTCCTATCAAACTTATAAACAAAACCCTTCAAAATACCATAACCTTCTTCTTAACACATCATTGGAGTGAAAATAAAATGTAAACTTACCACTTGCAAAATACAGTTAGTAGCTCTAAAACATTAGCATTTCCTTTGGAACTATTAGCTAGGCTTTATTTTAAGGGTTGTCCTGCTACTAGAACCTGAGGAAGCACCTAGATATCAACTGCCTTATGACCTCCTTTAGTTCAAATAATAGGTGCCTGAGAGGTGCAAATTATTAGGGAAAAACCTGAATTACTGTATGAAGTCATTATCTAGCGAACTAACTAATGGAGGTCAGGATTTTGTAAACTTATCATGTAAGGACCCAAAGAAATGTAGAAGAAACAGGTGTGAAGGTTACAAAACCAAACTGAAGTATTAGGCATGTCAATGATGAATATGAGTATTGCTCTATGATGCGTATTACTGTATGGTTTACAACTGAGTAATTAGGAGTGTCCGAAAGTACATACTTTAATATTGTCTTTTATTCATTTTGTCTTTATGCATCTTTTAAGGCACAATATCTTAACTGGGGGAGCAATTTCTAAGGACATATCATTGATAATTTTATAGATGCACTTTCAATTGTTATTAGAGGAAAACAGCCTTTCCTTTCCAGAGAGATGCTACATAACTATAATTAATTTATAACAGAACAGTTTTTGAGGGATTATCTGCTTGTTTGCTGCTCTATTCCTGTAAAGACTTCAGCTATAAAAGTCAATTTTCTTAAGGTATGATTTGCTACATTCAAGTGCACAGCTTTGGGTAGCTTTGTTGATCATACATTGTGGTCTGAAGTACAGATTTCATGTTTGCTTTCGTTGACAGCAGGGAGCTGTACAGTGTTTTAGATGGCTGCCTGTAGATGGTCTGATTTTCACCTCCATATATTAGAGAAAGAAGACTTTAGCATCTCAGTGCCTACGTTTCTAAGCTCCGCTCAGCTTCACTTCTCAACATTTCTTTTCTGCTTTGGTTTCATGTTCTTACTTTCATTAGAAACGTTTTCCCAATCGCGTACTTCCCTGCTTGTGTTTCTGTTCTTTGAAGCAAGCTCCTTCTGTTTTCTACTGCTGCTCTCAGCACATCTCAGGGGGTTATTGTGATGCCTATAGCAGATCTGAAAGTTGAATTTTTCCTCAGTAACATGTTCTGTGGTCGTTTTGCTACATCACTAGGCAGGGACATTGAGCTGCTACTTAGTCGTGCCAGTCCTGTGGTTTATATATGTAAATAATCTTGAAATGGGGAGATGCTCAAAAGTGGCATTCCTTTTGTTTTCTACTACAGTTATTCCTTCTCTCATTTCTTGTACTATCATTGAAAACTGAGTCAGCTTAGTGAGAGTAGAAAGCAGTTTGTATGCTTACGTCTCAGTCTATGCACTACACAGTGCTTCTGTGACACAGGACCACTGAACATCTGGGTCTGGAAGGCACCTCTAGAGGCTTGTCCTGTCCAAACCCTACTCCAAGCAGGATGCTCAGGGCCATGTCCAGTCAGGTTTTGAACATCTTCAAGGATGGAGACTCCTGTCTCACTTGCTGGAGAGTCCAGCATTGGACACAGCAGCCCTAGCAAGGCCTCATCTGCAGTGAGCAGAGGGGAAGCATCACCTCCCTCAGCCTGCTGGCAATGTCTTTTGACACCATCACCAGAAAAAAAAACATTCCTCAACAGACAGAAAGGCTCTTTTGTTCCCTCTTCACATTTCATTCAATGGTTTTAAATATACCATATATAATTTAGTTGATAGTTTTACTTTGTCCTTCTGAGATTTGCTACTGCATGACATTCCCCTCACCATCACTTCTAAGCTGGAGAATTAAATATTATATTCATTTAGTTCTAGAGTTTTATCATTGTTTAGGATGTAAGCACATTAATAATAATAGTTCATTCAGAAGAGCAGAAACACAGGAGCTTACACAGACTGTAGATTCTGCAATCCTGCAATTTAAACCCAAATGCAAACAAATACAAATATTTCCTATCAAACATGATTAATCAAAAATATTCTGGATTAATCAACACATTTTAACTTTGCCCTTGGACTATTTTTCATTACAATATAAAACCAAGCAAAAATTAAGATATATTTCAAAATAAATCTTTCTTCTGAATATTTTGAAACAAAACTAACATTTTTCCACATTTTTCAAAACAAAATTGAAATGTTCATCAAGTTCTGACTGCGGCTAAATGACACTTCTAAAACAATAATTTCATATCTGCAGATTTAAAAGCAGCTGTTATCCCTGGATTTCCTTTTATTCTTGGTAGAACTAAAGGCAAATAATTAAAAATCAAACTCTCATCTGCTACAAATTAGCAAAATTCCATGGGAACGAATGTAACAGGAAAGCAAACAATAACTTATAATCTAGCTATTAACTTTGATTAGAACTGCTCTGTTTGGCAGTTTATCATCCAGCCAATTATCAGGAAAATTAATTACTTCCTGAAAATCTTATTGGAGATCCTTTGATATACAATATAGAAATTGACAGAATTATTTTATCTCCCTTCTGCAGTATGTATCACTTCAATTAGTATATATTTTTAAATCAATTCCTATCCCAGATTTGTGATTTCTCACAACATGTGAAAGAATCCTAGGATTCTGAGGGTTCTGATTCAAACCTGGTCTTTAAAAACACTAGCTTCAACTTGGAGAGTACATACTTCAGTTTTAAAAAGGCAATCTAAAAACAAATGCCCTGTTCATCCTGTCCTGTCACATGAGCAAAAAAAAATATAACAAGCCAGATAACAGATCAGCAAAACCACAGTACAATATAAAGCTGCTTATCTCATTAAGGACCAGATTTTAGTACTTTTGCCTATGTGGTATCAAGTATCCCCATCAGTGCTTATATGAGAATTAAAAATATTGTTTATAACAGTGATGAAATGCTTTTAAAACTCAGGTTATCATAGAAAACCACCCCAACAAATTCTACAAAGATATTCTTGTCACATCGTTAAAGGTGTTATTCCCACATTTAAAGTGTGAAGGAATAATGCATAGATTGAAGAGCCTAATTTTTTACATGAGCTCTGAACAGACCCTAGTTGTAGTTTAAATGGTTAGCATCTTTGCAGATGCATCTAAACACTTGATAGTTTTGTGAAGATTAAAATGGGAAATCACCACCAGTAAAAGAACTGAGCTTGTTTAGATTTGCTACTATTTATACAGTAATTGAACCAGATATTATAGCAACAACAAAAAAACACAGCGCATTAAATTCAAGAAATTCTTACTCACTGAGAATGCAAATTGTTTTTTAATTTCCTGACCTTATTGTGCAAGAGGATGAGCACTGCAAGTAGATTCCATATCATAATCTCATAGAATTAGATAGGTTAAATACCCAATTACAAACTGCATGGCAAAAGACTAAAGAGGAAATGTATTGAGTGTTCTTAAAGTAGGAAGCTGACTATTTAAACACAGTAAGCAAGAGAAAGATATAAAGTTTTGGGTCACAAAGCTACTGGATAATTTTAAAATGTATGCATCTCTTAAGCAAAATGGCTTTCCAACATCAAACGTCTGCCTGGTAGAAGTTACACTAGTCTTCAATTACACTTAAACATACACAAATTACTGCCCCCTGCCGCCTTCATTCTAAAGATCTTTTCAAACAACCTTGTTTTGCATGCACCAGGTGTGCATTTCTCATGGTAACACATTTGTTTTCTGTGCTACTCACCAAGAAGACTACTCATGAGCACCACTGCACTGGGTCTGGCTAGAACGGAGTTAATCACCTTTGTAGCAGCCCGTATGGTGACATGGTTTGGATTTGCAACTAAAGGAGCATTGATAGCACATCTGTGTTTTGGCTGCTGCTGAACAGTGCAAGCACTGAATCAAATCTTTTCCCCTACTCTTCCCCTCAGTTAGTAGGCTGGGGGTGCGCAAGGAGTTGGGAGGGGACACAGCTGGGACAGCTGACCCCAACTGATCAAAGGGATATCCCGTACCACGTAACATGAAAAACTGGGCAGGAGGTGTTGGTCTGGAAGGTAGCTGTTGCTCAGAGACTGGCTGGGCATTCATCTACTTGTGGGAGGTGGCAAGCAGCTGCCTACGCATCACTTGCGTCCGTCCCCACATCCTGATTCTTTTATTTAGACTGTCTTTATCTTGACCCACAAGTTTTCTCGCTTTTCCTCTTCGTGTACTCTCCTTTGTCCCATGGGGTAGGAGGGTTGAAAGTGTGAGCAGCTATGCAATACTTAGCTACTGGCTGGGATCAATTAACCACAGCCCCCTAGAAATATTCTGCCCTTGTGCAATCCTTCCTTATTTTTCCAAATCAGTCATAGTTTTGTAGCCTCTGCAAATGTTGGCTGATCATGGAACTTCACAGTACAACCTATGGAAATGACAAGATCATCTTAAGCTTAAGTACTGAGTCACATGCATTTGGACTAGCGAAGAAGCAGTGATTTCTGCAAGTGGGCACTTAAAAAAAAAAAAGAAAAAAGGGAAAAAGAAAAGGTAAAGTCACAAGGCTAGTCCTTGTCTTTTCCCATTCCTCATTTACTGAGATCCCTTAGATTTTGTGTTAGGGTTAAAGGCCTACTGCTTTGACAATTAACATCAATTAATATTCATTGGACAACTCAGATAGGGCTTTCCTCAGGCCCTGTCTATAGCCTGTTTAAGTTAGTAAAATGTAAAACTAAGATGAAATCAAAACAGAAAAGAAAGCAAGTTGCTGGAGACTCAAGGACGGCATTGTCTACATTATTAATAGACCTCCACATTGGTGTATTTCTTTCCATCAGTATATATGTAAAAGCATCGCTATGCTTCTCCTAACTCTGACTAGCATGAACTAACTGACATTATTTGATACACCTTAATATTTCACAGAAACAAAAGCATTCTGATAGTCTAAAATAGAATGGTTTGTCCACTGTAACCAGTGAGTTGCAGCAGTGACTGCATTCATAAACACTTGAAATTTTTAACAGAGCAGAACTAACCTTAGAATCTTGTTTTCCACTCTGCTAACCTGGTTCCATTTTAACTCCACTATTTTCTATGAAATTACATTACCAGTGTAACCAAAAAGAGCCATCTTAATGAGAAAGATTTTCTAATGTTCAGTGGTGAAGCCTAGCCAAATATTGCATTTAATTTTCAGCATACAGTTTACTTTAAGACTTCTACTAAGAAAGAGAAACTTGAATATATATATATATATAGAGAGAAAGGACAATGTTTTTATATGCACATATATGTATATATGGCTGTGTGAATCATGTTACAAGATGTATAGTCTATTGACAGTTTCATGGCACTTTCACATTTGAGGGTTATTCTGGAGCTCTAGCTCAGGCTTTATGAAAATTGAGGAAACTGGCTTGAAGCCCAAAAGCAGGCATCTCAAGGATGGAAGTATTTAATAAGACTTTGCAGCAGATACGGAATAGTTAAAATAAAAAACTAGATGAATGAGAGATATCAATGTAATTTCTTAAATGAATAAGAGACATTTCTTAGTGTCTTACAATCAGAAAGTGTTAAATCTGAATTTCCCTAACTACCGACTTACTGATTATAATGTCATTATAATGAATATAACAAAAACATTGCCATTTATGCCTCACAGATTTTTATAGCTTTCTCTAATCAGAATTTTACCAACACGTCTTTTAGAATTACTTTTATAAGTAGCTTTGTTTTCTAAATAAAATTAGAATTTGCTGCTTTGATCGAAAGGGTAATAACTCTAGAGAAAAATGAGCGAAATTATTAAAGAACTGATGCTAACTTGAAAACCTGGCAAACATTTAATTTAGGAACTGCTACATGACTCCTTCAATTGTTTTCCATGTCCGTTTGAGAGTTTAACAAGCAAAAGAACCTCTCAAGTATAATAAAAGTCTTTATAAGAAGTGCTAGTTAGGGGTTTGTTAGGTTTTGTATGTATTGTTGTGCAGATTTTCTGTTTATGAAACTTGGTACAGTTCATTTATCATGAACAAGACTTGCATCTGTAGAGAACTTAACTCTACACATTTCAAAAAAAAAGTCTTTTTTTCCCCTAGTACTGTGTATATACTATTGACATTTATTGTAAATATGATTTCTTTTGGAGATTTTGGGGTGTGTGAAGGACCACATATATTCTCATGGGGTTCTTTCAGTGTAATAAGCCCACCAGCGGATGAAAGTATTTTATGCTGAAGGCCTCAAGACTCATAGACAGCAGATTGGCCTTGCCAGGATGGAGAGAGAAGACAATTGCTTGATGAGATATAAGAAAGCAGAAAGTGAGTGACAACCAACAAATACTGGTTGTTTAGAGAAGGCATAAGGCAAGGAGTACCTCTGCTGCAAAAATTGACCGCTGCACAGATACCACAGGCTTTGGAACTGTTTTGCCCAACTGGAAAATTACAATTAAGGAAGCATCCTCATGCCAGCCTTCCTGCCAGGTAAGCTTCACTCCTACACTGCTGGGAAAGAAACCTCCTTGGATAGGAGCTCACCTCCTCCTCCAGAGGCCACACTACCTACCTCAAAGCACAGCACCTTCTTGGGTCAGACTGAGTTTTACTCAGACCTCAGTGAAAGCAACAAAAGCTCATTATTGAGTCTTTTGAGCTTAAGTGATTCGTATTTAAGTATTAGGCCAAGAATCTTACTGAGTGTAAACCGACACAGCTACACTGATTTCAATCCTTTCATAGTGAAAATATGAAATAGTGTTTCATTATTGATGTGTACTTAGCATACACATATTGTGCACTTAGTAAATCAACAAAAAATGTAAAAATCTGATATATATTTCTGTAGACTAAGCTGATTTTTAAAACCATTTCTGAAATTTTTTCCCCTCAAATTATGAGGCAGCCTGTACTGGCATTTTCAGCCTCTGTGTGTGCATTTAGACCTGGAAAAAAAATAATAAATAGAAAGACTTGTACTGATGTAATTGTAGTATTCAAGCAGATAACGAATGAGAGGGGAATGAAATTCCAGCCAGGGCAGCATGGAATGTGCCATGTAAAGTTTACAATATTCTCAAGTTTTCCCCAGCGAAAAGCCTCAAGTCTACATTGAATACATGTAAGTGGATGATTCACAATATCCTTGACCTTATCCATATTTTTCAGTTATTCTAGTAGACTGCATTCCTGAGACTAGGGTAGATAATCCACATTTCCTTCATTCAGTTACCAAACACTCCCATGTCTCAATTTCCGTTCCCTCTTGTAACAAGCATATATTGCAACCAGCCCTGTAAGCAGGGAAAGTGCCTATTACTGTGCACCATTACTCATCCCAGAGCTGCTCAGCTCCATGTTGACTTGAGGTTCCTCTGAACATTTCTATTATTTGCTGCGTTTTGAGGGCAGAAGAAACTACAGTTTACCACAAAAATCCCAGAGAACGACTAGATTAAGAGAATATGAAACACCGCAACTGCTGCTGCCACCACCTGCTGACTGAGTGATCTAAATATGACAAAACCTGTGCTCAGCAGGCTCGGTGACTACCTCCACCCACCACAGCCACTAAGAGGTTTGCATAACCATTACACAGCACAGCTACGTACAAATTCAGAGCAATTGTTACAGAAGATATATAAGCTACTAATTATTTTTCAGTAAGGCAATAATATACCCGAGTAACACATAGACTTTTGATGTAAATACTCAGGATTAAAATATTCAATGTGTATATTATTCAAGAAGTGTCTTTGAAAGCTCAAGGTACCACATAACTTTTTAATTAAAAAGCAGTACAGTGCCTTTGAAATTTACATCACATGCTTTGTCCTGTATGGCATTTATGTTTCTCCTACCTTAAAACTCCTGAAATAACAAAATTTCACTTTTACCTCATTTAAAAAGTATGTAATAAAATCTGAAAGGACACAGGTTACATCAGAGATTAATTATTTATTTAACTATTCAAAATGTTTTTCATCAAGTCTTATAATTCAAGGGCCATTTGTTTATTTTAAATGTTTGGAACATAGTCAAAATGGTACAAGTTAACCTTATTTCTACATTAATAAAAATCAATAAATACCTGTTGATTGTCTTAAAATTTGTATTTGAAGATGTATTTTATTTTTTATGTTGCTGTACTCTTTACAGACCTGACATCTCTACTTCTTAATGGCCTTCGTAAAGCATTTAATTTCGCATTCTTTATATTCTCACACCCAGCTGAGGTTTTCCTTCAAACCATTCTTTTTTAAGCTAGTTAGAATTGCTTTAAACAAACAGGGACCTACCTCCACATAACATGAGTACTGAAGACCTGGATAGGCTGGAAGAGTGGACTAACAAGAACTTTATGAAGTTCAACAAGGACAAACGTAAGGTCTTGCACCTGAGAAAACATAATCCAGGAGTGCAGCACAGGCTGGGATCTACCTGGCTGGGGAGCAGCTCTGTGGAAAGGGATCTCGGGGTCCTGGAGGACAAGCAGCTCAGTATGAGCTAACAGAGCACTGCTGCAGCAAAGCAAACCAACAGGATGCTGGGTTGCATCAACAAGGGCATCACCAGCAGAGATAAAGAAGTCATTATCCCACTCTACTCAGCACTTGTCAGGCCACACCTGGAATACTGTGTTCAGTTCTGGTCCTTGCTCTGCAAAAAAGATGTGGACAGGCTGTAGAGGGTCCAGAGAAGGACCATGAAGGTGATCAAAGGACTGGGAAGCCTGCCATATGAGAAAAAGTTTTCTTGCACAAAACTTCGACACTTTCATACCCTTTTTCTTAATTGTTTACATCTAACTAAAAAATACCCAATATATTTTAGAAGACTAGAAAGTGATCACACGTTTTCACTTCTTCATTACTAATACATCTTACAATACACCACAGCCTGGAACTTTATAAAGTACATCAAGTTTCATAACACAACAAAAGTCAGTAACTTCTCATGATCACCATTCAGTTATGAACTTGTGTCTCACTTCAACTTTCATTTTTAAGCAGGAGGAAAAACATAGACAGACAGCCCTAAACATGAGTTTATGCCTACTCTGAGCAGATAAAATCATTAGCTTTTGATACATATTAATAAAATGCTCTTTTTGTGACAATCCTCTTGTAAGAGAAATACAAGGCAATGTTAGTGAACTTTTATGCCTCACCAGGCTTCTGGATAGATCTGTAAGTAGAATCAATGAAAAAAATAATTTCTGTGATGTGCCCCTCTGCCCGCCTGCCCCCCCCCCCCCCGGACAGTTATCAAGGTTGGCATTTTCCCCCTTTCCTCTGCAGGAAGAGCAACTCTTCATCTTAATGAGGGTAATGATGAGCTTCTTGCCTATAATTACATTGAATTTAACATACGATTTTAAATTATACCATTAGAGGATAAAGCAATTTTTAAGTTTAATGCCATCTGAACCTAAATTTAACTGCCTATGAATTTCAAATCTCTAATAACAACACGAGTTACATAGTTGATTTTTTTTTTTACTTACAAATTAATTTGTGACTCCTACAAAAACAGTTGAAATTAAAGGTCCCTTAAGAATGTAAAAGAACTTACTCAAAACATTATAGACTTCTGAGAAGGAAGTGAGAATCACATTTGCAATTGAGTTTGAGGTCCTAGTGTAGGGCTAAAATAAATAGAAAAGTAAGCTTTATAGTATATGCAAATATTTCATAAAGATAAATCCTTCCAAATTAATCTGGGGGTGGTGAAGACAGACATAGATGCATGTGTATGTTTTTATGTATTAAAAACATTCATATATACATCCTCTCGCTAACATCCCTATGAGAGACTATCATCTAGACTAATGACTACTACAGCAGAGAAGACTAGCATTTAAATCCCCTTTCTCGTATTTTTTTGATCTTACATGAGGACTCTTCTACCTGAGCTGTAACATCTGTCCTTCAAATTCATCTATTAAACTAGCTTAATTTGTATGAAAAATAAAACATTCATTATACCCAAGGGGCAGGCTGACTCTATAACTGATATGAGAGTTATACATACACCTGGGAGTCTCAGAGATTTGAAAGACAGTAATGGTCCAGTGTTGAGTGCCACGTCTCTGCTTAGTATTTAGTAATAGTCTGACAGCAGCAGGATGAGAGCATGGTCTGCTGCGTAGCTCAGTAAAGTCTCAAGGTATCATTTATTTTGCCATGGTGCTTTTTTTTGGTTCATTTTTATCATATACACTGGTTGCTTCCTGCTTGCTTAAACTGAAAACTCTGTCTTTAGTATTTGTACAGTGGTGACCTGGGTCATAAGCAGAGCTCCTTGTATTAATACTGTAGAGTACAGAGATACATCACAGTAATTGTAAAATCCTATAGATGAAAACACGCTTTAAGATTTCTGTAAAAGCAAAGACATATCCAGTTAGTTAAATAATGGCAATATATCTTTTAAGTTTTAAGTATTCGGTGTTATTTCTAAAGATTTTTTAAGTTTAGATTTGACCAAGAAATCCACTTAAAATTAAGCAGGTAGACTGTGAAAGGAAGAACAAACAGATTAAAAGAGAGAAAGAAACCATTTGTAAGCCTGTTTCTGGGAGTACAAGGAAAATAAAAGCTTATGAAACAGATAAGCATTCAACATCCAGCTGGAATATAAATGAACCCTTGGCTCTCCATTGTGTGCAGTCCTCTTCTATTGCCCCTCCACATTACTCTATGTGCTGCTTATTCAGTGTTTTGCTTGCACTAGATTCCTGTGAGCCAAAGATACTACAAATAACCTTAGTCTTTCTCAGTACAATCTATACTGGGCTAGTAATTATATTAAACCTTAAAGGAAATTTAGAGTACCATTGTTGTACATCGTTAATGTACACAGAGATTTTTCTCCTGTCTTTGATCACTGAAACAAATAGTATAACTCAGAGAAAGAAAATCTGTAACTACAACAGTTTATAATATTTAAAAAAGTAATATTGGTATTAGTACAATTTCTTTCTGAACTCAGCCAGTCATTGTACTTGCGTGCTAGTTGAATAGTTGTAAACAGAGCAGTCACCAGAAAGTATAAAACGGGTCCTGGGGCCAACTACAGAAAATATTCAATTATCCAGTTGTAACGATTACAGCTTGGATGAAATTAATATTGGCTACTGTTTTTCACAGGTACAAGCAAGACACTATCTCTTAATAATCGCTCTTTCTGGCAGATCTCCCCTAAGCACCGAATCTGGGCTCATGGGAACGGGACGTCCAGGCTGTCAGGAAGGGATGCCCTCCTCCATCCCCATCTCCACTGAGCCACTAGCTGGGGCGAGCAGAGCGCAGCATCTTGTGAGAGGACAACACGTGTCCCAGGAGGGAAGCAGAGATCCAGCCTCAGAGCCCACTCCCTCAAAGTCCTGCTTCTGAGGGAAGTAAGGTCTTAAAAGGAGCTCAAGAGGAAGAAATATTACAAGGACTCGCATTAATAACTGTAGGCGGGGAAAAAAAAGGTACGGTTTTGGCCACTTAAATGGAATTTGGAGAAACTATGCAGGAGTAGGAATGGCTATTCTTAAGAAACTTTGGTACTTCAACAGTTGTTTTTATCTTAAGACCAGGACAAAATGTTGAAATTCAGAAACAGTGAATTTACTTTCACAGTTTAATTAAACTAAGTGATTTTTTTTTTTTTAAACATTAACAAGTACTAAGATGATGTTTGTTTGGTAATCCAAACTAGTGGGCTTTATTTGTTTTAGAAAACAATAGAAATCAAGACACACGAGGATTAAATGGTATTTGCTTCAAGTGCCATGACTCCTCATGAGAGCTCTATATCAGATTGTTACCTTTATTCTCCTGTGAACAAATTATATTTCAAATACTGTTCCTGCTAGCTGACAGGGAAAAAAACTAATGCAACATGGATAGAGTAAAAGCGAATAGTCCATCATCCCTCAAACCAAAGAAATCATTCCCAGAAAAGAATAAGGGGCCCACCTATACACCCAACTTGGAGAAAAATGCAACTGGCAAGCTAAACTAGAATTTCAGGAAAACTGAAGTTTTCTATGAGAAATACTTGATTTTCTAGAAGCCACAATTCCAGAGGAAAAGTTCACAACAGATCATCAAAAGTTTGAGAAGTTTGCTATTAAAAAACCCCACCCCCCCAGCAGTAAGCATATTTCTCGAGACTTGAAATCTTAATCGTTTCAGTACAGACACACAGATGGAGTACACAGTATTCCCCTCTGCAGCTCAAACTATTCATTTGTCATCTTACCAATTTCTGGTTTGAGACTATTCAGAATATACATGATCCTCCAACTCAGAAACTGCATATTTCCCAAAAGCAAGGAAAAAAACCCCACAAACCCACACAACCAAAGAATGCATAATTTTCCCTCCCCCCCAAGGCATACATCTTTTGAATGCCTATAGCTGTTAAAGTCATTCGGGCAATTAAAAATAGCCTTACAGAAATCTCTTCTCCTTGCTACATCTTACGTACCAGATACTGTATTTTGCTAGAAGCAGAGCCAGAAGTTTCGTACTTGCAACCAGACGTTGCACAGACATCTGGAGCTAGCAAGACTTCTACCCTTGTCTCTCCCAGTGACACTGCACTGGTAGTACTGGATTTATAATACAAGGTGAGACACTGACCACGAGACAGCTTGCTTTACTTTTAAAATCCAGCCATATATTTATGTGTATATATTTAAGCATTCAGAAGGCATTGCAGACACGTAGGAAATCCTGTAAAACAGGTTTTACATACAACTAACGCATACTAAGAGACATGTTCTGTTTAAATACAGTGTTTCATAATCCCAAGATTCTATCAAATACAGCAAAGACATCTGTCAGATTTACCAAGTCACCTCTCAAGTTACCCGTCACAAACCATATTCTCGGCTACAGATTCCACATCTCCCCAAAATGCAGGTGAAAACATTGTTACAATTGTAAACTAAGACACCTAAAAGGTAAGAATTAACAGAATTAAGATTGTTTCTGCAAATTTAATAACACCTCTCGAGCAGATACAATTTTGATACAGATTTTAAATAAATAGTCATGTCATTTAACATGAAACTATTCAATATGTAATTCTTACCCACACCATTTAATGGGTGACCTCATGCCTTATTTGCTGTGTACTACTGATCTGTGAACTGGGAAAATACTATCGGTTCCCCTCGTGAGCTGTTTGGTGGCACGCATCGCAGTGTACCAGAGTGCTTCCCAATTCTAATTATTTTCCACAGGCCTTCATTGAGATAAGGATCTATTCTTACCATTCCCATTACACAGAAAGGGAGTTAAGACAAATGGCATACAAGGTCAAAATATCTACTAATTTTGGATACCTAATTTCAGGCAGATGGGATGTGATTATTTACTACTGTATATCACTTCATATTCCCACGTCCAAGTTCTCTATTAATAAATTTAGTTAAACTTAAAGGGCTCAAGGACTGAGCTAAAAGCCACAAAGATTTTCTCTTCCCCCATCCTACTCCCACCAGCCAAGATTGCTAAGACTTTTTCTCTGCCCAGCTATCACTCCATTTTCCCTCATAAGCTACTCTTGCTCTAAGTTCTCTGTTGCTTCTCCAGCCTGTTCCTTTCACACCTTGTCACTAATGAACTTCTGAATTCCCAAATCTGTCTGTCAGCACCTAATGTGATTCTCTTTCCTCTGTCCTACCTTCCTTTCATCAAGGTTACCTCAGTTCTTTTTCCTGTTTTCAGGTGCATTATGAGACTTATCTTCCTTCTCCCTACAGGATTGATCCTAGTCTCTTATCCTTTACGCCGATCTTTCTTTAAATGTGTACATTAATCAAAGTTTTCACCTATTTTTCATAGATAATAGATGCTATTGTGAAATACGTTAGGCATAACAGGCAAGAATTGACAATTACTATCTTCATTAGGTTCGACCACAAGGAAACCAAATGACTGTAACATGGAGTATCATGTGCTAGAGAAATCACACAGATATCTGCGGAATTAGAGGACTAACATATTCATTAGAAAAAAACAGTAGTTTGTTTAAAATATTTATGCTTCTCAACGAATCAAGAGAAAGCATACCTATAAAAGCATCATCAATATTTGTAACAGCCTTTACAAGTTTTATGGCAAGTATATCTAGACATGCAAATATTCTCATTTGTAAGCATATTGAGGCAATGAGGAATTATGCATTCTTTGTTGGCTAGCAAAGAAGTAATAAAACAAAGATAAGCACACTTTCAAAGCAAATATTCCCACAGCTAAGTACAAACTGTGAGTTACAACAGCATAATCAACTATTAGAGAAAGTCTTACATCAAATATAAAGCCTGCAAAGCTGAATTTCCTTGCAAGTGTATTTAAGAAACAACTCCTATTAGTCTAGGGGACAGCACAGACAGCTCTGCCCCACAACCCTAGTAGAAAATGAAGACACATGGCCATGAACAAATCCAACAGTTTGATTAGCATCATCATAGTGAAAGTCAAGGAGATGGCAAACAGTCTTCGAGGCAAACATTCAAACATGAAGCTAAAGTTCATCGGCCTGTTCTAATTTCAGTCAGTAGCCAAGTACCACAAGAGATTCTTACTGTAGTAGTTGAGACACTACCAAAGGCATTCCCCACACAAAGTCCTTTTTTTCACCAGTAAGTTAAGACCAGCACTGAACACTGCTGAAAGTGTTTATTTCTTCTTATGGACTAATCTTAGGGCTCAAACGTACTTTGAAAACCATACCTTGTAATTTAGACTATGAGATCAAAATCAAAGATTGACAGACTGACATTTTATACTCAACAATAGCATTACTGCAAGAATGTAGGTATAACCTCAAAGCTCTCAGAGACTCCCTATACAATGTTTCTTTTTCTTTATGAAGACAAACTACTAATTTATGCTAAAACTGCCTTTTATAGTCTACACATTCATATGATAGCAATATTTTCTTTTCCTTACCCATGACAATAATACAACTCATTATTAGAAAGACAAACAAACAAGTAAAAACAAGCTATAGTTTACCAGTAGGAAGTGTAAAATAATAAACAACAAGAAGTCTTTACCTGTTTTTAGGGAATAGCTCAAAACCATTTCTGAAGGCTTGAGAGTGACTTATCAGAATCCTCACATCTAAGAAAAGTAGCCCTAACTCAGTCCAAGTCAGAAAAGCCTGTTCTCATCTTTCCCTTCATATTCCTGTAACAAGAGGCAAGCTCACGTCACAGAGTTTTGGCATTAGGTAGTTGATTGAGCACTCAACCTGCCTTTAGATGATTACTGCAGATGGTCTCCAAAAAAAACCCCTAAACCCCAAAATCCCAACAATAAAGACTCAGAATCAGAAGCACCTGGTGCTGCAGCAATTCTTTCACAATGGCCTGGCTTGCATCTCCCCATAGATGAGATTCTTCAACAGCATACAGTAATGCCAGAGAAAAATAAGTGTCTCTGAAAACTAAGGGTCAGATTCTGATCTTATTTAGAACAATGTAAATGTCTACTAGACTGAGTGAGAGCAAAATAGAGGTAGAAATATTACTTTGTTGTCTGTGAAATTAGATACTCCTGTGAACCAATTCCAGGTGATCTATACTTTTGACAAAAATCCTCTCTGTCTCACCCAAGCTTTGTTCATATTCCCTAATTTGTGATTTTAGAAGAGATACATACTTTAAGAATAATATTTTTGCATTAATTAAAATAATTATTTTATAATAATTGACTATCAGGATAAAGGTGACATAATGATCTTGAATTACTAAGGACTGTTTAAACAGAGCTACTAAAATTCTTTCCACCCTCCTCACACCCGCATCATATGAGCAGATACCTAATTTACTAGCACAATTAACTTTCTCCTTCTGTGCTAGAGATTTTTAATAGTGTTATATATAGAGAGAAAGGAAAATTAATAAATGCACTATATTTCCTCTCTCTAAAAATATTGTCTTATATTTAAATAAAGAAACAGTCTGAAATGCACAATTTGAACAGAAACTCTGTGTTCAGCACTACAAAAAAATCAGGCCAACCCTTTCAGGATCCTATATTTAGATTTAGCTTTGCCTATTTTAATTTTTTCACTTTTATTTTTAATTACCAATTTTTTTGCATTAATTGGGATAAGTGCTAAAAATCCAGCAAACTTAAATCATAGAATTTTTAACAAATATTTCTATGTATTCACCTCCATCACTCTAAAACAAACAGAACCCAATATAGGCAACATAATATGTATTTTACTAAACACACTTTAATTCTTCACGTGCAAATAGACAAGTTAATCACTGAGAACAGGGAAATATCGGTTTGTTGTCCACTAAGGATGCTTAATACCATGTTATGAAGTGAGAGTTCTCATTTTCCGAAGCCGTTATGCTTTGTAATGTAAATGTGCCAATGAAAGAGGGGGCTCGTGACTGCAGATGAATTGCACTACATGAGTGAAAATAATTACTGCTGTTCTAACAAACGAATTTGGTGACTTCAGCACATTTTATATAATGATAAATATAAGCAGCTGGTGCAGGTGTTCTCAGACAGTAGAACATATTTATTTACTATTTCAATTTTACTAATTTCTCTGCATAATGTCTTGCATAGTCACATGTAACGAGAAGATATGAGTAAGACTGTAGGTTCTGAAGAAGCTAGCTGATATAAAAAACAACTTGTAAGTATAGCAAAAATAAGGGATTTTTGAAACATTACAATATATTTATTATTATTAACATAGAAATGGAGATATATATATTGTGAGACTTTGAGGTGGCAAGAATAAAAGATAAACCTTTGGAAATGTAAATATTGATGATGAGAATGGGAAAGACTAAACTCTAAGAAACAAATCCCTACATCAAACAGTAGTAATGGTATAGTTTAATTACCAGGGTGGTGCAAGTCTGGTGCTGTTTGCTATATTAAATACAGCAATATTCTGAGTATCAGTATATACATATGGGGAAAATAAAAAGAAAAAAAAAGAAAAAAAAAAGAATACAAATTCTGCATCGCTAAAATGATAAACAACTGAATTTAAAAAGCATTTCACTTTTGCATATAGTTTTGAACCAGAGTTTATTAATATTTGATATCCATACTACATTAGGAAGAGAGACAGGGATCTATAAATCAATGCCTGACAGAGACATATGTCCAATACCATCTTCTTCCTGGCCTTTTCAGACTAGAGGCCTCCCCTGGCATGCACATGAAAAGAATGTACAAGCCCAGTGATTGTCAAGATTATACATTTAAGACTTAATTACAAATAGTGATATTTCATCACAACCTAATTCAGAAATTAACTTTAATATTTCATTCAAGACAACTATTATATTTTTTTTGAATTGTTGAAAGTGCCTGATAAATTATATGCTTAGATATACACACAGCAGAAATAAAAAAAATCTGTTTTCTAGAGCATTCTGTGTAGATTCTTTTCTACTCACTACAAAGGAATACAATTTTATTTTTCATTGTTTCAAACTACTTTAGTGTGCAGTGATGGAAGCACTACTCTACTTTTCTATCCCCACTTAGCAGAATTCATATATCTATATGGAATGATTTTCTGTTTTCATTTCCTTTGTCCCGCTTACCAAATATATTTTCTATCATCTTCTATTTTATCTTCTATTGCAAAATGTCATCATAGATCCTGCATGTCTACCTATATTTAGACATCTGCAGACAAAATGCAATAAAGTATTTTTTTCACTGGAATTTCTAATGCTTGATAATAGGAACATTCCAGAGAGACTGCTTGTTTTTGACATAGCCTTGACAACTGCAAATGCTTCTGATGACAATCTGCTTGGTTTCCTTCAAGCTCATATGGTTGGATTTTTGGTAGGTCACTTTACAAGCATTAGTTTCCACTTGAAACTAAAAGGAAAATATTTATATGAGCTACACGGAGGAGGAGTAAAAAGCATTGCTGGAATGTTGCTCATGGGGAAGTGACAATGCAATGCAAACCAATGAAGAAAACAAAGAGAAAGAAATGGAGAAAATAATGTTCAGGCATGAAGATAAAGAGCTTAACTTTCTTTTTGTAAATGTAAGACAAGACATCCAAGGCAGAGGAAGAAGGGTGATATAACTTTCACAAAGGTGCAAGTATTTCACATCAGTTATGAAACAGATGTTACCATTGCATTTGAACCTGTGGTTTGAAACTTTTAAATTCGGACCTGAGCCTGTCCAACCTTAAGAGTTAGCTCTGAGATAAAACAAAACATAATATACAAATACATGCGAACTAAATTTTAAGAAGCCTGAAAGCTGGTTCAAAATAAACTACTCAGATGTTTATTTTTTAAAATGCATCTTTTTATTTTTATAATGAGAATGTCTGATTGCTTAAGATATTTATTTGATGTATAGCTTAATTATTATGGAGCTAGAATTTCCTGTAATGAAAGATGAAGTTGATTTGAGTTTCATCTGAAATAAAATTGGCCTGTTTATCTAATTTTTAATTGTATGAGAAGACATTACTGTGTTTATGATTATGCATACATGATGGAGATTTACTCTTTTAAAATAATTTCTTTTTATATTGTCACTTTTTTCACTTCTTTAAGTGAAAAGTAGGGACGTGGGAGCATGAACATTATTTTTCCTGAGATCTTTTTTTTTTTCACCACTTTTTTATGAATAGTTCTCATTTGTACCTTCAATGTTTTTATTAAAAGAATTTCCTTCTGATCCTGCAGGTAGCGAAAAGAGTGAAATGCAAATAATTCCATTGTCACTATATTTTTAAAGTCACAACAAAATTGTTTCTTTCCAACATTTCTGAGAGCAGGACAGAAACAATTTATGTTTTACTGTTTTTTTCTTTGTTGGTTATGTTTGGGGGTTTTTTTTTGTTTTGTTTTGGTTTGGTTTTTTGGGTTTTTTTGGTGTTGTTTTTGTAGTATATATCAGACTTGTAAACTGAAGTTACAGTCTAGCTGAAATGGAGAGAGAGAATAGTTTCCTCTCTTTGGAAGTAAAAAACTTTATTTCTTAGGATTTTGGGGGGTTTGTTTGGGGTTTTTTGAGGGATTTTTTGTTTGGTTGGTTTTTTCATTTCACAGAGATAAAGGTTAAATTACCTAGTGTAGAAACATTGTAACTTCTCTCCTTTTGGATCATAAGACTTTAATGGATACAATTTGGCCATTCTATTCAGTAATTAGATTTGGAGTCCGCTAATTTAAATAGTCACTGCAGTAATCTCTCTGTAGGAATTTATGCAGTGCTGTTATATTAAATCCATGAATATAGTGCATTTAAGTATTCCAACGAGATCAGACTGTACTTAAGAATAGCTTCAGGAGATGAGGTTGGCCATTTGAGTAGGCAAGGCTATGAGAATTAACAAATCCCTTAATATATAGATTTTTTTTTTTAATTAATAAACATTGTTTATGCCCTTGCTTTAATTTTCCTCCACAGAACTAATCCTGTTATGCAGTCAGCTGCACTTCCAAATGAAATGTTTCGTTCTACAATCAGAGTGCTTAAAATTGTCACAGCTATCCCCAGCAGATATGGAGGTGATTTTGACCTGGTATCCTGTACTTAGAACAGATACATTTTAAAATCTATTGTCCCTAGTCCATTGCCAGCCCAAAATCATTGATTACCATCATATATGGTCCCAATCAAGAGTCATAAAGGGAAACAAATTTAACTGTTTATAGGTGTGAGTTTTTTAATCTTGCAACTCCCACTGCACAAGAAAGGTTTGGAGGAGATATTTAACCCGGCTAGATCCATTGGAGGACTTAAGGACAAAATCCAAACAGCAGGCTGTAAAATCATTTAGCATGCTAGGGGACCTGGGGTTCTCTAAATGGATACAACCTGAAGTATAAGGTATGCAGAAACATATGATCCTTGTCTAAAAAGCAAGTACATTTGAGAGAAGAGGAGGAAGAGCTTTCTGATTACTTTGGAGTGTGATTGCACAGTATAGATTTAAGTGAACAAAATCACAGACTGCCACTAAAAAGGACGGTCCCACTCTTCCCTGGCATCCTGGCATTATAGTCCCACTGTCTCAAGCTGAATCTAGCAATGCTGCAACTGCTCATTCAACCAACTGAAACTAGACAGGTAAAAAAAGGATTATAATTACTTAAAACAGGCAAGTAGAAGAACCAGAAGTGATATGAGGAGGAGCTTGGGAACATGCTCCTGGAGAGGAGGATGGCAGAGAAGGACTGTTCCTTTTGGCAGCATCCTGTGTTACAGCAGACTGAATGTACTGCAAAACCTCACCTTGAGTGTTAGCAGAACAAACATGTTTGTTTCTTCTCTCTAGTTTTTATTTGTCTTTTACAAACATTTGCAGCTGTTTTCTATTTGGATGCTGTGAATACTTTTACTGCATTGTGCCTTAATCTAAAACTAATTGATGTTTGTCTTCACTTCCTCCCTCATTCGTTTCTGTTGCTTTCCAGTACATATGGGCACACCTCACTTGGTATGACAGCCCCCACTGTTATTTTTCTTAGCAGCCTACCAACCGTCAGATTCAGGCCATTGCTACCACTTCCAAAGTTCGAGAAAATCTCTATGTATCACCACTTACCCATGTTGTTAAATCTTTTACTCTACAGCCTTTGTCAATATTCCTATATCTGATTGGACATTGGCTGTTTCTTGCAAAATTACTGTTCAAAAAAACTTTTCTGCCTCATACCGTTTTCACTCATTTCACTCTCTACAACTACCTGAAAGGAGGTTGTAGAGAGGTGGGTGTTGGTCTCATTTCCCAAGTAACAAGTGCTAGGACAAGAGGAAATGGCCTTAAGCTGTGCCAGGGGAGGTTTAGATTGCAGATTAGGAAAAAATTCTTCACCTATCAAGCACTGGAACAAGCTGCCCAGGGAAGTGGTTGAGTCACCATCCTGGACGTATTTAAAAGACGTGTAGATCAGGTGCTCAGGGACATGGTTTAGTGGTGGACTTGGCGGTGTTAGGTTAACGGTTGGACTTGATGATCTTAAAGGTCTTTTCCAACCTAAATGATTCTATGATTCACAAATTCATCCACAAGGGTCCCTTTCTGTTATCATTTAAAGCCTTCCAAAAGCCTTCCCCATCCATATTTCCTTAAAATAGTTTTTGTGTTTGACACTTCTCCTAGTCTGCCAGCAGGCAGGGAGCATTTTGAGGTTCCTGAACACTTGGATAACATTTAGCACATTGTGGATTCCACTAAAGAAATGATAGCAGAAAATCTCCCCAGTTTGCCAAATGAAAAAGAAGAGCTAGCACAATGTGTTAGGAATGAGTCATTTCTTGTGAACTTTCAAGTAACTTATGATTTTTTTGAATGGAATCTCTTACTACATTATTTGCCAAACATTATTTACAGTCTCCATTATGTTTTACTACAAATCATATGCATAACAAAGAGATGCATACATATACTTCTATAATGAAACCTGTATTAGGCAACTAGTCAAGGGTTGTTGGGTGGACCTTTTGCTAGTGATATTCTTTTAATAGAATGGTTTTATAACTTTAGTCCAGCAATGAATTTACAAAATGCCTGAAACACTAACTTCTGGAGTTAACAAGAACCATCACAGGGCTGAACCAGATACTGCATTTACTGTTGCATTTTTGTGGCCTGGGTAGTTGACTACTGGTGGCCTGTAAAAAGCATTCCTTAGCCCCATGTAGCAGAGACTACTTTAAAGGTCATTTATGTCATTTACTGCAAGCTGAAACCTTCTCTATTGCTCCCCAGCTTCTTTTCCCAAACCTGCAGTCCTTCAGCTCCATTTGTTTCACCTTCTCTGCAAATCATTCAAATGAGTTTGACATTTTCAGCAAAAATTACAAAATCTGCAGTATAAAAGTATAAAATGTATGTGAAATATCTCATGATACACATTTTATATGTATTCTGTACCCATGCTTTCCCAGCCTGTCCAAACCATATTTTTGCTAAATACTAGCTGTACCTGACATACATTTCTACCAACCTGTTTGTCTAATTCTTCTTTTTACAAGAATAAAAGGAAAGCAGGCCTCTATACATTACTTAAAGATCTTAAAGGAAGTTTAAATATATGACTAAATTATCAGTATTCTAACATTTTGGGCTAGCAATATAAGTTGTTCAGGGTTTTCTTGTGAGCACGTTCTTTTCCCTGCTTTTAATTTTAGTCATGAAGCATGAGAATCACTTGCCTGAACACAGGTATCGAGTTCCAGTTTTCAGACACTGTCTCCAAGGTATCCCAGCTAGCCTCCAGCTGCTGCTCTAAAAAGTCTCTCACTTGTAGTCTCTATACATCTACTGGCCCTGTCTGACTGCCTCAGACACTCAGTGATATCTAAAATGGCAGTAGGTGACCACTTTTGGAGAACTGAAGTTACTGTTTGATAGAGAACCTTCTAAAAGGTTAAAATGTGTAGGCTTTGGAGTCCAAAGAGTTTTGTTTTCAGCTGAAAAAGATTAATGGAGAGTAATGACTAGTAGTAATGAATTATTCTAGAAATTCCTAAATATGGGAATTTTAAGGTGCCTTCACTACTATTACATCAAAAGATTTGGCCTCCATTTCAGCCAGATATGTAATGCTGTGTACATGCTTCCATCTCAGGCAAGACACACAGACACACACTAACAAAGAGGAAGCGTTGCACCATAGGTGTGCATGTTGTTACAGATACACTGGTAGAATACACAGCACAGAGCCCAGATTTCTTGGCTTTCCTTGATTTCATGACATGACCACCTTTCTTTCCCAGACTGTTAATGTAGATTTCATAAATTCATCATAATCATCAAGTCCTGCTGACCCTTGGTGGAATATCCAAGTCATGAAGAGGAAAGAGGAGGGATTATGACACAAGTAATTCTACCAGGGTATTTCTTTGACAGATACTTCACTGGCCATCATTATGGCTCTGTGTCAAAGAACCAATAAAAAATAACACCCTGAAAAGAAGATAGGAGCAAATAAACCTAAAGCACCATAGTGGAAAATCCTTCTTTAAGGTTGTGCAGGTAAGAACCTTGTAAATAACTAGGTGTGGTCTCCTTGGTAGTAATTCTAGCTACAGAACTACTGCTTCAGTTTTCTTGTTTTCTTAGCAAGGATACAAGTGAAATTCTACTGAGTTACCAGTGAGCAGGGTAAAGGAATGTGGAAGTTACTCTACATAACAGACAAGGTTAACACACAGTGCAGTGTATTCGGGTAAGATATCCTTATTTGGAGCTTTTTCAGTAATAAAATGTTCTCCCTTACTGCTCTGTGCCACAGGCTTTAGGGAAGATGCTCGGCATCTCAACTAATGTTAAGACACTAAGTGATTTATATGAATAGGGTGTGTTGTCCAGACTAATGAATAATTATTTGTCCCTTGAAGGGTTTGGGCAGCAACAGCATCAACACTGCAGCTTCCAAGGCAGTAAGACTCTCTACTGAAATTTCCCATTAGACATCTACTGACATATCATGGTCTAAATTTTTATGACAAAAAGCCCAACGTTATGAAAATCTAATAATCTTAGACAAAGGACAATTGACTACGTCCTCTGGTAGTGCAGTAAAAGATCAGTGCAAAGGTATCTGAGGTTTTATATACAAGTTGAGGAGATATCTGAACATTTCTAAGCTTGTCTGAAGCAGGTTTCTGAACTTGTCTTTTAAAACATACCTCTCACTATCCAAATATGCTACTTTTCTTTATCATGAATTAGGTTTCTAATTCTCAGAGAAAATATTGTATTATTATTTTAGGAAAATAACAGGCATAAAAGTAAAGGAAGTTTAAATTTCTACAATTACTCCTTTTATTTTAATTGGATTTTTTTTTCCCCCAGAAAATACCTCTGTAACAGAAACATCATAGTATCACCTCTCTCAGTAGAAAAAAATACAAAAAATATTCATAACAGAATTTATGACTGTGGTGTTATTAACTAGTTCCATCACACAGTGCTACATCACTTTTCAAGTGAAACATTGTCTTTGAACTACTGATACTTAACTTTTATCCTATTCTTTCCATTATTGCTGTAGAATCTTATGCATTTGACCTAAGTTCTGCATTTTCTGTTATAAAAATCATACTCTCAATATTTTGGGGCTTTAAGTGAGTTAATTTGAATATAATTAATTCCAATATATGACTGTTCATATTCTTTGATATTTTAAATGAGGTTTCAATGTAATCGTAGGTCCTTTGGGAAGATGGACTTCAGAACTGTTATTTTTAGAATATCTGTACTGTGAAAACATTCTTGAACTTGAAATAAGTCAAGAGTCTGTGTTGATGGAATAACATGCAAAGACTTCAATAGAACATGATTACTCCGTTGCATTGTTTTATTACTGTAGCATGCCTTTACTAGCCACAAATGAAAGGTAGGTAAAAAATCCTTAAACAAAATAACTCGATCATCTGTAAAATATATGTAACTGTGTTCTTGCATTAAATTATGTCTACATATAAATATTTATGGAGGAATTTCCCTTCCTAAAGTAACCTTTCCAACTAAATAACTTTAAAGTTAAACTATAAACAGTCAAAGCTATAGAATATAATTATCTGGAGGAAAAATCTGG
This sequence comes from Grus americana, assembly GCF_028858705.1. Lineage (NCBI taxonomy): Eukaryota > Metazoa > Chordata > Aves > Gruiformes > Gruidae > Grus > Grus americana. The sequence goes on along the minus strand of NC_072852.1, from coordinate 127,782,825 downwards.
AAAAAGAGGCTTGGCAAAATGCTTAAGTTACCAGCTTCATCTTGCTCTCCAAAATAAATGCAATTTCATTGTATGTGTCAGAAATGAAGTTTCTTCCATATTGCTTCTGAAACAGAAAATGTACGGGAAGTCTTATTGTCCTAGATTGGCATACTGACCTAAATTTATCTGAGAAAACAGCAAGGGCCCTAGTGACGGTGAGTTACTTCATAAATGAAAATGACAAGTTGTAATTTAGAAATCAAAGGAGAAAGGATGAACATTTCACCTTTCCCTGTAATTCCCTTGAGATTAACATACATATGATTTTCCCCCTAAATATTACCAAATTGGGGTATATGAGGCAAAATCTCACCTGCTATAATTAGCACTTATAGCAATTCAAATTGGAGCTAATGAAAGTAAGTAACATGCCAGTTAAATACTCATTATTTTGATGTAACCTAAATGATGTTCCAAATAGTGAAGGTTTTGAACTAGAAGACTAATATCCTCCTCCTGTAACTGTTAGAATGTATAAAAAACTATAAGGAGAGAAGAAATGTTTAAATCTTTAATTTAAAAACATGCTACGTCATTAATCACAGAATCATTTCTGTTGAAAGAGACCATTAAGATCACCAAGTCTGACCGTAAACCTAACACTGCCAAGTCCACCACTAAAAATGTCCCTAAGCACCACATCTACATGTCTTTTAAATACCTGCAGGGATGGTGACTCAACTACTTCCAGTAAGGAAAGGAGTAACTGGGGGTCCATATCAATTTTTGGATCAGAATTCCCCTGCTGAATCCTCTGCTCCTTTGCAATTCTTCATGCTAGAAGACCCAGTGACACAGTTAGAGTCAGCAAGACAGAAAGTGGCCTTAAATCAGTGCAAATGACACTGAAGCATATGTATTGAGGACATGTAACAAAATTCTTGAAATGTTCACGTAAATACCGTCATTGGTACCACATTTGTGTCTGTTAGCTGTACTGGAATGATACCTGATGCTCACTGGGCACCATTTCTTTTCTTCTCCACGACATGACAGAAAAATAGCCCTCATAGCAAAGACTCATTTTCTTTATGAATTTGGACAGAATTATTTAGCAAAATGCCACGGCACCTATGCCAAAGGTTGTTTTTAAAATATTATAAGTTAACATCAGTCATCTTTAACAAGGAACACAAGACTACTTCAACCACAGATATTGTTAAAAATGAAGCACTTACTTAACAACAAATCTTCAAGAAATTCTATTTCCTTATAGTTGAGTCATGTTCTGAAAAAAACCCCACCATAATCATACATCAGAGTTTAAGAGGAATAAAAGTCTGTTGCAAAAATCTGAGTATCAGCTGATTTTCTTAATGTAAAATCACTCATAATTGGAAGCCAGATCAAAATACAAACTAGTCGACAAAGAAGAAAAAAATGTAAATATCTGTTCCTCACAGTGCTTAAGCTTAGGAAAGTTTTAGCTGCATTAAGTAAAGAAATAACTATGGGAAAAAAACCTCCTCGTGTATACTACTGTGCTATATAAACCAAGTCCATAGTCAAGGAGGTATTGTAAAAGACCTATACTCATATATATGAGACTTAGATTAAGATAATAAAGAAATATTAATTAATATTAATATCATAAAGGGGAAAAAAATCACAGAAAAATCATTCCTAACAGTAATTTTAAAACTGTACAGAGAAAAATATACTTATACTATGATGTAGTATACTGTACATTTAATATACATTAAAAATCCCAAGGAGGGCATCTTCATTTAGCAAATCTATGTCCCCAAATATATTATTTTATAATGATTGCGGATAAAAAGAAAATCCACTATGCAAAACCCTGATATGCGTGTGTTAAAATCACCTTGAATATGTGTACCATATCATGCATGTATGTCTTTCTGTATTGCTAGCATAAAAAGCTAAAGTTAACCAATATTTCAATGTTTTACTGCTTATAGCTCTGTTCTTTTTAAGACAATACAGTGGAGATCTTGCCAGATTAATAAAAAGTTAGCATTTGTGAAGTTATGTAAGTGTCAGTTGTGTGATATATTTTCCTACACATTTTGTTTGGAAATTTCTGTGGCACCAATTTCTGTGCTGCCAAATGTCATTTTTTTAATGATATACATATCTGATATACTAAAATGCTAAAATTGAAGTCTGTGTCTTACTCATTTTTGCCTGAAATTGAAGAAATTAAGGAGTTTTACACTGAACAGTCTTCAATTTGTGTCCCCTTGAGACAGACATCAGCATGGAAACTACACAACTACTCCAAAACCTGGCAGTTTGGAGTGTCATTCTGAATTTCTAGTTTGAGTTGACTACAAGGTTAGAAGTTACTGCAAGGAAAAAAATTATTTTTACAGAATAGCTAATGATATAAGTTCTGACTGATGATTTATGCCTAGATCTCAGGAGGTTTACTGATAAAGCTGTAAGAACAAACTTTGACAAGTCAGCCAGCAAGTCAACAGTGATTAAATGCATTCTACTTGACACCATTTCAGGCAAAATTTTGGTGTCAAAGGTTGACTCCTTGTAACACTTCGCATTTCTTTAAGTAAAAGCTGTTCCTCCAAATACCTTTTGGCTCTCCTCAGACTACAGACTTTCCTTCTCTCCAGAGATGCTTGAATATAGAAGAGAAATAGAACTTCTTCTGAGTGACCCAGATTGTTCAGAGTGTAAGAAGGCTTTTTTTTCCCTTCCACTTCAGAAGCGAATGATACCTTGTTAAACATGCATTCCTTAAAATGTAACAGCTTTATTAAGAGGAAATCTCTGAAAATGAAGTTCTACTTACAGAGTTGGGAAAAAAACCAAAACCCAAACCAACAAACAAACCAACCAACCAACCAACCAACAAAAAACCCCCATCAATAAACCCAACAATTTTTTAAATGCCATCTTTCATTGCATTAAGTGGAACCTTTTCTAGCTTTTTTTTTGTGTGCGTGTCTATATGTTTGTATGTGCATACATTTTAAGTCCACATCTACCTAGCAATTTGTGATAAAATTTCACTCTTGTGAAATAAAACAAAATAAAAAACACCTCTGTGAAATAGACAGCATTCAGCATAGGATGTAGGATGAGCAGAAACCAATAATGATGTAACAGTGAACTTACTTTCAATGCAACTTATTTATTCATGTTTTGTAGCTTGGGGATTTATAAAGCCCCTGTTAGTAAATAAGTCATGATTTTCATTAAAATTCTTTCTGTATTTTTGTACTGTAGGCAAAAATGCAATTTGAAGATTGCAAACAATGGAGAAAGGTCAGGTTTGTGCCAATGCTATATCACTCTCTTTTTTTTTGGTCTTCAGGTACAAGTGTAACAAAGATAACACTGGCTATTCCCTGAAAGAATATATTGTTGAGTGTTCTTTAATAATAGCCATACAAAATACCAGTGTTATATAAGATATGCCATTGTGTGTAATTTTAGGTATTCAGAAAACCGTCTATTTCCATTTCATGTAGTACACATTTTCATAACGGAGAAAAAGAAGTGTTCCAGTTACTTTTCTTCTGATGCTAATAATATATAAGACTTTAGAAAAATCTCAATACTAAGGATATGAAAGTAAGTAGAAAATGAGACAAGAATCAACATGGGGCTACCACAGGCAGTTTATAGCAATTATACTGACATAATACTTTTTTTTATAATCAGATAATAGTCTTCTAGAGAAAAGAAAGGTGGTACATTTCACTTGCCTGGAGTTCAAGAGAGAAACAAATGGTGTGTATGTTGAAGAAATTTAGATTAGTCCAGTAGAAGTGACAAAATATTGAAAAATGTAGCAGGCTTATCCCTGATTTCTCTTAAGATCAAAATAGGAACTGATCTGATTAGATATCTTCCTTAATGACTACCCAAGTAATTCATCACAATGATGAAACATGTTTGACACTAAGTTGTTAGAAACAGAAGGAAGAGTTGTGATGCTCATCTTGAAAGAACTGTGCAACCTAGACCACCAGTGTAACAAAAAAAGGACTCATACTAAAACTTGACTGCACTGCAGTTTCTGCCATAATTGCAAAACTAAATAAAAAATAAGCAGAACAAAGCATATCTGCATATAGGAAAAGAACCTCTTTCAGTCCTGAGTATACTGGAAAAGAATTCAACAAAACACTCCTTTGCTCTGAGGGGAGAAAAGTTAGTAATAGTGCTGATAATATATTCATTGAGACAAAATTGAATGCAACTTATATTGCTACTGCTTGTATATTTTGAACTAAAGCAATAGCTTATTCTAAATGAATAAACAGATGCAATCAGTTTTATGAAAAGCCACTGCTTTCCTGCCTTGCTCAAAGATTTAAGTATAGCTTAAATAAATGTCATGAAAAAATGGGTTGTACTCTCATTTTTAATAATATATGATTTATCACTGACTGATTTTTTTTGTGTATGTGTTTTGGGTTTTTTTTTTTTTTTTTTTTTTTTTTTTTCCTGTGAGCTGCAAGGCATTCCTTTATCTGGTGCTCTTTGCAAAAGGTGCCAGCAGAATATTAAATTTGCTAGTGTTTTTTTAAAATGCAGATTAGAAACATCCATCCATATAAAAATGCTCAGGACTGGCTACATTTAAAAGTTTTCTGTATCCCTTATAAATAACAGATTTTATTCTTTTTTATTTTATTTCGGAGAAAAGCAATATAAACAGGCTTAAAAAAAAAAAAAGAAATCCAACCACCATGTTTGTGCCCAAGAAAGTTATTCAGGTGGAAGTATTGTAAAAAGCATCAATACAAATATGTCCTTAAAGTCCAGTGAAAGCAGTGACATAGAAAATGTGTGTGGACAGAAATATGAGGAAGGACACATTAAGGACAGGGGCTGCACACACATATTTTCTTGGAGACTCCAGCAACTCATCATTTATAAAGATGTCACTACCCAACCCTAGAAGAGAGACAGAGGGGCTCCCTTGCCTTCAATCTGTGTATGCAATCTTCTGAAATCATGACATAAAATACCATGCTGGCTTTTTAGTATGTAACATATATAAATGTATAATATTGATGGTGAAATCCTTGGCAATGGTTAATAAGGCTTTAGAATTAAACAACCCACAGGGATAATAAATTAGTGGGGTTACCCAACAAATCTTTCAGAGCAGTAATCACATGGCAGAAAATAAAAATATAGCCACACACTGTTACTACTTTATATTGTCCAAATTATTGATTTCTGACCAATGTCAACATTTCTGTAGGCTGCCAACAGAATTAATGAGGCAAAGCATATACTGAAAGGAAGATGAAAATCTTACTGTCAGAATAGGGAGGATGACAAAAGTGCATGTTTGGATGAGGGAATGGAGGTTGTCTCACTACAGGAATTTTGCATAAAGTGGGTATTTTAAGTCAAATTGCAGCAGGAAATGGTTGAAAAAATAAGACTAGACCAGCAATGACTTTTCAGGATTCTTAGTCCATGATATTGCTTAAAAATAGCTAATGGAGGAAAATAATAATGCCTTCACTAAAACTTTTTCTGTTCATTATTTCTCGGCAAGTACTTAGTAAAAATGCTGTTCAAGCTGAATACTATGTACCAACTCCATTATTTTTAAAAATCTTAAAATAACTCCGCATCATGTAATAGTTAAAACTCACAGTTTTAACTCACTCTTCTACATTCTGACCAAAAACCAGAAAGACCAGGAGAAAGCAGAGGGGAGGAAATGGTAGGAAGGAGAAAGATTAAATGAAAGTTCAGTTTGTCTTTTCATTTGGATTAACCTGTACATGGGGCTCTTTATTCTTCACTAGTCCTCAAGAATCTTCACACTGTGGATATCATACATTTTTTACTTTAGTAAGGTTTGTAACATTTTTTTAGATGACATTTTCATAAGCAATTGAGGAAACATGGCAGTGTTTATTGGTTTGTAGCAAAAATCTTTAAATAACTGTATCCAGAGAATATTTATCTCCAGTCAAATATCAAAATGGAAGAATGTATTGAATATGGTTCTGCAGTCTGTCCTGGTTCTACTGTAGTTCAATTTTTACATTAATGATCATTTAAGGAAATCTGCATATGACACAAAGCCAGGAGTACGCTGGAGGGCAAAATAAGAATTCAAATTGATTTTGGCCAATTAGAGAAGTGATCTGAAAAGACACCAAAAAAATGAATTCATATAAATGTATGGTATAACACGTATGAAAAATAAATTGCACAACTGTAAACTAGGGTACAGCTGGATGCATCACAGTACTTCAGCAGAGGATCTTGGATTATAGTGGACAAAAGAGGAATATGTATGAATAAAGTTCTCATGCTGCAACAAAAAGAAATCAAATGCTCTGCTGGAATGTATAGAGGCTTGAAAGATAAATGAATCTGTGCACTTTACTCATCTGAAATACTGTACTTAGTTTCAAACACCGTGCCTCAAGAAAATGAAGTGCTGTAACCCAGGTGAAGAGGATGCAGAAAAGGAGAGAAAGATCAGAGATACAGAAAACATGAGCTACAAAAGAGAGGAAGAACTAAGTTCAAGTACCTAAAGGGTCATTGCAAAGAGGATAGGAATAATCTGCATAAAACAGTAAATAACAGACTTTTAAATGTAGCAAGAAAGATTCATGTTAGGCATTAGGAAAAACTTTCAACAGCTGAGGTAGCAAAGCAGTAGAACAGACTGGTGAGGCTGTGATCTGCTCAAAGAAAAAGATAAAAATCTGTGAGGAAAGACGTAGGTTTAGTGATGCTGCTGTAAGGAGCAAAGGAATTGGATTAATTTTCAAGATTCCATGCAGTTCCAGGGTTTTTATGGGTTTTAGGAAAAAATCAATTAATTAATTTTAACAAATAAGAAAACTTCACTCTAATTGAAAAACTTGAGTGCATATAGAATTTTCATAATACAATTAGCCATTTTAATCCACTTTTATACATGTATTAAAGCAAAACTAATGTATTTACAGTAGTGAAAAAGAAATAGGGAATCAATTCCAATTTTATTTTATTATATATAAGCTTGCACTACACTAAGTCAGCATGAATTTAATTTTCTTGGCAATTTGTTTACTTTTTTTAGTAATTAGGCTATAATTGCCACAATACAATCATCATATTTGTTACATCCTATTTGGACATTTTTAAGAATTTTCATCTTTGACATGAAAGACCTTTTTTTTTTTTTTTTTGCGCCATTAAATGCTATAGGGATAATTGACATTAACTATAAATTCCAAACTTTATCATGCCAGCTGAGCTATCCCTTCTTTACTATATCCATTTACTAAAAATTCCAACTTCTGAGTTGGAAAGAAAATCTGTTTGTAATAGCAATTTATATATTTTTCTAAAAAAATATTTTCCCACTAAACCCAGACTCATTACTGTATATTTGATCCTCACTTTTCAGTTAAATATACGAAAGCTTCAACAGATATTTGTCAATAATTCTAAGTTGCATCCTCAACCGCATGGTTAAGGACCAGATTTTATCAAAAGCTTAAGAGATCATAAATCCAACTTTGCATCTTCTAAAAAGCATTAATTTACTTCTTCAAACTCATAACTGATGACATTTTTAGAAGTAAATTTTCAAAGTAATAATTTTACTGTTCAACTATCCCACAATAAAAAGCATCAGGCACTGCTCTCAGTCTATATCTTTAGCAAGGGACATGAAGCACTTCCTTGTCTTCACGTCTAACTGTCTCTGCTGTGATGAAGCATAATGTTGATATAAAACCTGGGCTCATGTCTTCCCTCTGATATCCTGGTTTCTATGCAAAATAAGACATGTAATGCTCACCAGAATGGGTTCATGTCTTCTATCAGATCCCATAATGTGGACAATCAAGTGGGTTAGGATTTGTGAGACTCGCTAAGGACTGCATCAACTCCGAGACAGAGATACAGTAACCACTGACTGACAAAATGTAAAAGCATGTGTAGCAATATAAGAAAATAATGAATATTCATGGTTATTGCCAGCTATCAATTGCAAATCATAGAATCATAAAATGGTTTGGGTTGGAAGGGACCTCAAAGATCATCTAGTTCCACCCCTCCTGCCACGGGCAGGGACACCCTCCACTAGACCACATTGCCCAAAAGCCTCATCCAACCTGGTCTTAAACACTTCCAGGGATGGGGCATCCACAGCTTCTCTGGGCAACCTGTTCCAGTGCCTCACCACCCTCACAGTGAAGACTTTCTTCTTTCTATCTATTCTGAATCTACCATCCTCCAGTTTAAAGACATTATCTGTTGTCCTGTCACTACATGCCTTCTCCATCTTTCCTGTAGGCCCCCTTCAGGTACTGGAGGGCTGCTATAAGGTTTCCCCGGAGCCTTCTCTTCTCCAGGCTGAACAATCCCAACTCTCTCAGCCTGTCTTCACAGGAGAGGTGCTCCAGCCCTCTGATCATCTTCATGGCCCTTCTCTGAACTCGCTCCAACAGCTCCACATCCTTATGTTGGTGGCCCCAGAGCTGAACACAGTACTCCAGGTGGGGTCTCACAAGAGTGGAGTAGAGGGGCAGAATCACCTCCCTTGACCTGCTGGTCCATAGCCCAGGACACAGTTGGCTTTCTGGGCTACAAGTGCACATTGCTGGCTCATGTTGAGCTTCTCATCCACCAACACCCCCAAATCCTTCTCAGATCCATTCTCTCAATCCATTCTCCACCCAGCCTGTAGCTGTGCTTGGGATTGCCCCGACCCATGTGCAGGACCTTGCACTTGGCCTTGTTGAAATTGCAATGTCCTTTTCTTAATTAAAAATATCTGGATTTTTTTTTCATGTGGCAAACTACTAAATCCTTATTCTAGTCCATTTCTCCATAGAGATCTGTATAGAAATTTCTCATACACTCACTTGTCCCATGGCAGAATAAGGCTCTTTTCATTACAAAAAACACTGACCTAAATCACACTGAAATCCTCCTCTTTTTTTTTTTTTTTTTTGTTATTTATGTAAAAGAAGCTGAATGCTTTCCTCTCTTGTAGGCCTGGTTTTTTGTTGTTACTTCTCCCTTTTAAAGAAGCATTACAAAACATGGTCTCCAAAAAATTTTCACTAGACTGTACAAAGTCTGAATCATGATTAACCTTGCCTTTGAAGTACAAGGCACATTTACAATAAAAGACATGAAGACATTAAAGAAAAGAAAGATGTCTCTTTTTAAAATGAATAAGATAATGCCACCATCTCTATGTGTTATCATTCGGGCTTTCTATCAAATGCTTGTATTTGTTGAATACTTTCAAGATTTCATAGCAATCCAGAAAAGGGATTAAATACTATTTCTGGTTTAATCTTAAAGAAGAGTGGGCATCAGGAAGCAAACTGACTTGCTTTAGAATACACAGCAAATTGTTGAGCTAGGGTTAAAACTCAAACCTGCTGTCTAGAGTTTTTGGGAAAAATGAATCATCAGAAGTGTAAACATAACAAAACTGAATATTTTCTATGGGTAAGGAGGAATTTCAATTAATTTCCCACTGAAATAGCCTGTCATTGCCTTTTAAAATTATCCTGTGTCATAGAATCATAGAACAGCCCAGATTGGAAGGGACGGAAAGATCATCTGTTCCAAACTTTTGTGGGAAAGTGAGCCTAGATGAGATTATTTAGCATCCTGTCCAATCCCATCTTGAAAACCTCCAGCGATGGGGACTCTACCATGTCTCCCGGAGGTTGTTCCAGTGAATGATTGTTCTTACTGTAAAAAATTTCCTCCTTATGTTGAAATTATGTTCTATTTTATCTTCTTTTTTAATTAATAATTAAGCCTTTGTTCATTGAAAGCACGCCTTGTCAAATAAGTTAAAGTGTACTTTTTTTTTCTTAATCTTAGTCTCAAACTCTCACAAAAGAAGAAAATTATTTGTGGAATATTTGTAGCCAGCAACTGATATGACTTTTGGGCTGTGTACTTTTAGACACCTAAACACAAATCCACGTTTTTTGGTTAAAAAAAGGAACAAACAAGACTTTCGAGGTGGCTTTCTGAAGTAGTCAGGTTATTTGATTTCATGTATGCTTGCCACATTCCATGGGCTTGTTGCCATGATGGTCTAAGGAAGTTGGTTACACAAAGTTTATAAAAATTTGTTATCTTTTATAAAACTAACCAGTTTGGAAAACCTTTGGAGCACAAAAGTACAAAAGCTTTTGCAATACAGTTTGCGTATTACTCTTCTGTCACACAAACATGTCAGTGAACAGTAAGAAGTCAAGTGCACCAAACATTTCAGTCATGAAAAATGACTTGTTTTCCCTTACAAGTACTTCACATATCCTAGTGCTTCAATCATATAGTAAAATTGGACTTTAGCTGTAATGACCAGTATAGCTGCATTTGAACTTTTTACTGTGTTCCTTGTAGCTAAGAAGGAACTTTAAAAACAAATTGTAAGAGGTAATGGTTGCAGTATAATTACTTATTGGGTAGCCACACACTTCAGTCAAAACCAATAGCGTAAGTCACCAACAGTCGTTCTGCTAAGGATTTACAGTTGAAATCACAAGCAGCTAAGTGAAGCTGCTCACAGTCAGAATGGTTAAGTCCTAAAAGAAAAGTGTCACAAATCTCCTGGATCAACTCAGAACAAGCACTGCAAACATAAACAGGATATGAACAATACTGTTAAGGAGGGCTTAAAGTTGCTGTAACTGTTTTCTGTATCAGAACTTGAAGAAGGATACCTCAGAAAATAAGTATGGTTTGCATATCAAAAATAAGTACAAAACTTGCCAGTACCTTCTCCTTGCATAAAGATGCTTGATTGGATATAAAAATCTGTGAGCATTGTAATGCAGTCACTACTATACAAAGTGGGGGGAAAAAAACCAACCAAACAAACAAACCCAACCAAAAACCCACCACAAAGACTATTTTTAATCATTTACTTTTTAACAGTGAACAACCAGCTATTTTGAAAAAAAAAAAAAAAAACCCACCAAAAAAACCCCAAAAAACCAACACATGAAAGCTTAACCTTTAGCACAGCAAAGTCAAGGGGGAAACTTCATGCCCAAAAAACCACAAAAAAGAGGCATGGACGTTTAAAGTCATGACCATGTGAGTGTGCTTTTCATGCATATAAAACAAGACAAATACTGTAACTGAGTGCATCAACAGCATATCAACAAGAACAAACTGCAACTGTTGATTCCCTCCATCATTTCTAGTTTTTCAAAACTTACCTGAAGCACATATGTTTCTAGCATACCTTCTAGTTAGTGATATGCACATTCCATTTTATTATATCTTTGACTATTTAATATTTTTAGAATATGATCAATGTTTTCCTAAAATAGAGTGGATTTATATGCATGAATACATTCTAAAAAGACATTTAACTTCCCACAAGATGGACCTAGGATTTTTAAATGTTTTGTTTATACTACTGGTTTAATTTCAAGTATGTGGAAAAAGCCTTAGTATTCAGAAACAAGAATTTATCCAAGTGAACAGGTCTACTCTTGAGGTTCAGGGAGATTCATTTATACCCCGTGGAAGATTTAAATATTTTGCATTTTTAAAGATGTCTTCATAGCTCCTACTGTGCATATCTTCTACTTGTAAACCAAACTTTTAAAGCCATCTGAGTATGTATCATCATTTTCATGAGTAATTAGGAGAGAATGAGAATGCTTCATAGACCACCCAGAGTATTTAATTAAACTGTCAGTCAAGATTTTTTTTACTGGTCCCTCTAGTGGAGGTAGAACATTGCAGTTATGATCTGCTTTTCAGTCAAACATTTGTACAAGAACAAAACTAATTTACAAGGTGAGTTGAAAGTCAGTGCAAATACTGAGCCTATGGGATATACATGTCTTCCAAGAAAGATGTATTATTCCTGCACATACACTCACAATAGAAGGAAGATAAAAGTATTTGAGCACTACAGGGTGAATAATTTTAGGTGTATGTCAGCATTCTGATAATTTGGAACTTAACCCAAATTATATATGATTTTGGCACATTCTGAACTATTGAATACATTTCAATTCTAATCAATGTATGTTAATGTACTATGCTGTCATTCTTTGTAATTATATCTAAAGAACAAACAAGAGTATACATTGTTCCAAATTTTGCCTGAACAGTTCTGAATAAATAATTTCAAAGAATGTCCTCCCCCAATAAGATATTCTGAAACTGAAAACTGTATAGAATCCAAAGCCCTAGATTTACATTAAAATAATTGAGTCTGATTGTCTATTTAATACTTCTGATCATGTCATTGGCAAGAAGGCATAATGATATTCATAGTGTTGTTCTTGCTAATAACAATGTTGATGTACAACAAAACAGATATGCTGCTGATTGTCTCTCACTATTAACTTAGTCATTAGACATGTTGGACCACTTTCTGACCAGCTACTAATGTGGAGCAAAGTAAGCAGCTTTATAAAAATAAACATGGGTAGGTTGGTCTAAATTTGCTAAAATGGAAGTATTCTGAAATAGCCAGTTTTTCATGATAAATAAAAATATTAGAAAAAATGGGTAAGATATAAAGGTTTTCTTTGGATAACCATCAAAGATAAATTATGCAAAGTTATCTTTGTCTGAAGTTAAGATAACAGGCAAATTCTGCAAATTCACTTATTCTCAATTATCTTTCTTGAATACAAAACAGAGGTATCTTAATTCAAATGGAGATTCAAAATTTAATACTGTGATCTGCTAATGTGTGTGTGTGTGTGTGAAATCTGTGTACGCACCTCAAATACCCTTCACCGTAGTTTTGACCTCTGACATGCAGTTCTGCTTTGGTTAAATGTAGGCTAAACAGTAAATTATAACTCTACATTATAATTAGTCTATAGCCAGCGATAAAATTTCTTCTAAGAATGCTAATTCATAAATGAAATAAAAAGTAAACTGCTATATAATATTGTTTCAAAACTAACAAGAAATTAATGTATCGGAAAGGAAAAATTAATTTTAAACTACAGCCGAGTTGTCTGAGGATCTGGATTTTGGGAGGTTTATTGTCTTTTTTGTTTTCCTTTCTTAACTCTAGAGTGCTTCAGAATTCTGTTACTACAAAAAATATATTGTTTATAGTTGGCTAAGATTCCAAAGTTGAATGAGAACTGACCCAAAACTAAAAGAAATAGGAAACAAAGATGAATCTTACAAGAAAAACAATATTGAAGAAAGAACACATTTAGGGTTGTATGCGGTGTGACACTTTGGTGATAAAGTTGAATTTTTTTTAGTTTGAATTGAAGGTTATTGTGGTTATTCCATGACATGTAAGGTATTGCAAAAAAGACTGCACAAGACAACAGTATTACAGTTTCAAACTTGATTTGCTTTTTTTCTATGAAATCTAGTTTACTCCATTGAAACTCTGGCTCAGGTATGTATGCTAAGAATATCAGAAATTAAATAAAAATGCCTACTGTCTCCTTTCGTTCCTTGAAGAATGACACTCTTCACTAGTGGAAAGAAACGTACCTTATAACAGAAAACTAGTCCTTGCTCTGTGCACTGGACCTGAAGCTAGGCTTCCCTGGAACTAACTGAAACCTGAGCAGGATGTACAGTGTTATTAGGTGGGTTTTACTATTTTTTCCATTTTAGCAGGAAAAAGGAAATTTCATACACCGTATGTTATGTCAGTCAGTCATTTTTCATCAAAAATATTCTTGGGAGGAAAAAAAAATCAGTTATATCTTACCTACTCACCTTGAAATGTCACTTGGAATTTAGAAATATAGAACGTAACTGAATAACTCCAAATTACTTCAGACATTGAGATTAATAATAACCACAGTATCTCCCCACAAAATATGGAGTCATTACAGAAGAGGATTATGAAGTTCTTATTAAAATACATAGATACCATGGTTTCAGTTTCACTAAAATTTACTTAGTCAGTTGTCAGAACTCAAGACTATCCTTTCAGCCCATCCTCTCTCCTTCCACTTATTAAAGAAAATGAGAGTCTACATAAAGAGCAACCCAGTCTGCAAAGGCTTGGTTTTTCATTTCTGCCTCCAGGCAAACACAACTCATAAGTTATCTCCTTGATATTCATATGTCACCTTCAACAGATAGACATGTGAGCCACTTATCTAATTTGACTACTTATTAACAAAACTACAAACTCCACTTATAACATCAAATTTTAAAATAGCTTTACGTATTAACCTAAACTAGCTCTCCATAATGCTGCAGGAGAACAAGCATTCAGCCTTCCAAAAAAATGAACTAACTTCCCTAAAAGTCACACTAGGCAATTTGTCAGTGTCTGATAGAAAACAAAATTTCCTCTGGATCTCCAAACTGGTTGTTGGATTGAACAATTAGATATCAGAAACACAATCCAGTCTGTTTTAAGACAAGAAGAATTGTTTCACACACAGTGCTGAGTGGTCCAGGGAAGAATTTTTTTTTTTTTTTTCCCCATGAGTTGGCCAGCAACTTCTGCATAAGCCTGATCTCCCAGGTCTTTTGGACTCAAGGTGAGGAAGGGCTGAAAACAATTAAGTCAGTTTTCCCTTCTTTCCAGGAAGCCAGGAGCTACCTATTCCAATTCAAAGCTGTGCTTCACATTTTCCAGGGGAGGTGATTTTTTTTTTTAGTCACCAGGTCAATGAATGCTGGTCACCTGTACATGAAATAGTGGTCTGCTATATACATAAAATGATAGGCAAACTGAAGAAAGTTTAAGGCCAATTGTAAACTTGCCTGAAAGGCTAAATTCAATACTATCAGTAAATACATTAATGCAAAGTATAGCCCTAAAATCATTGAATCACTCAAGATGCCATTCAATCCAACCTTCTGATCCAAGCAGAGTCAACAGTGAATGCAGACCAGGTTGCTCAGGGCCTCATCCAGCTGGGTTTTGAAAACCTCTGATAATGAAGACATCACAACTTCACCAGCCCCCTGACCACCTTGGTGGCCCCTGAATGCACTTATTTATCAACATCATTCTTGTACTGTGCATCCCAATACTGGATACTTTATTTGAGATATGGTCGAATGACAAGTAAAGGGGCATAATCACTTCCATGACCTACTGCCTCTGCTTCTGTTGGTACAGCCCAGGATGGCACTAGCTTTCATTGCTGTCTGGTCACATTATTGCCATCTGTTTACCAGTTAACAACAACAAAACAAACCGGCACAATTCAGATTTCTAGCATTCATTTTTTATTTTTGCTGTTTGTAAATCTAACTAAAGCAAACAAAAATGCTTTGAACTTCTGAAAATTCGAAACCCCCATATGATTAAGGTTAGGGGACTAATTAAAACCAACAATCCTTTTTACACATGTGTGCTTTTGTTTCAACATATCTATTTCTCCTAATCTATTTCCAAGGTTTTTTTGCAGATTCTTGCTTTCAGGATCCTTCAGAACTGAGACCTAATTCCTCAAGGTGTACATGGGTGGGGTGAAGAGAATGTTTAATTTATTGTACAATCAGTAATGATCCCATTAAAGGATTCAGTAATGATATTGGCAAAGGCAGAATCATCAGTTTTACCATATTATTCCATAGTGTGGGAATGAATATATTTCCCATTTATTTTCTCCTGGTTATCTTTATAGCCATCACCCATCACTAAAGGGTACAAAGCAGAGGTATGGAGAAAGGACTGATTGTCTTCAGTCATGACAAGTTTGTAACCAGTTTGCTTTTTTGTAGAGCTCTGTGTGTTTTCACGAAGGTGCCTGAAAGGCTACTCGCTGCTTCCTCTGGACCACTGGCTGATGTGAATTGGTTGGTTGGTTTGGGGTTTTTCGGTTGGTTTGGGGTTTTTTTACATGTGTTTTAACAGAGCAAGTTATAAAAATGCACTGTGTGAGCTAAAAGCATTGTTAACACTTTGTATTTTATTTAGTCAGTATGCTGTACTTTGTAACCATATTTGAAAGATAAGAGACTTCCATTACAAGGACAGAAGAAAGGAAAAAGGAAAAGAACTCAAAGCTACCTACTGTGATGATTTTTCATCTAATTGGTTACACTAACTTCAGCCTGTAGACAAGAACAAGCACAGCCACTCTTTTGTTCATCTCAGTTCTGCTCATGGTTGAACACACTATGAGATTATGAGAAAATAAAAAACCCCACACTTTGGGGATCCTGCAACTTCCCTTTTAATGAAAGTAAAAATAGGTTTTCAAAGTCTCTAGCTTCACGGATCACAAAGGTGTCTTGAAAACAAAACCTTCAGTAACAAAATTTTTTATGGCAATAATCATGACATTTTGAAGGAGCTGATCTCATTTTTACTACAGACCCACTGCTGAGAGAAAAGAATTTATAACTATTATGTAAATACATGAGTTCACACTGAATTCGATGTGATCAGCATTTAATTTTTATTTTTTATTCTAAAAAGACTCTTGAATACCTGGAAAGAAATGTTCTTTTCCTTTCTGCATGTTGTATATTTTTGGTCTACATCTTCTCTTTCTACTTTGAAAGAGATATAGTAAATAGCCTAAAACCAAAAGAGCAAAATCCAACATATTTTTAAATTATGCAACAGGTAGTTTTAAAAAATCATATCTGATTAATAAGATATGCCCAATTCAATGAAATCAATGACATTCAGATAAATTATAATGTTAATTTGATCAGCATCTAAAATGATGAATGAAAACAGTGAGCAAAACCTTAAAGTTTTTGTTTAGTTTGCACTGTATCTTGTCCAGGTGAAACTTCAATTTAATTACACTTTTTTTTTTTTTTACTGTATGTGATCAGCATAAACACCTCTGTGCATCTAGGATATAGAAACACTTTGTTTTTTTTCATAAATACTGTAATGAGAGGATGATAGAACAATGATCTACTGGAAAATTAAAAAGCATTTTCCAGAAATATGCCCGAACCGTGTCAGTTTTCAGGAACATCACTATTAAAAAAAAAAAATTCTTTATAGTAGGAATGTTCAGTTTGATAAATAAAACATGATTACACATTTACTTTTGACATACAGTAAAATATTAATTCCAAAACTGAAATATATAAACTATTGTGTTATAATATGCTTAATATTTTATTATGTTTTACCATTTTCTAAATCCAAATGATTCCATATGTCTCAATCTGATTTTTTTCACTATAATAATTAAAGAGAGAGTTCAAATCTTTTCTTCCTGATTCAAAATGGGGAAAAAATGTTAGAACCTCCAATTCTATTTTTTTTTTTTTTCATATGGGTGACAAGTACCTTTGGACAAGGTATCTTTTCAAAAACTGAGGTTGTGTATAGACAGTCTTGGAAAATAATAGCAAATTAGGGTTTGCTAGGTACCCCTCAAACATATATTAAAAAATACATATTTAGCAACATAGCTTCAAGAGTGAACTATCTGAACAGATATGGCAGAAAGAATGGGGAAATATATCTGTTTAAAAGTTTTCCACATTCCTAATGTGCCCTTCCTTAATACAGATATTATCAGAATGAATACATTGCAAATTTGGATTTATATTTCCTTTACTAAGCACAGGACATCAATTAGTATAACACTTTCTATCAGAATGGGAATTTTAGTGTTCACTGTCTAGTTCTTTTTTAAGCTGAAAACACAACTGATTGATAGTAAAAATAGCAGAACCTCACATAATACTTCTCTACCTGCATCAACAAACTGATCAGCAAACCCCGGCAATGGAAGAAAGCTCAGAGGAGATGGGTGTAGGCGAAGTGCTCATGAAACTCTGAAGAGGATCTAGGGAAGCTGAACTCATCTCAACACCAAGGGGACTGAAGGGTGGCCTTTGCTGTAGATAGAGAGCTGTATTGGTTGAGTGGTTGTGCAAATGGCCTTCCCTAAAATAATCAATGGAAAGTATTGTCTTCCTGAGGCAGTAAGACCAGCATGGGGGAAGTGTCTATGCAGTTCAGCTCAACAGAGAATATAAAAATTGAACAACCAACAAAATGAACTTTGAAGACAGCAACGTGCTTTAGCTGGCTTCAAGCCATGCATGCCTTCCAAGCAACTGGGGACATCCAGCATCACGATGGTAAGCGTATAGAGACCGGTAATGGGAAACACATTTGTATTGCTCGTCAGCTTCATGGCAATTTCTATATTATGCTTGTGTTGTGATTTCAGTACATTGTTGTTACTCTGCTAACTCAAAATACTGTGTCACATCAAATATTTTCAAGTAAGTGAATTTGGTATTAAAACATTAAACCCTCTTCATGTGGAATATCTAAAGGAACCTGGTCAGAGAGTATTGGACCTTTGACAACCCTGCAAAGTCATATGCCTTGAGGAAGAATAGAAAGTGTCTTTTCAAAATAAACAAGCAAATTAAAAACATTATCAATCATTCCCTGTTAAAGCCAGATTTCTCGAAAACACATCAGGAACCAGACCAAACAAATTGTCCTTTTTCTGGCACAACAGATCAAATCAGAAGGGAAGAAAGCTGACAGAGAAAAGACTCAGATACAGTAAGATGCTCAATGGCATACTAAATTTTGCCAGCATCTGGAAGTAAGTTATATAGGTACCTATATTCAGATGATTGCAGCTTTCCAGATTCACAAGTTTAACAAAACATAAGCCTCTAGTTACAGTAAACAAAATAACTTAGAAATATGAACTGCACCTGGTTCACATAACACTAGCTTCTGCTCTACAGTGTAGGTGAGTGGAAAAAAATTACCAACATGCTATCCAAATTAGTTGAATATTTCATGCTCTGTTCAAAGCAGACATGATAACTGAGAAAAGAAAGAGGCTATACTAACTTGGAAGGACATATTTTAAGTATGTGAGATGATAATCAGAATCAAATAGCTTAACATGATATAGGCAGCCTTCTCACAGTTTTAAGTTATAATTTGTCACAAAGTATTTTGTTTAAACTTAGAAGACACATAAGAAACCTGAAGCAAAAAAGAATCAATAAAGATGCATATCATAGTAAAAAGATTACTATACGTGAACTGCATTTCACAGTACCACACAGAGTAATACAGCCACTGTTGCCAGTGCCATAAAAATGTTTGCTGATCTTTTGTAATTTTTCTTGAAAGCTTTTGACATATTCTTGTAATGCCACAGGCTAAGTCTTTGATCTTCATAAAAACTTTAATCAGTACCATATTAACTGGTTAGCATAAACCAAATCCTTTTCAACACAAAATACATGTTTTCACCATTTAACTAAAGCCAGGTTTCAGGATGATTTTTTTAAGATTGTTAATAGCAAGTCCTATTATTTCAGAAGTTACACAATGATTTATATTTATTTACATGACTACTGCTACAATTTGCCATTTATGAGTTATAGACAAACCTTCCTTTTCCTGTTATATCCTAAAGTGAAATCTCAAATCAATTCTATTTAATATTTCTACTCCTAGTTTGATTCAAGATTTACTGACAAGCACAAATATATGACTGGCAGAGGGTATTTTTCAGCATGGAATAAGACTACCGAAAGGAAAACGGTATACATTGTTATTTAAATTTCCACCAATCTGCAGATCTTGATGGACAAATCCTTGCTTTACCATGCCTTCTCAGCTAGTGCCTCTGCACAGTTTTCATTTCTTCCTTACAGAATAGCATCTGACAAACATCACGAAGCTAGAAGTAAATGACATTAACAAGACAGGTTATAGAGGTGGAATGGGATAACTGATCTGTTAAAACCTGACATAGAAGATTCTTCTAACACCCAGTCCCAGTGTGACAAATATATGGTAGGATGACTGCACCCAACCATCTAATCTTCACTTTTATGAACAGCAAAAGCCATTCTGTTCTTCAGGCTACTAAATCTCAACTGGAAATTAAAGTCTGAAAACATAACTCTGAAAACTGAGGTTCATTTCTGCTTCACTGCTTCACAAGAGAGTAAACTTCATCAGCTGCACCTAGGGATTAGACAAGGTGCTTGGGTGGGTTTGTTGGTTGGTTTTGGTTTTGTTTTTTTTTTTTAATGTGGATCCCTACAGAGTTCAGAACTTACCCCTGGTCTCATAGCAAACTGCCTTTTGAATACCAGACCGCCATTTCAGAGATTGGACGTATGAGGAAAGACCCCCCGCCAGTAGAAAACAGCAAGAACAAATTTTAGCCATCAAATGCCTTAAGTAAAAAATATTTGTCACCTATTTATTATTAATGCTTTTCCTGCTAATTAACATTAACATAAAGTTGTTTCACTCCTGCATGCATATCTTGACATTTTGTTTTTAAAAATATGAAAAGGGTATAGAATGTTTTAGCATTGTACTGGAAATATACTCTTGTGCCCTGAAATTAAAATACTGATTATGTATGTTATTTTACCTACCTTAAGCATCTCGGGGGAGTGGGGGTGGGGGTGGGTGGGATGGGGTGGGGGGTTTTTTTGCTACACAGTCCAGAAGGGAAATTAGAGAACTCAGAGAAATAACAACAGGATTTTTGTTTACTTTAACCTGCTGCATGAAGGATTACATTATTAAGTATGTATATTATTATTACCTAGCATATTGTTGAGTGTTAGCTCAAGAAAACATAGCATTCTCAGCTTAAAAAAATAAGAATTTTTTTGTTTATTAAAGTAATATTCTATTCCCCTTTTCAATTGACACTATTAAATTACTTTATTTATGCAGAGAATATAGTGATGAATGTTACTAATAAAACAACACAGAAGAGGGGGAGAACCACTTCAGAATGATGGTGCCTTAAACTGGTAAATTGTTCCTTTCATACACAATATGCATGCTCAGTAAGTCTCACAAGCATATAGCTCTTTTACAGAATAACCCGCTCAAGACAGCAGCTACTTAAACTGAACTGAGAAGGCTGGTACACATGGTATTTGAGGCTGCCTCTCCTCCAGACTTTTAAAAATGCCCACCCCTCTCAGGGAATACCCTGTCCCAGGAAGGCGAGCACAAGCTACTGCAAGGCACCCTTCAACCCCATCCCTTCTGCCAGCACTAGCGCTCCTACGACCAATGGAGCTGTGGATCAAAAAACTTCTCCTGGTTAGTTTTGGGACAGATTTATTAAAAGAATAATTTTCAGCTGGGAAATTAATTCCAGTTTGCTAACCCTACTCAGCATACAGCGGTGAGAAGAGTACTTCCAGCACAAAGGAAGGGGTGGGACCGCTGCTTTCAATAGCAGCCCACATTTCTGGTTGTCTAAAGTGACTGGGGCGCTGCAGCACTCCACACCTCTCAAGGTAGATTAAATGCACTTTTCCATTCAGGGGGAATAACAAACTGCTGTTTCCCCACTGAGATCAGTGCCTGACTAAATGAGCATTCCTCTTCTCTGCCACCCGTTGCAAAGCAAATACGTAATTTCGAAGCTTTACACTGATCTGTCTGATTTCACGCTGGAAAAGGAGAGGAGTGCTACGGCTGGAGCTGATCTCAGCTGAGAGGCTGCACCAAGCAGAGGGTTCAATGCTTGCCACCTTCCCAGGCAAGACCCCTGCCCCGGCTATGTTAGGAAGCTCACCGAGGTAGGCCTCCGGCTGGGGCCTGTGAGAAGGGAAGCACATAAACAGCTTTTGGGGGGCTCTCCTCGCCTCTCCTTGCCTCACCCTCTCCCCTCCTCAGCATAGCATAGCATAGCGAATAGATTTCCGAAAAGGAGATAGACTGTTGCTTTTCCATGTATGGATTCTGTGGAGGTTAAATTCCCACTGCCAAAGGTGGTTTTCCCTCCCGCTGCTGTGATGAATTTGAGAAATTCATAATATTCATTAAAGTAATACAGTTGTGACTGTGAATTTGTATTACTAGGTGAGATTTAGCAGTGATCTGGAAGAGCCTGAGGGGTACAGACATACACCACTCCTAACGCTAGCATTAAGGTATATTCTGTGGTTGCTGCTGCTTATGGAGTGCATTTCTACCATGTGGAGAAAGGTGTGAATTTTCTCCAACAGGAAAGTAAGGAACCAGCAGTTCTCGCAATGGGATTCAGGCAGGTATTTCTGAATTGGAGTTAACTGCCTGAGAGGGTGTAGCATCAATACAGAATTAAAGTGATATACATTTGTATCTGTCATACGTTATTAATAAGATAAGTGGTATAGAGACCCTCCTGGGGGAAAGCTACAAAAAGGTATTCTCTCGGGCTTTTGCTCCTGCAGGCAGAATACAGGCTACCTTCAGGAAGTACATGGGGTTTTTTGTTTGTTTCATGTTTGGAAAAGTAGTACCAGCACAGTTAAAATCTCCTCTTGAGGGTGAGCTGATCTGGAAAGTTGCCAGTGTCACTAGAGCTTCAAAAACTCTATGTGCTATAAATAAATTCTCACCAAAATGTGTAGTGTAATTTATCTGCTGGTTGTTAAAATTGCAGTTAAAATCTCACATAATCTTACACATGGCTCTACTGACATTCTAGTAACCTTCAATATCCGTATGATCTGTTAAAGCAGTTATAAGTGGCATCTTAAATCCCTTTACTCTTTTCTACAGTTATCTTCTCAGACTATGTCTTCCTTCAAACCTTACTTCTACTTTGAAAAGACAGAACTGCATGTTTCTTTTGATGTTTTGTTTAATTTTATCAGGATATCATCTTTTCTTCAAACTAGAAAATACCAAATCCTTACCTAAATTACTTTGCTTAATCTCACCAGTCGGACAGGAATCTTTCTCTGCCCTCTACGTCATTTTTACATAACCTTAGGAAAACTGTAGCTAGAATAATCCTCCTCTCAAATCTTGTGAAATATTTCCTTGTACTCTGTGGCCTTTATTCCTCCTCCTATTCTTTTTTTCTAAATTTTCATTCACACATTGATCAACTCTGTTTTAGCTACTGCCATTCCTTCTTTTTCCATAGATTAGCATCTTCCATATGTTGTAGTCTGTGCGGATGCGTATTCTGACATATGCCAGGATTTCAGACATTTTACTCTTCTCTATGCCTTTAAGCACCCTGTTGATTTGTCCCAATCTTGTGTAAAATGGCCAACTTACCATTAAACAATATCCAAACCCTTTACTTCATCAGCTTCTATGTTCCATCATTATATGAGATAAAATTAATAAAAAAGCAGCATTATCTTGTATGAGGGTGTATGTAACAGATGGTAGCAATGTTTGTTTGCTAGTGTAAAGCTTACTGTGCACGTACTATATGTGCCACGCTTCTTTAAAATGCAAGCTGGGCAGCAGGGAAGAAAAGAAGCCTTCCTGCATGGTGCTGGCTACAGCACTGTGTATCCACTCTCTGTAGAACAAGCAGACTGCTCCATTCTCAGAGGACTTCGGTGTGCTCTGGTGGGGTGAAGCTTCAGGGCACAGAGCAGGGTGGGTAGAGACAACCAACACTAAAGCTAGCCAGAAGAGAGCAACCTGCAAGCCTTTGAGTGGAGTAGGGATGTGCTAGCCAGTTTCTTTTCAGCCCAAAGATGATGGAGGGAAAGAAACCTTCCTAAGAACCCAGAGGGACGTTTCAGAGTCAATTCAACTGAGAAGACACTGAAAGTCATGGAACTTATAGGGAAGGTCACAGGAAAGGACCACCACACAATCACATAATAACCAAAGAGCAAATTTTGTTTTAGATACTCTTGTTTCATCTGTCTCAGTAGATCTGAATTTTCTATCTCTTAACAACCACCTTATTCTAGCTTATTAGTTTGTGCTCTAATACACTTAGCTTTAAAGACTGGGAGCCGTTTGATGTCTTTTGTTATGTCACTTCAAAGGAAAAGGTGGGGGTAGTTCCACTTCAAGGCTCTGGGCAACTCAAGGTCCTATCACAGGGAGGAAAAGAAGCAGCTAGGCAGATGTTAATACTGGATGCATTTTTGATGCACCAAAGCTAATAGGTTCAGTCCTCCAGCTGCAGAAAGGCAGAAAGGATAAGTAAAAAAGGAAAAGCTAATCCCATCTCTTGTAAATTGGAGCATAAGTACTGCAGTAACTTGAATAAAAAGGACTTGAGAGACCAAGTAACAGTAATGGTACAACGGCTTTATTCAAGAGGATTTCTTTTCTGATTAGTCATTTACTCGTAACTTTTAGATGGGTGCCATAAGCAGCAACTTAGGCAGAGTCATTCAAATAGTGAAAAAAAAACTTCTAGGTGACAGATGCATAAGCAAAAAATTGCAAGATTTGTCTTGATATGCAAGACAGATGTAAGCTGCACAGCAGTTGACTTTCTCTAGGTTGATGGATACAGAGGGACTTGAGAAATCCCATATTCTCAATCCCCTAACAGTCCTGTGAATTAACAGTTGTGAATTAACAACTGCTTGGCTCTAGCGTATTACCAAAACATCCGTGTATCTCTACTTTCTGTCCTTACCTCACAACAAACTTTCAGACAGCCTCTTTCCAGGAATATCTTCCCGATACATAAAGCTAACTTTGCCCTGCCTTCAGAGGTGCATATCTACCTCCCCTTGGTTTACTGGATTGCCTCCTTCCTTTTCCCCTCTGAGACAGTGGGCATCAAGAAAAAAAGTGTTTTCATCACCTTTTTTGGACTATGTCTGTATTTCTTTCCCTACCTCCTCCATTCTACACCACTAAACACAATCTAAAACGTTTATTTCATTGACATCTGTTTTCCATCCTTCCTCCTCTTACCACGCTGACAATTCAGGGCTCTATCCTACTTCTTACAGCACCACGCACTTTCTTTCACCTGTTCTTCCTTCCTCTTGTTTTCCCACCTCAATTATCTTCCTTGAGAATGGAAGCAAAAAACAAGCATGTGAGCACCTCGGAGGGATGGATAGTGCATGCTTACATTCACTTACAATCTACATGCGACACTTTGTACGTAGACACATATCTCCTACCAATCCCTTTCTAAATTTTCCAATTGTACAAAATTGTATCCAGCTTACTGAAATCTTCTAGATGGGGATCCCTGTGCCCCAACCCTTTAAATATCTGATTGCCTCTCCACAGCTTCCTCATTCTCTTTGCCTGGCTGCAGCCCAGTATTACAGGAAAATGCTGTATAATGGGTGATAGAGGTTTCAAATAAAAAATGCAAATCATGCACAATTTGTCTAAATATGCTTATGCAGGCCAGATGCAATCTGCAGCTGCAGCACAATTCTGTTTATATTCTTGATGGGTAGAGTTTACAGTCAAAAAGTTCAGCAATATTCTCAAAACGTAACACAGGCCTCGCTATGTGCTCATCAACAATCCCTTCACAGCCTACATAGCTCTCTTGTGTAGAAATAGTAAACAATTTTAAATGAAATACAAATGTTCCGTTTCGCACATCAGTGTGCTCTGAGTCAGTATGAAACTAACCACGCTTTATTTAGCAGCTATTTACATTTATAGTTTAAACAACAATAAAATGGTCTCAGGAAGGTAAGGGGTTAAGGAAGCTGTTCCTGTCCACACGGTATTTTCCACACTGCATGATCAGCAGCTATAAGGCTCCTTTAGAGAAGAGCGTATCCTCCCTTGGAAGGACCAAGATCATGCGCCAGCTCAGAAAAGGGACATGTTGCCCTGGTGATCTGTTAAATATCTATTTAGCTCCACAATGATAAGACTCTGTCTTTCCAAGAAGAAATATGGGATCCCTTCCATCTAAGCCTTCCTCAGGGACAGCACTCTCAGAAGACCAATCCTTGATTCACCACCGACCGACTACGTAGAGGGCAGAACATTACGTAGCCCCCCACATCTTTCCCTCCAATGCGATGCCACTCTGACCTCAGTCTTCTGGAGTTTCAGGCAGCTCTTTTAATCTTATTTCTTGTCACAGATTTTCTTATAGGCTATAGTAAATCTTACATTTCCTTCTCATCCCACTCTGCCATCCACAGGCTTTCATAAAACTGACTTTGCTGTAGTCTGTTTCTCTGAATATGTATATTTTTAAGAAGTATCTTTTGCTGCTTCTTGAGTCACACCACACCACTTACACACTCCTGTTCATATACACATTTAAATTTAACTGAAGTGATTTAAAATAGTCAGGAGAATGCTTAGCATGCTTGCACACGGCATGGAATAATTCACACTTCATTTAAATGTCTAATCATGATATACTAAGGTAGCATTATAAAACCCAATCAAATAAAAACTACTGCATCTAAGTTTTCCTAATTAATTTTCATCATATTTGTAAGGAAATAAATCTGAAAGCTAAACCCTTGTATTGCAGTTGAAGAGAAAGGTCTCTGCAAACAGTGGTTGAGTAGGCTCTGACAAGATCAATAGCTTTAAGTAACTGTGTGATATTCAGTGGAAAAAAAGATACACTGAACACAAGATCAAGAAACAAGGGATTTGATTCCTCCTATATTCTAAATACGTGAAGAAATTCTAGACTTCATTTTGCTGATCAGGGCATTTTTTTCCCCTTTTGCAACATCAAATGGAATAAAATAGTAAAGCAAAGCACATAACACTTAATTACAATTTCCTAACTTTGAAGATGCTTAAGAAATAAAAATCAAAGTAGCTATTTAATCAATCAAAGCATGAGATTAGTATTTTAGGCCTTCTGCATGACAAAATAAGATCAATGAGATGCCTAGAAAATTTTGAAATATACCTTCTTTTTTTGGTTTGGTGTTTGGTTTTTTGGTTTGTTTTTTTTTTTTTTTTTTTTTTTTTACAAACTACATTCATAAAGCACATGAACAAGACTGGTTGATATTTTTCACTTGAAGTCTTGAATGAAAAGCCTCATTAAAATCTTAAAGAATCTGCTCCTGATAGATCAGAAACTATCATCTAGAAATGAATTCCTATTAAAGAAAAGATATAATTTTGTGTTTATAGAAAGATTACTTACAGTGTCATGCATACCATCTGTGACAGCTTATTTCTACACTACAGCAAGGAACCAGGAGACTAAACTGAACATCATCTTTTCAAAAGGAAAAATTGAAATGGTTAGTAGGCTACCCATTGCATACTATGGAGGCATATTTAATTGCATTTCTACACTGGTCAAACCATAAAGACAAAATACATGCTTACATAAGCCCACTTTGACTTCTGAAATTCACTCACTATTAAAGCAAAATGCCATATATAATACAATACACATGGGGAGCAGGAGGCAGGGGAAAACTTGTTAGGGCAGCACTGCATGAAATGCTGCAATAATAAAGAGGTTAGACAGTATACACATTAAGACCAATTCTAGTATTCTCTCTTTATTAAAACTGGTTCATTGTCAAAAAGTTGCTGATGCTAGGATTTGTTGTCATGAATAATAAGAGCAACACTGCCAGAATGTGCAAGTCATAATAGACTAGGCACATAGAAAATCTTATGAATGATGGTAACATTTGAAGCTCACTGTAATGTTACTAGATATGCCCTCTAACTGATGCTATATTTAGTATCAGTTAAACTTCCTTGGCATCAAACCCACTGGTTCTCATGAAGCTAGAAAGCAGAGGTGTTTTAAGTTCAACAGAGCATGCTACTGCTAAGATTCAGTGGCTCTGCTGATTCCCTGTAAGGTTCTAGGGTGAACAAATAATCTCAAAATATGGTGAAGAGTCTGTATGACCATTAGGTGAATTTCTCTACCATTGTCACAGTTTGAACATTTAATATATATATACCTAAGAAAAAATAGTGGAATCAAGTATTCTAACTTATAATTACTTTAATGAAAAAAATATTCACAGAACTTATTTTTTTTTAAAAAGATTAGTGATTAGTTGTCTGTAAGGATTACACTTGTTATAAACATACAGCTTAAAAAGTGACAGAGGGAGGAATTTATAAGGTTTCATTACTGTTAAAGCCCTAAGTAAAATATACATTGAAAAGTTCTATCTACAAATATAATTCAGCATAAGGATGTCTGCTAAATCTGGTTGACTTTGCATTTCCTTAACTCATGTTAAATTTCTAGTCCTCTACATTTCTCGTGCCACTTCACAAAACTTCCAAGATCTTTTAATCTCCATAAAGTAAACACAACAAAGGGCAAACTGCAGTTCACCAGATGATAACATATTGTAGAAGGAGACACCGCAAGCGAAAGCATGTGTCTGCTACTTCTGCTTTGTATCTGTCCTGTAACTCTGTCAAGAATGATGCTCCAGGTCAAGAGAAACATCTCGATGGATCTCAGATCTGCCTCCTGTGTTTTCTCACCTTGTTTCTTTCATCACATTGCTAATATCCAATGCAGTTTGTGTCTGTGAACTAAAATTCTCACATAATTTAAATCAATAACATCATATCTGGCAGGCTGATTGTGATCATAAATGTAATAAGGCATTGTACGTATTAACACATCACTCATCTTGGCCACTTCACTAATAGTCCAGAGAAAAGTTTAAAATATATAGTCTGTTCCTCTTACTGCTAAGGTTTGGGGAACAGCTGCTTTCTGTTAAAAAAAAAAAAAAAAAAAAGCTATCATATGATTCAAAGTCTAAAAAGGATGAAAAAAAGTAAAAATACTTTGCATATGGAATTTCTGGCACAGTTTTTATCTTCTTCCATTGCCCTGGAGAGAAAGTAAAGAGTATATAGTCTCCAAACAGAACATCTATGCTTCTGTAGGCAGTGTCAAGAACACTAAAAGCTCAGATTTGGTTGTTTAGGGATTTCTAATGAGATTTATGGGTGGTTCAGCCTCTACAGATTTCTTTTTTTTTTTTTTTTTTTTGTGTACGTGTGCATCCATCTTCATTTCCAGAAGCAATGCAAAAGCTAATATATGATGGACAGAAAGGCATGAGGCTTCAAGATGGTAGTTCCTCCCACTTTTACCCATGTTATATCTATGTAAGGCAGGTGATGAGAAAGCACAGGGTAAGATGAGGAAAAGAGCACAATGTTTTCTAAACATCACTTTCTAAAATGAAGACGAAAAAGAGCTTTTTGGTTCCATTCTGACTTGGGCATAGAAACTTAGTAGAAGTTTCCTCTGCGGCTCCTTGCAATAACACTGATTGTCAGAGAGCAGGCAACAGAAACTACTTTTGTGAAATCAAGGTCGGTGCAGAAGTTAAATGATCTAAAACTGCATCAGGCTGGTCATGGACATCCATAAAGCCAATCAGAGCCCAGATAATATTTCCAGATAGCTTCAAGGTTGTCTACAGTGCAGTTGGTAATAAACACTGGTAAAAGCTTTATTGATTGCTTTACAGTCCACACTGGGATGTGTATTGTGGTGGTTACACTGCTACTATTAACCAGATCGAGGTATGCCTATGCTGCACTATAACCACAACTTTTATCGCAAGCAAAAGGCCTTGGCCTCTTGGCTGAATGGCCTTGTCAAGATAGAAGATAAATTCTTGTGGTTTCTGTTGTATAGAAAACTTTGAAGGTTGATTAAATGACAAAGGAGAAACATAAAGCTAATGAATAATGAAATCAAACTAAAAGCTAGAAAGAAAAAAAAGCATAGATATAGAACAATGTCAGAATTTTAGTAAGTTATTCAAAACAGAAGTAAAATCTGTGAGGCAAAGAACTGGAGGTAGTAATATCACATAGGTCGTGCTAACTACAATGCCCTTCTGGCATCCAAAATTATGCCAGCTATGTTCTTTTCTCCCTTTACATGGGAAAAAACACATTTAAAAAGAATTATATATTCGCAACAATATCTACTACCATTTATCACAGTTGAAAATCTGATGACTACCATATGCCTCTAAAGTCCAGATCTCAGATTTTACCCAGAGATATACATAACTGCAATTTGGGTGTACAGATAGACTAACCCCACACATGCATACCGCCACTGCCATGTAAAACGCAGGTTGCACTAAACAGTACCAAAAATGGGGGCATAACCCATAAGTTTTGTCAGAGTATGCCTAACACAAACTGATAGAATTGGGTTTCTGCAAAAAGGAATTATGGCTGCCATTTTCTCTTAAAAAAACAGGGGCCTTCCTTATTAAGTTATAGCCTAGAGATTGTTACATGCATCCAAGAAGTGAGAGACTGAGCTTGAACTCCCTCTTTTGCCAGAGGCAATGCAAATCTACATTACTGGCTACAGAGAAGTTAGACTAAAATACATCATTTTGTAAAAGGGATGGTAATTTTTTAAACCACTCTAACTTGATCAAATTCATCACATACTCAATGTCCATCAATGAAATTGCAACGGCATGCTTACCAGTGTACTTAACATAATGTGAATGTGTTTTACTGCTTCTGCACAATATAATTTCTCATTCTGTCCTCACACAGAGCTTTGAGTAAATAGTCAGCATTTTGGAGAACTAGCCTGAAAAATAAGAATCTATGGAAAAACACGTCAGGAAAACTCTCTTTACCCATAAATAATTTCAGCTAATTTTACAGCCATTATGCTGTCCATAACTAAGTATAGAAATGCAAAAATGTGCACTCATCTGTTTTATCAAATGTCTTTTTTTTTAAAAAAAAAAGGGTACAGAGAAGAAAAAAAGAAAGGGTCTCCAAGGCTGAATATATTTTCAGTAAGATATCATTAATCTTCATTAAATGTATGCTGGAGCTAGCAGAAATGTCTTAGCTGTTTTCTGATGAACCAAGACTAGAAGACATCTAGCCAGTCATTGCCAGTGGCCAGAACCAAAAGCAGGGAAGAAAATAAAGAGATAACATTAAGCAGGAAAACAATGAGATGAATGGCTTTAAGACTGATTTTTGACCTTTAGCTAACAAAACAAAGAAACATTACACAATATGATTTTAAACTCACTAAAATCTATGACAAAAAAGCAGTGTCTCACAAAGTCACTAAAATATTGATTGCTGGATGATGAGGAGATATACCTGGGAAGTATCACTCCATGTTGGGGTCATCTCTTATACTTCTTGTTGGAAACCTACTACTATTTATGTCAGTTACAGAATGTTAGGCTAGATAGATCTTTCGTCTGATTTAATACACAATTTGTTTTGTGTTCTTTCATAAGAGTTTAGTTAATTTAGTTAAAGGAAGACATATATATTGATTGGTTTTGTCGGACAGAATTTGTATGGCTTTCTGTTGACAGACAGCAAACTTTTCCTACTAGTGAAACTCAATAGCACAAGGGTTTAATCCGAGAAATGTGAATGATAGTATATATGTGTGAAATGATACCCAATTGGTATTAACAGCCTTTATTTATTTATTTATTTATTTATTTATTTATTTTTTAAGATATGAATGACATATAGCAACGATTGAAAATTTAAGCCGAGATATAATTCAGGTCAGATTATGGTCAAAAATGTTGAGGTTTTGTGTCTCTAAATAGCATAAGTAGAACCACATGTTTATAAGAGCCACTTGATATGGATTCATTAATGATTTTTTTTTTTTTAATTTTTTCAGTCTTTCTTAAACAAAGTTTTACCTAAATCTCTCAAAGGGAAGGAAGGAAGATTTTGTTACTTAAGGTTTGGGTTGTGTTTGTTTGGTTGGGTTTTTTTATCCACTGAAAATCATTAGAACTGATGAACCTGAAAAAAGTTGTGCCTAAAAGTGGTTCTAGTCTTGCCACAACCTGTTATTGCCAGAAAGAAATAATCAAATAGTTACTAAGCTAAAAATGATTTAAAAAAAAAAAACCCAACCCCCCCAAAAAAACAAAACCAAAAGCAGATAGACAAGGACACTGTTAGTATGAAAAAGAAATATTCTTTGAATAATCAATACAACAATGTAAAAAATGCTATTATGCAAGGTACAAAGCTATACTGATAGCTACATATCTTTATTAAAAATTATGCTATTTAACATAAGAATGTTAGGCTAAACCCATGTCATTGTACCATGCCCAAATGCTGCCTGCCTAGGAGCTGCACTGTGACTCTGTCGGCGTGATCTTAATCCATTTCCCAAATCCCACGTACCATTAAAAAGTTGACTGTGATCCACACCGGGTAATATATTTCCCATCTAACTCTTAGCTCCCAAGAAGGGAACATCCTGAGACCTAATTATTTCATGTTTGCCCAAACCTTTGAGACCATTAGACAGCAGGGTCAGGGCAGTGGGAGTCACGATGCTCCTGGCGAGCAGCTCAGTTGCTGGACAGTTCCCCAGTTTCGCCGGCAACGGCACCATCAGGAGAAGAGATTTGATGTCAGAGAACTTGCGGGGCCAGCAGCGGTACCCAGCTTTTTTGCCATTTCACCTTTTGTAGGCATTCTATTCTAAATAATGCATAGACACAGTTCTATTCTTTTCCTTATTTAATAATAATAATCATAATCATAATCATAATCTACTTGATCTTTATCCACTTCTGTAGGGCAGGAAGGAAGCACTGAATCTCCTCAGCAATTCATAAAGACTGGTAATGTGAATGAAGTGCACTATCTACAGGCAACATCTATATCTTCTTACAAGCTTATTTTTGGTAAAAATTACTATTTTCATGTGCAAGCAAGGTATGATTTTTTCTCTATCATCTCTGTTATTTGATAGTTTTCTGAGCTTATTGCAAGCAAACAAAAATTGGCTACAAAATTTCTCAAACAGCAAAGACCTTCATTCTGAACTTGCAAGAGAGTCTAAAATTACCGACAGTTGTGACTGAATGAAATATATATTTTAGTGGTTTTCAAACTTAAATTGATATGTAGTCCTGAAACAGTCCTATATGTTGAATGACAGATTGGAGACATGGAATTGACTGTAAAATCAACATCTCAGTGCAGTTTCAGTAAATGCTAACAAGAATATTTTTGGAAAGGTACACATATATATATATGTACATTCATCGAGAAATTATATCTAGGCATTTAAAAGATGACATTGTTTATTTCAAATATCTATTAAAAACCTAGCATCTGATGAAGATTATCTTTACATGCTCTGTAATTAAATACAATATCTATATGCTTATGTATAGATATTCACATGGAAATAGATAGATAGATAGATAGATAGATAGATAGAGATACAAATGGATTTACTAACCTTTCTGTTCATATAAAGTTAGAGACTGACAATTATATTGGAATATCTAAAAGAAAGTCAGAGGATAAAAATACAGTATTCCAGCACCATGCTGTTTAACTTGCCAGTATATAGCTAAGTGAAAAACAGTACAAGCAGATTGCTATAAACACTCCTCTAAAATCATTTTACTTAAGCCAAGGCTGTAGCTTTCCTAATTTGTTTACTGAAATGTTATGTTTAAAATTTAAAATTTTCTTGGCAACTCTTCTGTTTTGTGTCTTCACTTATGAAGGTTATTTTTACATGTTTTCATCCTGAGGAATACTTATTAGAATGTATCAGCATATACTTTAAACGAAATAATCTATGACCTAACAGTTTGTTTTCAGAACTTTTATAAGGAAGAGGACAAATATCCATCACGAGGAATGCAAAGCACTCCCTCACAAGACCAAAGCAACAGTGCATGAAATTGAACTCAAAAAGAGCCTCCATTCTGTGTGACTTCTTGGCTGACACAATTTAGATATTTATAGCTTTACGAATAGGCCACTGAAGAAGAACTTGAAGCTTTTTCTAGCCAGGAAGGATTAATGAACATGTGCACCTGGTAATTACAGCACTCCATCTTTCTCAGAGCCCTCACATTGCCTCAATGGCAGAAACTGTAATGAAAATCCGTTGAAAATATCAATCTGCAATTCCACAAGTCATTTAAATATTAAAATGTATAATCTCTTTTCATACTTTCTATGAACTATGCTAGCAGTTGTATGCAAAAAATCATACATAGATATTTTCTGCTTCATGTTATTACCTGGCACGCCTCATTGAAAATGTAAAACTCATCTGATACAAATTCAGGCTTTAACTTACTCTACACTCAAATGAGAAAATGCATGGGAATGACTGTCAAATACTTCCTTAAGTAACAGCAGAAAGAAATATCAGCCTGAGGTAACATAAACTAGAAAAGTTTACTAGAAAATAAACGTTTAAAGAGTTGGGAAAAAACATTCTGTACTTTTTTTCTTTAAAAAGGTTTTCAGAGGTATTGTTAGGTGGAAACTTTTTACGAAGTATGCATGCTACCACAAGCATTTGTTTAATATGCATACTACTAGAAATCTACAGAAGTGGAGGGGGCTGTTGTTTGTTAAAACACTACCTAGATTGACTTGTAAACCACTACGCAGTTCATATTGGATTTTGAGATTAAAAAATACTGAAAAAATATGTTTTTATGCAAAACATAAGCCCACTTTATCATCAAAGTAATAAAAATTCAAATAGTCTATAAGCATCAATATTAGAATTTTGTGTTATTCTGACATTTGATATACCATTAACCTGAAGCAGACAGATACATAAATGGATCAAGCAGACTACCCAAAAGTAAATCTAGCATTACTAATACAGGTTATTTTAAGAAAAAAGCCTGAACTGCTTTACGAGAGAAATTAAATTTAAAAACCAAAACAAACCCCCCAAAAATTTTGGTGAAGCACTTAGCTGTTACAACATTTGAATGGAAAGTCAATTATAACCTCAATGCACAGGCATCTACGTGACTCTAAAAGTAGTCTTTTAAAAGATATTTAAGCACAGTATGAGATTTGAGCATTAAAAATGGCCTTTTATTGTTAAAACATACTGTTCCTTGGTGGATTATAGAAAAAGAAAAGACTCCAATAGAGGTAGTGTGCATGAAATGCTCTCTCCAGAGTCTTCAACCAAACTAACAGCAATAAGGGGACTTCAAAAAGCAGCAAGACAAGAGATGTTCAAAGCACCTTGCAGCTTTGGGCTGCTGGCCTCTACTGCTGTTTTTAATACAGTTAGGTTTAACTTGGGAGCGGATAAATAATTGACAGAGATATTTCCTGAAAGCTTTGATCACCACACCGTTTGTCACAAGCTCTAAAGTAGTCATTACGATAACGCTTAATCTGGGGCTTCTTATTCCAAGTACAAAAGCATCCCCTCCCACCCATTGCTCACAGACTCCCGCATCAGAACAGGAGACTTAAGACGCAGCCCGCACAGCACTAACGCCGCGCTCTCCACCAGCAGATTCCTTCTCCAGCACGCCTATTTGCGCTTCCTTACCTTTAAAAGGCTGTCCAAAACCTGCTAAGCTCCCCCAGACGATTTCAGTTCAGAGCATCCAGCAGCGCATCCGCACAAAGCTTTGCCATTGCGAGTGTGAAGAGAAAGAGCTGCTGGGATGCTGAATGGCACATCAGCCAACTTTGTGTGGATCCGCGGCTCCCTGAAAAAGCTGGACTGAAATGCGCCTCGCTCGCGGATTGGATTCGACAGCACACAGTGACAGGGAGAGGGAGCAAGGATTTAAAAGGGAAAAGGGGGGGGTTGGGGGGAAGAGAGAAAGGAAAAATCCTGCCCGTATTGGATAAGCCTTGCCTGTGAAACGTAAGCTGGTCTTCCAAGTCCGACAAATACTTGCGAAACTACTCTTCCGTCATGTTTTGATTGCACTATGTACCGCGGGAAGCCATCAGTTTAACAGCTGATATTTCAATGTAGAATGTGTTAACTATTTGCATTACTAATATGTTACGGAATAACATGAGAATTTCAGCCTTCATGTTATAATCATATAAAGAAAATGCAGTATGTGAATAAAAATCATTTTAGCTCTAGTTA
Organism: Grus americana; assembly: GCF_028858705.1. Taxonomy (NCBI): domain Eukaryota; kingdom Metazoa; phylum Chordata; class Aves; order Gruiformes; family Gruidae; genus Grus; species Grus americana. Next base: position 127,747,297 of record NC_072852.1, on the reverse strand, counting down.
GACTTGAATTTTACTAATTGTCTGTGGATTATTTTTGTACTAGTTTAGATTCAATTAACTACAAAAATTATTTCCTTTCTTCCCTGTTACATACAGATATTGATGTTCCCATGTAACAGTGTAGACTGTTTCACCTGCATTACTTATCAAGCCCTTGAAGAAAATCTACCTATAGCACCAAGTCCTGGCTTTACACGTTTCATGCTACATTCAGTCTAGAATTAATCAGAGAGTTTGTTGAGACACTGTTGGGCACATTAGAACATGATAAGGCTTTAAATATTCTTCAACAGAACACTGCTTACACTACTCTGATGAATCTGTCTAAAATGGAACATTTTTGTCTGTTATAGCTAATGTTGTATGCATGATATACAACATAAAGTTTAATTTACTTATCTCGTAAGATCGGCTTTTTTCCTGGAAATTTTGCCCCTAACGTTTTAAGAATAATGTTGAAGAGTACACACTTTATCATATAGTCTTTCTCAAACCATAGTAATATATCAATTTATTTCTGCTTACTGACAATGAAAATACCATTTTCTAGTGGTTCTACTGTTTGGCATTGGCACAGCAATTTGAGGTTAGAAGCAGAAGTAAAAGTGCCAGGAAGATAAGAGGCCAGATGTACCATAGAGGTGATGACCTCATTTGGCAAGAAATGCACTTTGGATATATAGTTTAAATAGCACAGTTTATTTCAGGCAGTACCTATTTTTAGTGAGGTTGGGTGAGGAGCAACGCCTCTATCACCTCCAAGGTCTTAGGCTCCATGAAAACAAGACAGACACATAATAAAGGACAAGCAGGAAAAAGGACCACCAAGGTAAAAGGAATGGCAGCTTTCACAACTATCTATCTATTCAGTGTATTTTTTTTTTCACAAACATTGTATCTGTCTAAATGATAAGAAGTTCACATTCCAAATTTCATTGCCAATTATGAGGCGTTAAATTGGCCTGTATAGTTTTTTTGGCTCCTATTGACCTCATCAAACAGCTGTGATTTCTAAGCAATCAGTCTCTAATGAGTTTAGAAACAATAAACAGAAGTTAAAATGCCAGATGTATTTCATTTATCTTTTTTAAAAATGAACTCTCTTAAGATGTAGATCTTGAAAATTTTAAGTTTAATGCATACAGAATGTTCTTTGGTTTTGCATTTTTTGCTAATACATGGAGGAATCATACTCTAGTGACTGAAAAGGAAAAACAATACTTAGGCTCTGCCTCTGCCTTTTTAATATAGTTAGTGCCTTATCAGCACTCAAACACACTGCTGTGAGCAGCTCTGGAAAACTAGCTAGAATGCTCAAATAGTCTAGCCCTCTTTCAGTCTTGTCTCATTTTATTGTCTTATAATGCAAACATCTGTAATGTACTGAAAACTATATTGCAAATTTTAAAACCAGGTAAAATCTGTGCACCTAATGAAAGAAACATCTCGGAGAAATAGCTGAAATGCACAATGTAGCTATTAATTGCATGGAAAAAATAATTTGCTATACACCCATTACAATCAAATATCTTTAAAGCTTACAATCCTGATGATAGAATATTTTTTCTTAAAGCAGCAGATTCTTCTCAGTACTTCTTAATGTTAGTTAAGATTATCAAAATACAAAAAAGTTACTATATTAAATACTTCAATATATTAACTGAATGTTAGAATACAAGCTCAATGAAAGGGTTGTGAACAGAAGATAATTCTCAGCTGCAAGCACAGTGATTAAACTATTTAGCATTTAAGGGCTGTTAGTCCATCATCTTTCCTGTGCACAGAACTCATTGAAAGCAAAACAACCCAGTATGTTAAACGGTTTGTTTGTTTATGTTTGATGACTCTTTAAGTAAGCAGGAATCCGGATAACCTCTTGGCAAAGGATTCATTACGTAGCTGTTATAGTACAACAGTACTATTTCAGGCATCGTATTGCACATACATTTCTTGATTAGTCATGTGCACTTAGCGGTCCATTTTGCCTCCTACATGGAAATATTGCATACACATAATAAATATGCATTTGTAGTTCCTCTTGGCTGTAGAATACAAGGACCAAATGTAAAGCAGCTTCCTTGCAAAATGATTTGTGCACTTATCCCAATTTTAGTTTATGCCATATCCTAAAATAGTTTTACTTTCATCCCTGACATCTTGCGGCCTTTCAGCAGAGGATAAAAGCTAACACATCCCCAACTCCCCAGTCAGACAGTTCTTTAAGAAAGACACAGAACTAGACCCTGGGAAAAAAAAAAAAAGTCACTAAAATGACCCTGTTGATTGCAGCTATCAAGGAGTTACATAGAGATAAAATGGTTTCTAAGTTATCTAAGCTTGAGTGTATGGAGACCAAATACTTTGACTTAGCAAATGAATAGGAATTCAACAGAGAGACACGTCTGTGTTTGCCATGAGCTCTCCTACAAGGGACAGGCGGCTGTATGTTTAAACAGATGTAGATAATCCACAGCAAATTCTAGATAATGTAGAAAACATCTCGTTTGAATGTGAAAAAAACCACCATACAACAATGTAGAAGGTCCATTCCTATCGGAGAGTTTTGTGGCCAGCCAAACCCCATAAGGGTTTCCTCATTTGCTCTTGGATCATCATTTAGAATAACTTTGTAACGGAGGTACAACTGATCCTGCCCTGATTACTGACACTTCTGTTTGTGACCATATTGGAGATTATATTTTGCACGTCAACACAAATCTGTAGTGTGATGGGTAGACAAAAGCAGGAGAATTCAGGAAAACTCTAGGGAAAAAGTGGCTCAAGTTAGAGGCAGTTAATGTTACTAAATGAGACTGTCAGATCTATCAGCTTTGAAAATTTCAATTCACTGTCCTGCTGAGCCTCACAGGTTTTGGTCAGACAGGTATCATAATAGGAGTGCAGAAGAAAAAAATAATTTCAGCAGCATTAAAAGGACTGTATCTCAAAGGCAGCATTCATTCTTTGCAAAAACAGCACAGAGGTATAAGGCAGACGAAATGGGCACTTTACAGGTATTATATTCATCTAGGTTATTTGCAGGAGGTATTAAGACTTCACAGATAAAGGAGACATAGATGGGTACATGATCTACAAAAGGCTTCTATTACTAATTCTCTATTCTTACTGCTAAAAATACTACCATTTTGGCTTTAAGGCACTCTTGTCATTACTTCACTTGGCTAAAGATTCTTGAACACAGAAATTTTACAAAGGATGCTGTCACACCTGGAGTTGGCATAGTTTATAGGCTACTGTGGCATGTAAGATGAAAGGAACTGCAATATTACCATTGAGAGTTGTAGGTTCATGGTATTCTTTATCCTTTTAGAACTTAAATCCATGTCTCCTGGTTCCCATGATTGTGACAGAAATTCAGGTGTTAGCATAGTTAGGGACAAAGGCTAATTTCTCTCCTTGCTCCTGCAGTACACAAGCAAGTACTGCAAGTACTGAAGCACTACAAGAACGCAAGCAGAAATGAAAAATTAAATTAAGAGCAAAAGAATACAAAGAATAACCTTTAGTTAGCTCCGAAAAAGTGAGCACCCCTATGCAGCAAGTGAACACACCACAGAGTGATCCCTGTGCAGCATTGTATAAAACATACATCCATGGGAGGTAACGATTCTCCCTCCCATGCGTGCCAAGCAAACTAAGGAGGCAAGCTCCCTTTTATTTGCTATTTTACAGACTGGTTATCTACTAAGTAGATATTTCTAGCTTCCAGCTAGTAGGCAAGAACAGGTCCAGTCATAATCTCTTACAGGCTTTCCTCACAGCATAGGTATTTCTTAACCTCGAGCAGGAGGTGTTTACTATGAAATACTGATTTACTTACTTCCACCTACTGTTTTCTTATTGTTCATTCTAAGCCACTTTTGTGTGGAGGAAAGTCAACAGTCTCAACTTTAGGCTTTGTATGTCACCCTTCAGACCTACACCTACTTCTATCAGCTGTATCAGATCATCCAGATGAACTTAGACACTTATTAGACACCATAACAAAAAATATGTGCTTAAATTACATGGGCCTTCGATTTGTGTCATTTGTCAAGCATCATTCCATGGTTTCGCTATGCTCTATGTCCCTAGGTTTGAAATCCTTGCACGATAGGTGAGATATTCTGCAGGTGTGCATCAAGTTGAAATAAAGCCAAAGACTCAAAAACTCTTATGGGTGAACTCGCTTGTTAAATCATTCACTGAAAAGTGTGTTTTCTTTTGTTGATTTCACCTTTTCTTTTTCCTTCTAAATAGCAAAGCTTTTAAGCAAGCTGAATTTTGCTGCTCTCAGGGAAAACGGCTTATATTGCAGATACCTATTTTTCTTAAAGGTCATATTTAAAAAAGTATATTAAGGTATATTAGTATAACCTATCAATAGTAAGTTATTGGCAAAGTTTCTAAAGGGATAGATATGTAAGAAATTCCTTAATACACTGACAACATCAATGTTCAGCACAGAAAGGAGTGGAAACTGCTCTTTCACTTATAAGTATAACAAAAAATACTGCCTGTAACTGCTACAGCACCTGCTGTGCTATCAGCACTGTAGATCTTTCTGCCAATACACTGCCTGTTTCTTTTGATATGACTGCCACCCCCTGTCTTCAGCTCTTGGCACAGGCACAGATTACTTCTACAGTAACAGTGAGGTTATTTATCTCAAAATTTTGGTTTTGACTAATAGGTCTGAAAAATACTAGACGGTCGTATTGTAAAACATTTCTTCTTTTCAGACAAATTAATAAATTTGCCAGAAACCTATGTGTGGAGTACTAGCAATTGAAAAGGGCACAGGGGTGCTCCAGCCATGTTCTCTCTTGATATCACCAGTACCAATCACCTGCCCTATTGCCTGATCAAGTGACTGTTCACCTGACAGACAGTTGTTAGGGAGGAGGAATTAACACAGAACTCTCATCCTGTAGTTTGCATCGTCACAGCTCAGTCAACAGGATTGGGCTTGGCTACACAGGGACATCAGATACAAGATTTTATGTATGAATACATTTTTAGAGAAAGATTTATTAAAAGACAGTAATTTACTATGACAATAATTGTTTTATTCTTATAATCCAACAAACATAAAAGATCTCAATTTTTATCTTCAAACTATAATTTTCATTATTACAATTGGGATAAAAATTGTCATTAATTATTTTGCTGCTTAGTATTTTTAGACCAATTGCCATACGTGTTGAAGAAAATTATCAAGTGCATTCTAGGAAGGTTGTTTGCTACATTAAACACCCTGAATAGTTCCAGTAGCTCTAATATATAAATTTACATATATAATTTTACCACTGAAAAGCACATTTTAAAACTAATATTTGATTTTGCTCCTTCTGCACATCTTGTGGTTCTATCCAAGATGAAATTTAGCATGAGTAATTGTTCTATGATGAAATAGAGCATCACTCAAAGTGTGCACACCAGTTAGAAAGATGAAATTACTCTACTTCAAAGAAATGCATGTTCTATTTAGACTTGCATTTTATCACACTGGGTTTGGTTCTTAAATATTCATTTTGATTATGTATTATTTCACTGATTTATTCCCTCATTAATTCACTCCTATAGTAATGTCATCAACTTCAATGGATATATTTAAGCTGTTACACACATCTTATCTCTTTGTGCTACACCAAATTCCTCCATCAAAATAGTTAATTAAGAAAGAAAATCAAATTTCTCTTAATCTCACACTAAAGCATAATTTTTTCCTTGAAAAAAATACAACTTAATTATGAAAATGAATCCATGAGTTATAGGAAGACATGTGGATAATATTAGAAATGAGCATAGCAAATGAAAAGTCGACACAGTATTCATGTTTGATTTAATACATCAAAAGTGAAGCAAGATTGTGTCTAGAGCACTCACTGGTTATATCATCTGAGAGATATATAATACTCTAACGGGTGTTGATAAGAAGATAAAATGAGATATATCAGTGTTGCTACTTAATGGTTTGTAAAGTCTATTTATTACTTGTATTCATTTTCGTATCTCAGATACAAAGGTGGCGTAGTACAAAAAGACTCAGGACCTCTGGAGTTTTTCTCCTTCTCAACAAGATATTTTTTGCTGAGACTTAGGGCAGAACGAGTTAGTCTGTTTATTCATGATTTTCAAAGAATCTAAAGGAGTTAAGTACTCTTATCTCAGTGGAATTGATGATCTTTTAGCCCCTTGCTTTCTCAGACGCCTTTGAAAATCCTGTGTCCTTTCCCTGATTATCCATCTATTAAAGACAACATGAAATTTACTTATCTGGAGTATCCAATAAGAAAAACGTGTACACATTGCTGAAAGATGATGACCAAGTGAATATGATCATAGTGAAACATGGGGTTAGATTCAAGAATAAGGCAGTGATAATTCAATTGCCTCCTAACAGAATGTAAGATTGTTTTTAAAAAAAAAAAAAAAATCTGCATTTTTTCACTAGCAAAAATGGAGACTATAAGGCTTTATCTTACAGTAAATACGGTGCTGTTCAAATTACAGCCAGTTAAGTCACTGAAGGCAGATTCTTCCTGTGGGTTGGTTTAATTTTTTTTTTTTTCCTTTTCTTTTCTGCTTTCTTCCTTCTGGTTCCTTTCTGACTCAGTCACCACCAACAGCAAGAAAGTAAGAGCAGCTACAGAAACTCCACATTTTCAGGAGCAGAAAATACTATCATGTTCTATTTGTGTCATAGCTGTGGCCAGTGTGACAAGCTGGAATATTACAAGGATAGGTCATCAGCAAAAAGTGATATTTCATATCACAAATAACAAAACTGTTACACAAAAGACAGCCCATACTTTGTAATGCCCATTTCTGTTCTCAACCTAATTAACTCAGATGTTGATGATCGAGAATCCCAGGTATGGTTAATGCAAACTACTTTTTAATTACTTGAAACCATCTATGATTGACAACATTTTAATCTACCAATCAAAAAAAACCCCAACACCAAAAACCAAAACCCCAACACTTCTGCTAAAGTGTCTACAGCTGTTTAATATAGATTTCTTACAGTGCCATGAATATTTTTCACTTTCTGTATTTGAAATGTTCTCTGCCTCATTCTGGTTCTATTTCCTTCTAATGAAATAAACATCAACTACATTCATTTTTTTCTGCAAAAAATGAAATAAAATAAAATGAAACATGATTTTCTAGCAATTTATTAACAAAGTAATCTAATTGTTTTGTTATTGAATGCTTTTATTACTTGTAAAATCTTGGAATTTGGCTTGAGAAGATATATATATATAAAATAAATAAAATCATTGTGTTTTGTGTTAGTATTATGAAGGTGAATAAAAATAGATAGCATCTCAATTGAATAAATTCATTGTTACAGGCTTGAACAGAAATCATAATAGGGATAGAATACTGCCACAGTTTGGCTAGATAATACAGTTGCAGATAATAGACATTTTTATCCATCTTAGAAAAGCTGTGGAAGAGTCATTGAGCATCTTCAAGGTCAAATGTAAACTTGACATCGTATCGCTTATACTGCAATGTCAGAAAATGATACATCATGGCTATAAATTTATTAGTGTGAATAAAACCTTATACAGTATTTGCATTTTGAAAGCAACAGGGAAACATTAACTCTTTAATCCTCAAAGTACCCTAGGAAGATTGTTAAATACAGTACAGTAGAACAGATCATGGAAATGAAAAAAGGAGAAAATGAAATTCATAGTTATAGAAAAAGCCTATGTAAATATGGAATTAGATTAAACATTTTCCAGGTTTCTTATGTATATGTAGTCCATAAGGACATGCAAAAATTTTTCGTCAGATCAAAACAACAGAAGAAGAAACTGAATGGCTATATCAATTCCAAATGCCTTGGGATCTGCTATTACTGAAATCAACTTCACAGTCTTTTACATGTAAAAGTAAAGACATTAGTGAAGACCATAAAATTAAATTTAAAATTGACTGATGATTCAGCTGAAGATCTCTGTTTCATTAGACTGAGCCATTGCCATTTCCTACCTTTCCTAATGTCTTGGGCAGACATCCTTTTTTAATGAGAAGTAGTTAGGAAGTTCATCCAATAAGGGTCATGAGACAGCCCAGAAGATATACTAGAAGCAGTATCTTCCCCACTAATTTAAAAGACACAGCTATTTTCTTAATTCTGCCTTAGTTTCAACATTAGGGTAGGGCTAGTCTTATGGTATTCCAGATCTGTTTTATTCTGTTTAACTTTTCCAATGTCCTAGACAATGGGTGCCTCCCATTGTCCTGACGCCTTAGGTAAAATTAACACCAACACATAAATACCTTGGTTATCCTGCCCTGGGATTTTACTTTACGATAACTTTTGATATCTAACACCACACTACTGACACGTCCTTATTTTCCACCATCCAGCTCCAATCCATGCTTGTCCAGAACACTAATTACATACATAAAAACAATTTGTTGCCCTAGCACAGTTTATTTCAAGATAAATTTTGAAGCTAATTCAAAAGTGGAAAATCCAAAGTTTATGGAAAATGTAGCAAGGAGATTTACCTCATATCTGACTTCTGATGTCTACAGCACAGATCTCTGCATCTGAGATAGATATCTAAACTCTATAGCCAACAAAAGTAAATAGATACTTCTAGGGCACAATGTGTCTCATATTAATGTGGATACTTAAAATACATCAGATTAATTTTGTTGCAGATGCACTTATTACTTTTCACTAGCTATAAATGGAGTTCAGCATGACCCCTTGTCTACAGTGTAGACATGTAAAATTAAGTAAGATGAATCTTATCTTAGGTATCTACATTAAAAAGAATGAAAATACTTCTTTGCCTTCCATGCACTGGAATGGCTTTCCTCATTATAATTTTTTTCAAGTTTCCCCATATAAAAATGTTAAATTTATGTAATTTTGGTTCAGAGTATTTTAGTGATAGGGTTATGTTTTACTCTAATAATTGTGTTCTTTTAATTTCAATCACAATCTTTTTTCCTGAATATTATATTCCCTGAATATAATTAAATTTGCTTGTGTAAGACTTACATGAAATTTTTAGCTTCTAGACATGTTGCACACCAGTATGGTCTCTTAGAATTTCCAAAAAAATCTACCAGGTATAAAAGTTAGTGGAGTTAATGACCTTAAAAAAATTACTGAATGCCACAGTAATTTAGAAATTCACTTTCATATGTGCTTTGCAGTACACCTCAAAAGTCTGATTCAAAGAAAAATGCCTATCTTCAATGGACTTTGACAGGAGACCTAGAGTAATTACAAGTACCACAAAGTTTTATGTTGTTTTAATGAGTGGATCTGTGCATACACAGTGAAAAAAGGATAGATATTTTATAATTTATGTTGTAATAAAATTGTTTAGAAAAATAAATTTAAAGTAAATAAATAAAAATATGAAATAACAAACAGCAATTCAAATAGTAAATGAAGGAAATCTGACCTATATCAAATATTATATATATATATATAATGAAATGGCAATTGATGGCATCCACCAAAATAACAATTTTAATAATGAATCCTTTCAACAAAAACCCTATAAAGTCAGAAGTTAGTAGTCATCTTCTGTTTGAAACTATAGAATAGAGAAAAAAAGTTTCAACAAAGCAAAAAAATGGTGGAAAAGACAAAACTGGATTCATTTGGGAGAACCGAAGAAATTTTACACCTTCCCCAACAGCATCTCTTGGGAAAAGCTGATGCAGACATCCCTTTTATGCAATGTAGTCACAATTTATTAACTCTGCCCCAGTTAGATCAGAACTAGCTCCACACTACCAAAACTACCAAGCATTCATTTTGATCACATTACCTATATTAACTACTTATTTTAAAAATCATAACATACTTTGAACTTTAGTATTTTAATATTTTCATTACATGCATTCATTATATGATGAATGCACTACACAGTAACCAGCACTTAGCTCTATCATTTAGTACTTTAGAAGGAAAACTGTGAGTAATCTAAAGTCCGTGTCAAGTATGTATCATGTATAGCCAAGCTTCTTTCTTTAGTGTAAATACAAAAATCTCATTGTCCTGAGCACGAAGCATAAGCATAAATCGCCCTGACCTTCGTCCATACAATTAGCAGATCTATTTAACATTTGAAACATACAGAAGGTTTCAACCAGTAAATATTACAGAATTCTAACCTGGAGTGAAGTAGCTGTTTAAACTTTATTATGTGTTAAAAAATGTATCTCTCAAATGGATTTTTTTTTTCCACTTTTTTTTTTCCTTCCTCATTAGGGCACCTCGGATTAGAGAAATATATCCATGATTATAAAACTAGAATGTTTCTTCCACAACAACAACAACAAAAGAAAGCTCTTTCTGTCCTCAAGTTTGATTTGGATGAAACACTCACTAGACCTGATCCAGACTGGATTACGAGGCCTATTCTTCTCAAAACTATTATAAAAAGGATAATAATGTATACAATAAATCAGGTTTCAGTGTCAGTTGCTGCTGCAGACTAGGGAAACAAATGCTATAAGAGAGCATTTAGTATTGGAATTTGAAAAGAAAAAGGCAAATTTTAAATACTTGTAGGCTGCTTTGCTTCTTGCATACCCCTTGCTTGAGCATGTTAATGTCTTTATAGCATAGTCTTGAAGACTGTGCTTTGATCATCTATTCCACCTACAGTAAAGACCTCCTGCAGAAAACTTATGAATCACTCATTTAAAATGGATAGCTCCCACCAACCAGAAATAATAAAATGTATTTGCAGACTTCCTACTTAGAGTCTATGAGAAAAAAAAAAGAAAATCCAGCTGCAGCCATTCAAGCTGAAGCTGGATTTAACAAGCATAGATCTACATGAACTAGGGATATCTGAAGAGTCAGAGCTCAATTAATTGCACGTAACAATTAGACTGAGTGTACTACTTAATTTCACAAAGCATTTCTCATTTAATGTCATAGGATTGTTATGCAGGAAAACTATGGAAGGGTCTTTCTGATCTTTGAATAGGAAAAGAGCAATTTCCAACTGACAGGGTTAATCTAAGAAAGAAGAATTCCTGGACACAAACTCACTTGTAATCTAATTTCTACCTTGTCATTCAAATTGTTATAGTCCACATGTCTTCTGTAGGTAGTGCTTACTAAAGGATGCAGTTTTGCACGTAACAGGAAAATCTCTCCCTCTCTGGGATTAGGTTGACCATGACCTGTGCAACTATTACAAAAAAAAAAAAAAAAAGGAAAACCAAACCAAAACCTTTTATATGATAACATTACTCTTACAGAGGATTGATACTGAAAAAATTGTAATAATTGTCTCTGTACTACCAATTCCCTGAACAAACTTTGAAAAAAATTCTATTTTCATTAGAAAAGCAGGAAAGTGTACAAATGCACCTTTGTCATTCTGCCTGAGTAGGTTAGGCGGAGAAGTAAAACTAAAATCTAAATTTATCACTAAGGTTTTATATACACACATAATTGTTGAAAACTACTTAGACTATGTTGCTTTTTGCAACCATAAAAATTGTTGGACAGTAGGAAGCTAACACTTACATTCCCTGTATCATATCTTTTTTTTTTTTTTTTTTTTTTTGGCTCTCTAAATAGATATCTAATGATAATTATTGTCCGCAGGGAATAAGGGAATTCTCTTATTTTTTTCTTAAGGTAAATAATTTACTACTTCCATCTCTGCAGACATACCCTAGGAGTCTGTAAAACCAGATGATAATAACAACCAAGGCTGGGAAAAAGATAAAAAGAAAAAAGAAAAACCATAATAATCCATCTGTCAAGCTTTAGAATTGACTGAGGATGATAGAATGGAAATAACTGAAGACAAGTTTCTACTGTAAGTATTACTGGCAAAGTCCTGCTTTGCTTAGCCCTGATTATTTGAAACTAAAATAAAAGAGATACTGGCTGACTCAAAGCTAATTATTGCTTCCTTTATAGGTAGCTGCTATGATTATTGCAAAAGAGTTCCTGAAACTTTTGCAAAGAACCCTAATGGTATCTCTCCCAAAAACCCACAACTTATTTTCTTCAAAGCATCAGGTAACTTCCTTGTTCCAAGACTGCAAAATAGCAGTCATGGTAGAAATAACTCTTTTCTATGAGAACATAGAAAGATAGGATGAAAAGGCAAATCTGACAATTGACTTACTCTAATGTTCTCTTCCAAAGACGTGTGTTTTCTTACTACATGTCACTAGCACATAGCAAAATCACCTGTTTGCCTTTCCATTGAGTCTCACTTTCATGAAGTGCTAAGGTTTAAAATTACTTTTATTATGCCTCAAAATAGCCTCAGCATTCCTGTTTAACTAGCAAACCATTTTCAAAAAGATAAACAATAAATCTAACCTCCACAGATAAGGTCCCCTATTTTTGTTTGAAAAAAAATCTGAGTTCTACATTTTATCTTATGAGATTTTCTTCATAGGCCTTGTGTTTCTTAAATTAAAAGAAATTACATTTGCTCTACTGACCATACTACTAATTTACGGAAGTACACAGATGAGTTGCAGAAAGAGATGACAGTTCATATTTTACTTTTGGTGCCTTGCTTGACACCATTTAAATACTTTCATGCCCATGTACAACACAGGACCAAGTATCTCAAAACTCTGGTTATCCTGTGAAGGATAGATTGTGGACACCAGTTTCTTAGACAAATTTCTGCTAAATATAAATGGTATGTCTTTACCACTCATTTATGAGTGGATATCCAGAAATCTTATAAAAGAAGGCCTAGGTAGAAGGGAAAAATAACATAAGAGTGCTAAGAGCCCCTATATACTGCCTGTACATACAATCACATTCACTCAGAACTCTACTATAACCATCTTCTGGAAGAATGAAGTAGAATGCATGGCAACCAGCAAACAAAGGTGGAAACAATTAGCCATGCTGACACATTACAGCAACTGGAAACAACAGCCCAATAGTTTTGGTAGCTTTTGCATTTGGCAAGAGATTTTTCCACCTATAAAATCTCAGTTAAACTAACATTCATGTCAACTTCAACGGCTTTGTGTTCTGCTATGGAATATATGTAATTTAAAATAAAAATTGCCTCTCCTAGAATTTCCCAGTTGTGGGAGATTTTACTTGTCTCCTTCTTGATCTGGACTAAAAGTTCCAGGGATGCTACTATTTTGGTATGAGTAAAAAATGTGCGTGCTTAGGCTCTCTCTCAAAGACACCTTGTCCTAACTTTCCGAAATCAATTAGACATTTGTGCGCATGTTGAAACACACAAAAATTCTAGGAAAAAGTCAAACATCTGAACTTAGCATATTGTTATACTTTAAGAAACTCTTTCCACATCATCATCATCTTTCTAAACTAATAATTACCTTAGCCTTCATTTCTGGCCTCCTCTACCACATTTTCTGCATAGTTTGGTTTCACTTGATTTTGAGTCATATAGCAGTATGTCTTATATACATATCGTGTATATCTTGCACAGCTTTTGCTTCCAATATACCCTTGTAAACTTTCGTCAAAGAATGATTTATGCAAGGTATAAAAAGTGCTACATTCACATGTGAAAATTATACTACAATATTGTTCTCCCAGGAGCCATAAACAGATCAGAGTCCAGTTTGTGCTATGAAAAAAGAAATATGAACCTCACTGGGACTTTTAATCACAATAATCCAGCTCTGAATTGAAGATCCATTTTGTATCAAATCCCACTGGACTAACACAAATCTGCTTGTTTATAGAAGTTAATTTAAAACTTTTAGCAGAAAAAAAGAGTACTGAAAGTGTTGCCCAGCTTCCAATCAAACTTGGTCTTATTCCAAGCAAAAGCCAATGCGCATTGTTGTGCTGTGTTTTCAAATCAATCGTTCAAAACCATAGTTACAATTAAATATTTTTTTTTTTCTGAGTTCTGAGATTGTTAGGAAATATCCTTACATAACTGGGAATAATTTTATTCTGCACAGTCTTCTGTGGATGTTGAGAAAAGTGTAAATTAAATTCTCAGGTAGTCTTACTTTTCCATCAATGGCTTCAGCCTCAGATCTGCGCTGGTAAGTTCACTTAATTGCAAGAGAAAAGCACTGAAGCCACTAGAAACTTAATTCTTCAGCACTGATTTTATATCATCCAAAAAAATAATCTGACAAAATACCATTCACAATGTCATTCCATTTAACAAAGAGAGGCTGTTGAAATTTTTCAAATAAAAAGAAATAAATTGGGATTGCATAAAACACAGTAAACCTCTAACCTCTATATGATTTTTAGGCTTTTGGGTAAGGCTTGAATAAAAATGTTCTTGAGCTAGATAATAGTTAAATTAGGACTTTTGTTGACTACAGACAACAGCATAATCAGCTAGGAGGCAGTGCTATAGATTTCTAGATTATCCTCAAATATTTTTTTTTATTATGACAATTGGACATTTTTTATATACTTGATAGAGTATGGCAGATCATTTCTGACTCACACTAGGATTGCATAGGCTGGAGTGACAACCAGAGTGGACTGGAAATATAGAATGGAGGGGAAGAGGTTGTCATAAGACAGATATTGGTCATTGTTCTCAATTACTTTAATGTTAATGATAATGTAATAGGAATGATTTTATTTTAAATCATGTTACAGCTGAACAGGTGCTTTGGAAATAATTTCATGCACAAAGGGAATGTTCCCCATCTCAGGACCGCATACTAATCCACATATAGTACTTTATGCTGAAATGTGCATGTTAATTACTATTTGCTAAACTCTAATTTATACCTTTCCTGATCTGTCATTGTTCAAAAACTGATATGTTAGATGTATACCTTCAGATGTGTGGAAATCACTGGTCCATGCTCTTGTGTCAGACAATTGAGATCTCAAGTTTTCACTGCTATAGTCACAGCTGTGCAAGACTGAATTTGTTTGAATGCACAGGGCATCACTTGCCCTGGCTTTTCTTTGTTGCCAGAAACTTAAAACCTGTATCATACAAGTCAATGCCAAGCAAAGGACTTTAATTTCAGTTTCTAATATTGTGATTTTTTTTCCTGTTTTGCTACTTCTTAGACTCTCTTTAAATTCTTTCTAATATAAAACACTTAAAAATATTTTTTTCAACTTTATTATCTGAGAAAACTTACCAGAAGTCAAAGAGTAAAAGAGCACGAAAATCTTAGCAATCTTAAAAAGATCTTAAAAACTACAGATACTTAAAACCAAAGCTCTTAAGAATGATATATTACTGTACAAATAAAATCCAACAATCAATCTAATAATGTCACAACAATAGATTCAAGAGGGGTTAAGTTAACTGTAGTAAAGTAAGAATAGTCAAAAGTAATAATAGTCAAAATCTGAAGTTTCATACTTACACTTATATATTTTAGTGCTTTGAAGTCAGGGGTTTTTTTACTTTTAGAAATTATTTTAGCAATTGTGTGGCAGAATTTTGGAAATAATTACTTCATCTGCTGTTATATTACTTCATCACTTGCTTAATGTGCCTAATTATTATGAAGCTATTATGATATGACAGTCTAGTAATATTAAAAATCATTACCTCCCCTGTTTATATAGTTTCTATATTTGTACTGTCTTCATGAGATCAAGCATAGCTAACATGATTAATTTCTGCCATCATGATAAACTGTCTCTGAGGTCAAGGGTCTTCAACAGAAGATTTTAAATCAACGTTATATAATAGCTGCTGATATTAACTTAAAAATAATTATCTACTACTTCATAGAATCACAGAATCATAGAATGGTTTGGGTTGGCAGGGACCTTAAAGGTCATCTTGTTCAAACTCCCCTACCATGGGCAGGGACACCTTCCACTAGATCTGATAGCATTATGAATAATGCAAAGATAATGTAAGCCCCTAAAATGAAATAAACCAGCTTAATTACAATTCTAAAATTCTCAAAAAAAAAAAAAAATCAATACCTATATCTATCACAGAAACTATGCCAAAACAAAATGGTAAACCAGTCTCCATATTAGCTATTGTGAACAATTCTATCAGGTTTACAATGTATAATAAAAGAGGATACAGCAAGTTCTTGTATTATGCTCATTTTAATGCAGCTTAGTTAAAATGGAACTTAGAAAAACTTCAATGCTAAAGCAGAAACTAAAATTTCTAGACTTGTTACATTTTAACTGATGTTTTATTTTCTGCATTAGATATTACTCACAAGGACACTTCAAAGACACAGTGATACGTTTTACCATATTCCAATCTTTTAGAAAGAGAATTTAAGCTTATATTGTGAGCTTCTCTCTATAATATTATTTCATGCTTGTATGTTGTTATTGTGTTTTTGGATGAGTGTGAACAATTTCACAACAGATGTAAGAAATATGGGATAGTACATGCATACACGCCTTTTACAAATATTCTGGTCATAAATGAACTTCAGAGAATGGGGCACATCCTACTGTGTTATAATATAGTTTAAAAACATTTTTTTAATAGGATCATATTGAACATAACTTCATTTGCTGTCTTTCCATTAATTGTAAAATTTAACCTCAGCTTATATATTCATAGTAACTTCACTAAGTTTATCTTTTGCTTTTCTCCTGCTGCCGTGTGCTCAATATAATCAGTCCCGCTGCCACAGAACATATGCTTTTTTCAGAGATACCAATATCAGAGTCAAGTAGGCTAGGATAATTTTAAAAATTTGCAAAGAAACCAAACAGCCATGAGATAATTACATTTCATTAAAGTGAGTTTTATTCCTAAATGTGTTATTCTTGCCCACAATCACTAACAATATTGTTGCAAATGATCCAACCACATAGGCAGGACAAAATATATCATAAGTTATAATGTCTATCTGTCAAAATATAGGATGTATGCATTATTTTAATTAGAGAGATTGGATTAAGAACAAAAGTTTTGTTCAAGGATTGTTCTGAAAATGCACTGAGAAGATTACCCTAAGGGTTGTATCTGAAAACATCATGTCTTTAAAATGCATAAAGTTTGTTGAGAGCTGACTAGAAACCAATCAACTGAAAAGAAACAAACATAAACCTCGTAAAAGCATTCAATATTATCACTAGATTAGTTCTCTAATTTCCCAAGGCAAACAGGACTATGAATTCCACCAAACAATATCCATTGTTGTCAGTGCTGCCCTCCCGATTTTTAAATTCATCCCACTTATTCTTTTAGATTTATCAAATGAAAATATGACAAGGAGGCTATTTGCTCTTCAAAATAACTGATCTGGGGAAATGAGGGTACAACAATGTTCCTACCTTCCCCTTTTCACTGCAGCATGCTTACAACTTAATCTGTCCAGACTGGTGTTCCAGTATCAAAATGATGTTAGTATTTATTAAGTAATCCTAACTTTGGTGATTTTAAGATCTTAATGTTCTTTGTTGTTTCTTACATTGACAGAATTTTTTCTTAGGTAAACATTGCAGTTATATTGACTGGTCTCCAAGAATTGCAGGAAAGCTGTTGGAGTCTGAGATAACTCAGGCCCCTCAGTACAAGAAGGACATTGATCTGCTGGAGTGTGTCCAGAGAAGGGCAACGAAGCTGGTGAAGGGTCTGGAGAACAGGTCTTATGAGGAGTGGCTGAGGGAACTGGGGGTGTTTAGCCTGGAGAACAAGAGGCTGAGGGGAGACCTTATCGCGCTCTACAACTGCCTGAAAGGAGGCTGTAGCCAGGTGGGGGTTGGTCTCTTCTCCCAAGTAAATAGCAATAGGATGAGAGGAAATGGCCTCAAGTTGTGTCAGGGGAGGTTTCGATTGGATATTAGGAAAAATTTCTTCACTGAAAGAGTGGTCAAGCATTGGAACAGGCTGCCCAGGGGGGTGGTGGAGTAATCATTCCTGGAGGTGTTCAAAAAATGTGTAGACGTTGCACTTCAGGACATGGTTTAGTAGGCATGGTGGTGTTGGGTTGACTTTTGGACTTGATGATCTTAGAGGTCTTTTCCAACCTTAATGATTCTATGATTCTAACTCAAAATCTGTATACAATCTATTCTTATTTTAAACTGTAGTTAGGGGAGAAAGAAAAGGCGGGGGGCGGAGTAAATCAGCCCTGAATGCAGAATAAAGCTCTTAAAGAATTTGAAGATTAGGAGATAGGTGAATAATGCAGAGGACCCATCACTGGTAGAGAAATATAGAACAGTTAGTAACCAAAGAGCAAATGAAGCAGTGCACGCATCAGTACAATTGAAAGTACAGTCTACCTCTAGGAATAAAGAATGCAAACCTTGCTCATAGCCTTGAGGACTCTTGTAATGGAAAACAACAATTCTGAAAAAGATCTGAGCAAGAGAATAGTAGACAAAGAAAAGTGGTAAAGAATCAGTTATGCCTGGAGTTTTCATTGTGACACAGACAAAGGAGTTGTTAACAAAATCCTTTGAAGGCATATAAAGAAATGGGGAGGTTATGCTTCCTCTGTGTTTTGCTCAAATATAGCTGTCACTGAAATTCTGCACCTATAGTACAAGAAAGATGTTGGAAAAGATGGACAAAGTCAGGAAAGTCAAGCCATCTGCAAAATCATTCAGTTTAGTCATACACTAAACAGTATTGAAAAATCTGTTAATTTCTTTATGAATTTAATTAAACAGTGACTGTGAATATGTGGAAAAGAAACATGGAAAGTTTTAATTCTAGTGTTTCCTGTAACTTTCAAAAATAAACTGGAATTCTACCACAGAAAATCATGGTGACCTAGACATAGTGCCAGCAGCATTTAAAATATAAACAAAGTACAGATATGCTTTAAACTCCATTAGCTTTCAGTTTAATGACAAATATTTATTTATTAATATGAAATATTGAACATATTTCATGGAACTGCTTCTTTCATAAATCTTGGAGATTCTGGAGAAACAAAAAATATACAATCAATGTACTCCTTTTTGTATTATTTGCTTTTATACTAAAATGATTATCAGGATGATACATTTTTTCTTCTAACTTTCTTAAAGCTTACAATAGACCACCATAAAATCCCTTTTTATTAGTCTCGTCCATCATAAAAGAAACTGCAGTAGGAATTTTAACAGATCCACAGAGTTTTGACATAAAAAACCTCAATAACACAACAAGCTCTTGGCTATACCCTAAACTCTACCTCTATTTGATATCTGCTGATCAATAATTTAGGATTTTCAAACTGTCATAGTTGCTATGCTCCAAAAGCATGATTTCCTCTAGGAAAAAACATCAAGTCACCAGAATTAACTATTGGATTGCTTTTCTGTTATTATTTTTAAAACAAAATGTGTACTGTTTGGGTTATTAAATTTCTTTCCTTTTTAAAACAAGCAAACACATGAAAACAAAGATGATAAGTTTATCAGTCTAATTTCATTGACTTCAAATTTTGGCAAAGTCATTGTATTATTCAAACTTACAAAATCACTCCTGTTGTCATCTGGCAGAGCATTCAGACACAGAAGCACTCTCACATAGCTTCCCTTGCTTACGGCAGGGTTGGAGAAAGGTTTTGAGAATCATCAGTCTTGTGTAACAGGAGCCATTGCTGAAGGCATTACAGTCACAAAAAGAGGTAATGAAATAGGGTAGTGATAGTAAATTTAGAAAGTACCAGAGCAGCCTTTATTTGAGACAGCTAAGGGTTGCAGCAATATCACAAGGTACCTTCCCAGGTGCATGAGTTGCTCTGCGTCTCTAAATCCTGTTACACCCAGTAGTAATGTAGGGGCTAACAAAAGACTCAAAAGAAAAGGTGCTGCCAGTCACCACAAATGAGAATGGTGATTCTCTCTAAAATTTCTCTCTCAAAACCAGTACATAAATAATACATTCTATGGGTTCAGTATTCTAGAGTACTCACTTTAGTTGAGGTATATAGTTTTGACAATGTTCTAAAATCATCAAGATAAATCACTAAATCATTAAAACTAATCACAATCAGTATTTTCAGTCTAATCCTAAACTCTCTGTTCTGTATTTATCACAAATGCAATGTTTGCAACCAGTGTGATTGCTCTCAGCTCTTGAGAGAA
This sequence comes from Grus americana, assembly GCF_028858705.1. Taxonomy (NCBI): domain Eukaryota; kingdom Metazoa; phylum Chordata; class Aves; order Gruiformes; family Gruidae; genus Grus; species Grus americana. Next base: position 127,727,307 of record NC_072852.1, on the reverse strand, counting down.
AGCCCAGCTAAACCTAAGGCTCCCCTGCACCAGACAATGTGCAATCACAGTCAAACACTCCTTGTCCTGAAGCCTTTATAATCTAATAGAAAACACAACAGTACTTTGTGTTATCAGAACAGTTCCTGAAATCTACTCTACTCTTATACAAGAGCTACCAAACACTCACTCATTCAGAACAGATTTTAACGTATGCTAAGAATTCTGGTAGATTACTTAAAGACAAAAAGATTTTGAATAGTGTAGCTGAATTTAGAAATAACATTGTTCTCTGGAAAGTTGGGTCCACTAAATCATATTGCTCTTTTTTTTTTTTTTTTCTTTTTTTCTTTCTTTTCTTTTTAAATTTTACTCCAAAAAGGATTTTGGCTTTGGAGACAGAAGTAGAAGTCTCTCCTGCTGTTTTCAGTCTCAGACACATTTATAACAAAATACCCCGGTTGCATTATTTCATAAAGGCTTCAATTTACTAAAATACCAGTACTAAAACCATCACATAAACACTTAATAGCAAACCTTCCTATTAAACCTAATGATTTACATATAATGTTCTTTTCCATTTCAGCTATAAAAAATGACTGATAAAAATATCTTGTGCAAACTATTTCAGATAGGTGTCATGCTTATTGCAAAAATACAGAAAGAAAAATTTGTAATCAGAATTTTTAGTTTATCTTACAGTCACCAGAAATAAACTGTAATCTAATGGCTCCACAAAGGCTGAAAAAATGGAACAATATTTGGTTTTCATTTGAGACACCTGTAAGGACTGAACCACAGGACACAGGATGAGCTTCGTAATGAGAGATACATAGCCAGATATTTTAGCAAAAAAGCAGTAGCTGACATTAATATGTTCTTAAATTCTAGCCACTAAGAGGGAACAGAGAATCACCTTGTCTTGCTATCGAAGGCAACAGAACATATTTATCCACTGCCAAAAAATCATGAAAAATAAATAAATAAAACTAATCACATAACTTCTATTAAAAAGTCAGTATCTATTTCCAGCTTTCAGTAGAAATAAACTTGTATGAACTGTCTCACATAACACAGGTGAATCATAGTTCCCATTTCCACCACACTAATGGGAAATTAACATGAAGAGCCCTCTGCTTGTCTTAGGACCCTTCAATTCAGAGACATTCTTATTAGTCCTGGTTTCAGCAAGGATAGAGTTAATTTTCTTCCTAGCAGCTCGTATAGTGCTGTGGTTTGGATTTAGGATCAGAATAATGTTGATAACACACTGATGGTTTTAGTTGTTGCCAAGCAGTCAAGGACTTTTCAGCTTCTCATGCTGCCCTGCCAATGAGAAGGGGGCGGGGTACCCAAGAAGCTGGGAGGGGACACAGCCAGGACAGCTGACCCAAAATGACCAAAAGGATATTCCATACCATATGACATCATGTTCCATATATAACTGGGGGCTGAGCTGGGTGGCGAGGTAGCTCGAGAACTAGCTGAGCATTGGCTTTGGGTGGTGAGAAATTGTGCTGTTCATCACTTGGTTTGTATATTATTATTATTATTATCTTCCTCTTCTGTCCTATTAAACTGTCTTTATCTCAACCCACCAGTTTCACCTTTTTTTTATTTTCAGTTCTCTCCCCCATCCCATTGGAGTGGGGGGGGGGAGTGACTGAACGTTCAGCTTTGTGGTTGTTTTAGCTGCCGGCTTGGTTAAACCATGACTTTATTACATAACCCAATAGTTTTCTGAATATTTTAACTTCATTTCTAATACCACCCCAAAGCAGAACCTAGCCCAGTTTCAGTACATCTCCTCTATAAATGTTCCTTTATGCTACATTTCCATAAAATGACAAATAATAATTAATTTTGTCCACTTTTGAGGGGATATGGTGAGACACCTCATGATATTATGAAATTGGCAGATATTTGCCATCCTAATATAGTCATTGTGTATTGGAAAAACTGCTCAAATTATCTTCTCTTTCATTCTTTTGCTTCTAGCATTTTTTGACAGAAGTGTCCTGTATAGATTAACGTACTGTAAGGGTTTGCTGCCTTCATTAAAAAAAACAAAATAAAACTCAAGAAACCATTCTGAAATTAGCAAAATTCTGAGATACGTATATCTCAAATTTAAATAATCAGATGATGAGTACAACGGTCTATTATATTCTTGTTCCAATCAATGCATAAACTGGAATTTGTCACACTCCACAATTCATTACACATCCTTAATCATTCAATAAAAATTGAAGCTTTTAAACAGTCTGAGTATGTGTGGCAAAGGAGTATATTTATTTCTCCTTTTAATCACAATCAAGGCAGAATTATTGTTTGAATTTAGAAGTTATTCAGCAGATGCAAAATACTTAGACCTACAAAATAAAAAGATTTTTTTCTATAGTATTCTCACTTCGATTGTGAAAAGTCAAACAGATTAAAAAATTGAGTAGTTTTTACAGGCCTTTTTCATCCATTGCAAGCTTAGATTTTGAGAGAGAAGCTGCAGCATATTTGTTTAGTGTTCATTTTTTAGAAGAGTAACTAGGTAATATAATATTTGCTGCCTATAGAAGTATAACAGAAAAAAAGCACTGAGATCAAACAGTGTCTGCTATAAATACCTAATGTTGTCCTGAAATTTTGCCATAAGCTTTACTGAAATAATGTGAGTTCTTTTCTTTTTTAGTTTTAGAAAGAAAAGTAATTGTATGCACCACTGAGAGCCAGCATGATGCGAGTAACAAAAGTGAGAGCAAAGTTCTTCAGGGAGCTCTAAAGGGGACAAAAGAAAGAAGTAGCCTCTATCTACAATGTTTTCTGGCAAGTAATTGTTGGTAATAAAGTATTCAATAACTCTAACAAAACAGGTCAAATAGTTTTGAAGAAACTACTTTTTGGAAAATAATTAATCCAGTTTTCAGTCCAATTTTTTTAAGTTTACATGATTGAGCTCTCTGATTATCTGTTGGTCTGTTTTCTACTCTAACCTTCCCCTCTAGTTTTAAATATTCTGACTAATTTTAAACAAATTTGACAGAAGATTAGAATTATAATGATATTTTATAATTTAATTTTTAAAAAGTCAAACAGATAAAGAAAACTAGATACTATTGATCACTAACAGGGGAACAGGTGTAGTGTATAGACCTTAGTAAACAGCTGAGAATTCACACAAAACCCCAAACACCTTACAAAGTCCCCCCGCAGTGGAAAATATTTCAACTGGAACTTAGAGATAAATACAAAACACAAAACCCTAGGAATTCTAGCTTCAATAGTTCTGGTGTTCACAGAACACACTGGAAATACAATTCATTTACATACATTTTATTCTCTTCTACTACATGCAGTGAATCATTCAGTGAATTTTATCTTTGTACTGTGGCAAAATGTCAAGTCCAATTATGAAAATATATTTATTTCAGCATGAATACCTTACTTTCTAATACATTCCGGCTAGCATCAGTGCTGGTTCAATCCCTGAATATTCAAAAACTGATGAAATATGCATGCAAGGCAGGAAGGAGCACACCTAAAGTAAAATCATTCTTAAACATTTTCAGGTTCTTAGGTTTTCATGACTGCTCATTTTTTCTTTAAAAAAAACCCAAACAACTAAATAACATTTACCAATAAAATATTAATTCAATTTTTTTCTGGAGAAGTTAACACATCCAATACTGTCACAGTTCACTTTCAAATATTCCAGGTAGCTCAGAAAGGTCAGGTGACCTTCATCCTAGAAGTGCCTACTTCTCTTTGTCTACAAAGGATCAGGATTACAAACTCAAATACAGATGCCTACTCTGGACATGTTTTGGCAAGATGGATCTCACAGGCAAATATTAAGTAGGAAAGAAGTATGTTGGAGGTTTGCTGTGGGACAGAAATAAATATTTTTTTAAACAACTCAAGTATGTTACCACTATTTCCATGCCTGCTACATTCTGTTTCTCTCTATAACATAACACCTTGGAGAAATAAATGAACTGACAAATTTATCTGAAATGAACAATAAATAGTAGTCTAGCCAAAAACTCCATTCTTCAATATCCACCCATCACTAGTCAAGCTCATACCCAACTCCCTTGACTCCCCTCCTTATATTAACAAACACACACCTTCACAATGGTGCCTATAAAGATTCTCAGTAAAAAGGAACTCATTTGTCAAACACCTAAGTGCAAAAGACAGTTCATCACAACCTGACAAAAACTGAGTTCCAAAATTAGGATAAGTAAATTTAGCTAAAGTATTTTTTAGACAGTTTAAGGGCAGATGCTGATCCTTTGCTGTCTGCTCTGTCTTGCTAAGCTGGTGAAGAGGGTTTTAAACCAAAGTTGCCGGAAGAGGGGAACCTCAATCCATCCCACTCCTACCAGTTTGATGCCGGTGCCAGCAATAGATGCCCAGAGCCAGGAGAAGGATCACAGGTAGCAGGAGAGCACCTGAAGTGCACCACAAAGGAATTCCAGCCACTCCAGCCAGTCAGCTTCATCGGGGGCCAACTGAAATGCCTCTATGCAAACGCACGTAGTGTGAGAAATAAACAAGAGGAGTTAGAGACATACACACACCTGCAGGGCTGTGATTTTACTGGCATCACAGAGACGTGGTGGGATGGCTCCTATGAGTGTTGGGATGGAAGGATACAGGCTTCATAGGAAGGACAGGCAGGGGAGAAAAGGAGGGGGTGTCTTCCTCTTTGTCAGTGACCAGCTGGAGTGTATGGAGCTCCACCTGGGCATGGATGAGGAGCCGACTGAGGGCTTATGGGTCAGGATTACAGGGAGGGCAGGGACAGGTGATGTTACAGCGGGGATCTGCTACAGGCCACCCGACCAGGAATAGTTCGCTTTTTAAAGCAACATAACAGTAACCTGCTGGCTTGTCCAGTGTGCTTACTATATGGCTTTACTTTATGGCTTTAGTCTAAAATAAGGTGTTATGTAGAAAAAGCTGTATGTAATGGATAGAGTTTACAAAATCTGTTGGGACGAAAGGTTCTAAATAAGATTAATAAAGCTATCCACGAAAAGGGCCACAACAAAACCTATTTGTACTAATTTATATAACTAATATGTACAGAAAGTTACTCCCCAAGAGTTTTACCTTTCCCCGATTGTTTTATGTAAGCATTTTTAATGGCTAATCATTCACATCAGAAGACCTAGAAAGATTCCCAGGCTGACCAGTCATTAAGTGACATAATTCAAGTCTCATAAATTTGTACTAACAGATCTTATCTTCACATCTGTGCATCGGCACCCACAGATTTAATCATATGACATAGTGATCTCTGATGCAATATGAGATGTACTTTTGAAAGACTTATGAAAGCAAACCAGATAAATGTTTTGTTAGGCAAAAGAACCAATACCATCCTCCTTCAAAGGAGTCATTCATTTAGTCACTCATTTCCCAAAACTTCCAAGACATAGTCAGATTAACTACTCTATTTATACCATGACAAAAGCATGAATAATTTTGCTCAATCTGAAGTGTATAACCTGTACATGTCACTGATTATAAATGTCTAGATTAGCCTTAAAAGTTAAACAAATTCATTAGCATGAAAAAGTTGCATCCCTCATTTCCTTTATTGTTTATACACACAAAACAAAATGCTGCTGAAATGAATGTAAACCTCAGACTCTTTCCCAGATCCCCATTCACTACTACTTTATAACCACTTGAAGTGGTGAAGATGAATCTCCAAATAGTGAGGCAGTTGCAGTCAGGTACCAGGAAGTTTGATCCAGTCCAAGAACATTATTTTCTCCAAGACAGAGAAAAAAGAAATGTTTGTTCATTCTTACCATGCAAAAAATTACATCACTATGCATCTACATGTGCTAATATTTATTTCAAAAAGTTTCATAATGAAATGTTTGAAAAATGCATCCTAATTAATTACTTATAAGATTTAATTTGGTTATCTGAATAAACAACGCCAGGATTTACAATTAAATCTAAATATAAGCTATGAATTGTCATCCACTTGTGCAAGAGTTGGCAGAACCACAGAAGCAACTTTAAATTTATTATTTTTCATAGCCTTCAGACATGTTAATGTCCTAATACCAATAGGAACAAATTAATTAAAAACTTCTAATAGATTACAGTAAATTAGGAATGAAGAATGATATAGAACTGTGTGCAATAGAGAAGAATTAAATAACTGATATAATTATGAAATGACATGACATGACAAGAAAATGTTTTCACTACAAATTCAGGATAAACTATTTTGATATTTTATCACTTCCAGTAGTAGTAGCAACAATGGTGATGAATCTTGTAACAGTAAAAGAAAGATTCTAGGAATTTTATATATTCAGAAATGTATTACAAAGGTTACTGTATTTAATATTTTGCTTGGCATAAGAAATAAACAGTAACTATTTTACTACTGATTGTGATGTCCTCCCCTTATTAACTGAAAGTGAAGTCTTTCCATTGGTATAGCACTTCAGCAAAGAAAGGCTTATGAATTTGTTTTTAAGATGACCTTAAACCAGAAAAAGAAGTGTTTTACTCAGTTAGGGCCAAGGCTTCTGATGCAGACCTCACATATATTATTTGAAATATTTCTACTGAGACCTTAGAAACTATGGACAAAAACCTGAATTCCATGGGATATCACTGAGTCTAGATTCTTTCTCTTAGGTGCAGTAGGATGCTGCACTCATAGGTTTTAGATAAGAAGGTGATATTCAGTAAAAACAAAATTCATACAAATGGAACAAAACTGAACCATTTGAATCCAAATGGGATCCAAACTAGCAGAAGAATAATCAAAGATTGTTGACTTAACCTTTATCACTCAGCAAAGCAGGAAATAAATCTAAAATACAAAATCTAAAATATGAAAGCCACAACTATTATATTAATATATATATATTTACAAGTTTTATATTTGGGGGAAAACAAAGTAAACTATCCACCCTGTATTTACCACTGTATTTACGTGATATGAGAATATGTGGCCTCAAGCACTGAAACATTTGTTTTCTTCCATATACTCCAATTCCATTTGTGCTGTATTCCAGAAAGAACTGTTTAAACTTAGTGGTTATTAAATCATCAATATCCATGTAATCCAATTTAGATATAAAAGAGAGAAATTACTAGCATGACCATGACTTTCAGCACTGAAGCCTTGATTCTCTATATCTTTTTGCTTTAAACATCTACAAGACAAAAAAGTGAAGTTCCTGACATCATAGTGCAGTAGAAAGAAGGTCTAGAGAAGGCATGTGTCATACACAAGCCTTTTGCAGGCTTGGGTTAAGTACTTTAAAATTTTAAAATTTTACTGATTATTTAAGGTCATCTGTGACCTTAGAAAATACACATGATATCCTTAATATTTATGCCCATAAATGAAAGCAAATACTTGAGAAATTAGTAATTATATAATATAAATATTTTTAAACAATGAAATTAAAGACAATAAAGTTGAGCCCTTGCCTGTTTAGCGAGAATTACCCATCACTGACCAGTCACAATAGATGAACATCATGAACGCAAAGAAACTGTTTCAAAATTCAGACCTAGAACCTGTGATTATTTTACTATTAAAAAACCCACACCACCTAAAATAATAAAGTTAAACTTGCAACCCCAAAGTGGATGCGAAATATAGACTACTGAGCAATTCTTAATATCAGTGTAAAGAACAAATATTCTGGTTGTTCTATATCTTTTAAATAAGAACACTAATTTTAAATTCTCAGGTAATGATTCAGGAACGTAACTTGACAGTCTAGTTCTGAAACTGTTGCAGAATTCCTCTTTTCGGAGCTGTCTTTTTAACACATCTATTGCACACGAACACTTCCCACAACCACCACCCCCCACCCCCAAATACTAATTCTTGTTTGCTTCTTTGCTGCACATTAATAATCTGGCATTAATTTCTGGTACAACCTGTACTTTTTTTTTTTTTTTTTCCCAATTTGAAATGGAATGTTGATTGGGACTGCAAGGCAGACTGCAAGAAATAACAATTTTTAGATAGATGATCGCAAATGATATTCTAACATTAAGTCCTGGTAAGACCCAACCATAAAATACAGCACCTAAGCTATCTTCATGATAGTATGGATGGTATTTCAGTTTGGACAATAGTGTGCTATTTTGAGAATTCATGTCCCAGAAAGAGGAATAGGCATAGGAAATAAGAGTCAAATTTTCTAGGTATCATAGGAAAGTAGATTAGAAAACTGCAGCTTTAGTTTACCAAATGAGATCCAATAGGGAAAATGACTGCAGCCTATAAGAACAGACGGGGATAAACATCAGGGAGTAGATAAAACTGAACTACATCTCAGTCTTGGCACAAAAATAAATAAACTAAGTGCAAATGCAGGAAGTTGAAGAAGTTAGAGTCACCAGCATTAAGGAGTGAAGAGACAGAAAAACCTTTCAGTCAAAATAATGAGAGCAAAAAAAAATCTTTAACTACTTTCAAGACAGAGTTCAATATGTTTCAAAGGGATTATATGATGTGCTATCTGTAAAACATCCTTTTAAATCCAGTGTCTCCTAATCATAAAAGAAGTCAATTACAATTTCTTAAAAACTGAAATGTGATATTTCTTTTCAACACCACAAGTTCTACTCTCAGAAAGTCTTAGTAAAAAATTCACAATAAGAGTATTTAAGTATTCATGACCTGAAATGAAACAATTCTATTATTGGGTTTTGTTCACATCATATATAATGCATAAATGTTGTTTAATATCATGCCACTGTACAGCAAAAAGGAACCCACCTCCCCTCCCCAAATACAACTAAAAGAATGTAATTACCTCTTAATGTATATTAACATAATCACCTAATCATACTGTTGACTGTTTCATTTTTACATTAACATTTGACTCTATGTATTTACTGAATGTTAATGAACACATTAATCTTTACTTTTCCAAAGTAGTCCTACCTAGAAATAGTATTACACATCTGAATGTTTTGTATAATTTTTTTTCTAAATCAGTTCCTTGTTGAATACAAGGCTATCTACTTGCTTGTGAAAGCATTTTTAAACAAATCCTGTTAATTCTGCATATGGTTCACTAAGCAGCATGATCTCATTAATAAAACAAGTTGCTAATCTAGTAAATCAAAATGCTCAGCTGTTTTAACTGTTTACCTAATGGAAATTCTAATGACCTCTTCTGTCAGCCTCACAGAAGCCTAACACTTTTCAAACAAGACCCAGCAAAATAAAGACAGAACCAATGAAGAGAATGGGAACAATGCAGCTTCAGACTAAACATTATTTTACAAATAAATGTTAACTAACATTGCGTCAACATTCTTGAGGTTAGTCGGAATATTTTCACACTATGTGAATTTTCATTAGAAAGGTAGATTTGTCTGTTGTACCGAACAAAATGAAGAGTTTGAGAGACAAAGTCATGAGTTCCTGGGATTTCTAACACAAGGGAAAAAGAAAAAAAAAAAAAAAAAGCTCGATGGACTGGAAAAAGAAAATCTTGGTAGAAATCCATTCTGCAAACATATGTTCAAAATGTTCTCATATATTTGATAAGAAAATAACAAATTTATAACAGATGAGAAGGAAGCTAGGTCAAAGAGAAAAATGTAAACCAGAAGCCATCTTGTCCTACGTTGAAATCTAAGCTTTTGCATAAAAAAGTATTATCTCAGGGTCTTTCAGTGTGATGTTCAATTCAGTATGAACTTCTTTTTCAATGATGACAAGAAAATAATGTTCCTAATCTGTTGGGACTGTGAAATGTGCTACATACCCAGTGCATTTATAACATCTATGATACATCTTACCTTGGTCTGGGCACTCTCAAAAATCAACCTCTTCAGAGAGAAAATATCATTTTAGAAAGGGGTTAGAAAAAAGGAGACAAACACTTTTTCCATGGATCCATTTTTTTCTAAGTGCTCATTTGAACCTGCTCAAGGATACCAGAATAGTGCTGAGATGGGTGATGTAGCAGAGGCAAAGCAAAGAAGTATAAGGCTTTGTGACACTGTATTACTATTCGTCACATAGATGATACTCATGCCTTTCTTCAGTATTTTATATGTTTTTCAAAGAAATGCTTAAAACTGTGGGACAGAGAAAGGAAGATGAAATCCTAGTGGAAATACATGAGCTCTGCTACCTTTTACACACACAATAAAGAGCATCTTTAATTCCTTGATGACATTCTGGTTTGTAAGCCAGATCTTAAACTTCTTCACTGTTCAGAGCATTGATACTCATTTGCAGAAAAATGTTTACCTGCTTTTTTAACTACTTCAGCTTAATGTATTACTTAAGTTTTATCTCTTTTTTTAATACTTGCACCACATGATTTTGTTTCCTTTTCAGTTCAGCAGTTTTACAGGCAAGAAATATCAGCCTAAATCTTAAAAAGGTGACTTTAAATATCAAAATTCAAAAGACATGATTTTTTTTTTTTTTTAACTGTAGGCCAAAAAGTAGATTAGTGTTGCATTCAAAACAAAACTGTGCCTTTAATATTAGATAGACCTACCTGCTTTCAACCTAAAATCCACTAATTCAATCCAGCAATTCAAATGTAAAAATGCCGATTAGTTTAACAGAATTTTCTCTTAAGCACAGGTAGTAATTTATAAAATTAATCCAGAGTTTAGTCAAGCCATGTTATTCAGCTGAACCTATCAACTTGCAAAACATCAGTTTAGAATCAATTCTTCCTACCCATTACCATTTCAATCATACAAGAGGGAAATGAAATAAAGTACCAAGAAACTAGAGTTATTATTTTCCTTACAATGCTCAAAAAGCTTGCAAGATGAAAAGCACACAAATTGGAACTGGACATCTAGGAACTAAGTGGCTATTCTATCACACTGCATTGCACAAAAAGCATCCTCAAGGTTCTTTGATTAAAACATAAAACAGGCAAAATAAACAATACTTACAAGACATAGTTCATGGAATATCTCTTGTACAGCTCAATGGTTAATCACATTTCTTTCACAAGATTTTAAAATTAAGTCTGATACTTCTCCTGGTCAGAAGTATCAAATGGAAATTAATGAGCACGTTAAATAAAGACCAAACTAATATGTAACAATGGAAGTACCACAATACACCATGTTATCCTCTCTTTTACTTCTTTTAAAAATGCATTTTAAAACAAACTAGTGAATATTCTTTGTTAACAAGGACAGCAGAAATATCTGACCAAAATTGCCACTGGCCACTCAACACTAGAAATCCTCCTTAAATGAGCTGCAAAACTATACCGAGAACTAAGACCTGCAAACTTTGAATCACTGCAGAAAAACAGGAAATGGGTTAATCAAATCATACCTGAAGAAATTGGTTGGTTTTTGCATGACCCACGTCTCCAGCCTCTATCTGTGCTCTTGAGAGCTTCTCTTCAGTTTCAGTTAGCCAATGATTAAACGTCTTCATGTCACAATGAAAAAGCCGCCACTTTTCCAAAGATTTGTCAAACCGTCTGCAAGTACAAAAGGAGATCAAATAACTATCTATTGATACTTTATTTATTGACTACAGAAAAAAAGAAAAAAAAAAAGAAAGAAAAAAGAAAAAAGAAGAAAAAAGAAAAAAAATCATGTTGGATATCCCAGGTTAAATTTGGTGCAATGTTGATGGCATCATGTAGTAGCATTTCTAACAGTTATATCAAACGGAATATGGTAGTACTTCTGAACAGTGAAAATATCATTAAGCATATGTGTCAAAAAATCAGTGTCTTACCAATTTTTTTAATCCTTTTCAATGTTTCAAATGAATTCCATGGTCCAAGCATGTTTTCAATTTACAGCTTTATTAACCCACACTAACCCAGATCATAGGTACAATACTCACAGGCCCCAGTGTAACTGGGTACACCCCTCTGTCAATATACTTAGATCCTAGCATGAAGAAAACACCAGTGCTGACAAAAAGCTCCTAACGCACCTTAGTAACTTGCTGTAGCTACCAACACTGCAACCAGTCACTGCTGGCTAACATACTGGCTGTATGTTGTGACCAGACAATGATTTTTAGATCCATTTTCAAATGGAAAATAGCTTAAAAGATCTGTGATGCACCTGACCTACCATATCATAAGACAAAAGATGAAAAATCAGTAGACAGATTCTTAAATCCTTACTTCCCAGCTTTAGCCCCATGATCCTATTATGATTAAAGGATTTTTTTCTTATGTAGAAATATGAATAGTAATACTATATGTAATACACATGCAAAACACTATTTTTTTAATGGAAACTGCTGGGGTGAGACACTACCCCACAGGATCTCAGGCATATACTACAATGTGGCTCCAGTTTTACTGAGAGAAACTCATTTTGTCTGCCTCTCCATTGGATACAAATGTCCTTTCATTATTATTGCAAAGAAAATGCAACTCTCTTCAAAGGAATTTCTACTTGTATTCTGTAAAGGGATCCTTTATTAAATACTTTTTCCTATATATGTTTCACTTCGAGTATTTGATAAATATAGTTATGCAAAAATAAAAATACCTGAAATAAAAGGATGATTTAAAGAAAATTAAAATATTAAAAAATAGAGTTTTGTACAATAAGCAAGCATGAAATATATTACTACCATATCTGCAAGTCTACAGTCCACTGCATAAAAGACTGTGCAAGTACTTCTGGCACTTTGGGAAGAGCTAATCTGGTTTTGTCCAGAGTGACTGATTGATCTTCTGGTTCAAGACCTGTTTGCCTTAGCCACTGTCAGGTACCAGAGAAATTAAATGACAACAGAATTTGAGGGGCTTTTTGGAGGTCTTAAGGAATTCAGTTATCCTGTGCTTTGGATTGCTGTTGAAACGTGATCAATATTCAGAGATTAGCTAGAATGTTTTGTTAGCAGATCATCATTAAACATGCTACTGTTGTTTAGTTTAATAATCCCTCTTTGAGTGATTATAATAGGTTTTAGGGTGTATTAAAGGATAAAAACAATGATGCTCAATTATTTTTCTAGAAAGTAGTCTGGTTCTGTATGGACGAACTATACAATTGTTTGAATGTTAAAAAGTTTACTTCACCAAATAAAATCAGGTTATTATCAGGGAATACAGATAATCTCTTCCATTTTACTGATGATTTTTCATTTTTTAGAGGAAAATATAAGTTTTTCTTCTCTTTTATTGGTTATATATTTCCATCTTGGTTTTCATATTTTAAAATCTTTTAATACCATACAGTATGAATAGTACTATATCCATTCATAACCATCTACAGAAGGATATATACTTTCCCCTAGACCTCCTTCTCTGGTAGACAAAGATGATTTATTTTGCTGAACACACCCATACAGAGATGCAGTTTTCTTACTTCTAACATACTATATATGGTAATCACTTTTGATGAATAATACGCAAAATAGAGTTGGACGAGCAAGCAGTGAAACAGAGACTTTGTACTTACTCTGTTACATTAATTATAAGACAGGGAAAATATAAGGCACAGAAAACCCCTGCAATTAGAAATCTATGAGAATTTTATATATACATATGTATTTTTTTTTAAAAAGCATTTGATCACAGAAAGGAGTTGAGATAAAAGTATTCCTTGTACTGTTCTACTAGTTTGGTCATAAGATGATGAAGAAAAAATAATAATTATTTAATAAAAAGTATTAAAAACATATTTTATAAGAACAGAGAAGACATTTCAGACTCTAAATTCTGCATAGAAGATTAGTCCTCTAACTGTCTGTGAATCAACTCTTTTTGTTCCTCAAGCAGAACTTGATTCATGGGCCCTGAGGTTAACAGCTGCTGAACACCAGAACCTTTTTGTGATTTAAGAGAATAGTTACTGCTTAGTCCTACGTAGTCCAAACATGCATTCCGAACCACTCTGATAAATGACAATGTGTTCAGTAAATTTCATTGGAAATGGACACAGATAAACTATCAGAATAGATCAGGTAATCTTTACTCTATTAATTTTAATATGGCTGCATTTCTGATAAAGCCACAGCAAAGAAGGTGTCAGAGCTCAGCACTGATTGACCAAATGATCAGCCATGCCATTAACAGTGATGACAGATAAAGACAGAGAAAGATGCAGCCTGGGACAAAGCAATCTTTCATAATTTTCAGAATACAGAATCTTACTAGTTAAAACTAAAAAATACTTAAGAAAAAAAAAAAAAAGACTTAATGATCAAAAAGTAGTTTATGGAAGGACTCCTCTAAGCCTTTATGGGCTGATAGCTTCCCACAGAAGCTGACATAAGTCTCTTTGTTCCCTATAAATTCAAGCTGTATTAAGTTTTTAGTATACTGTGAAGCTGTTATTTAAATAGCATTCTCACAGATTTTATTTTGGAATCCCGCATCAACCATCTAAGAAACTGCTAGAAAAGACCAAATACAAAATAGACAGTGCACAAAACCTGTGTCTATTTAAGAAGGAAAAATAGATACAAAGATTTATAGTAATTTCTACACAGTAGCAGTTGGTGGAATATTGCTGTTGAGGCATGAAAATGAGTACTACAAAACATCTTTCAAGAATAAGCACAGCTCATGCACTCAAAATATTTTTGTTGAATACATTAGGGAAAAGTATCAGTTGAAAACACATTTTACAAAAAGAAAAAGTGTTATGGTAATCAAACACCTCCTACAGTGCTATAACACCTTATACCACTGTACCTTTCTTCTGTGTTCTATTCCTTTCATATAGTATAATCCTCTTATAGCATAACCTTCTTGAGATGGCTAGGTATTTGTTTCCACCTTTGCCCAATTTTGCACAATTGTGTCTTTTGTAATTTTCTCTCTTTATCAAGCAATGCCAACTGGAGACATCACTGTTGTCAAACCACTGGCTTGAATGTGGTCTACTTTTCATTGCTGTTATGAAATCTGACCATAATCACAGTACAAATCTTATATATGTTTAAATTATGTTCAGAGAAATACATTTAGATTCCTAGTTAATGTTTATGATCACTCTGCTTAGCCACAGAGGAACGCAGCAATTGTTCAAGATGTGCCACGCGTGTTGCAGTTCCCAGCAATATTGTAAGCAAACAGAATATTGATCTGGTTAAAAACTGTAGTCACTCACCTAATTTATTTATTAAAATGATAATTTATCATGCTTATCATACTTTATTTTTTAAAAAAATGAGTCAAACTATAACTGAAAGGCACATTATAATATTTTTTTTTAACTACCTTACTCTGAATTACATGGAAAAATCTTCTTTTACATTTAAAAGAATCACCTAGAAAATAAAAGTTAAAATCCATTTCTTTTGGTCCAGTATGGTTTCTCATTTTGGACACTACATTAAAACAGCTTTCCTCCTGTTCCTCACAAATGAAATTACTTGTCCCAGCATGAGGAAGTTTATCAGCAGCTTTAGTATCACTGAATTTGCATTCCAGCACTTGTAAATTGAATCTCCCATCACTCTCCATTCTTCCCCCCTTTGCTTTGGCTAATAAGAGTTGCAAGGAGAAGAAAAGAGAAAAAATGCACTGAGAAGATATGTATATTTAAAACTTACAAGTTTAAATACTAGTGCTTATTGCTTATGTCTTAAAAAAACTTGTTACCCTCAGTATAATACGTGTAAAAAAATAGTAAGCATCAGTAAAAATTAGAGGAAATTTACGGATGGGCAAGTCCCCTAAAATTCAATGCTCTTTCAGCGATTAACTGTACTTAAATACTGTTACAATGGTAAGAGAAAACGCAGTTGTTGCTGCAGTAGTAGGTGCAGGTCCATCCAAAATGGAGGGTGAAAAGGAACATCACTGTGCAGCTTCATGCTCACAGTATGTGCTGTAGGACAACCCTCCTGCCTTGAATATACCTATATGAGAGCTTTCCCTGCTAAATCTGTGTATTACATCCTTTTACACACAGTACTACTTTAAATAGCTTTTTAAAATTTAAAAACAAAGAGGCTTTTGTTTGTTTGTTTTACCATTTGCAACCCTGTTACCAGGTGGCAAGTTCAAAACCCACAAAAGGAGAAGGCTAATTAAACTACAAACGTGGAGCAGGTAAGATGCTGAAGTCTTGGCACAGCAGAATGTAGATGGTAAAAATGAATCAGCAAATTCATAAAAGAGCAATGCTCTGAGGACTGTGAAAACTCAGAAAGACTATGTCTGCCTCAGGAATCCTCAGGCACACAATTTGGACGTTAGGAAAGTGTCATTGTGGGCCTTGTGATTTGTATACTTTTACCCAGGGATCCACCCTTGATTGCGGTCAGAGACAAGTCACTGAGCTAAAAAACCCCGGTGTTTTTCTTAGCACATGCTCAATAAGAAGATACAAGCAGGCCCCCTGAAGCCAAGCGTCAGGTTTCATACAGACTCCGGACTAGAATGGATGACTTGTATACACTGCAAAGGGCTTAAGCATTGTACACGAGCTCTGACTCTTTGTAAGGTAGCTCTATTCCTCTAACTTGAGTATGTTAGAGTTGACAAGTGAAAAACAACTGATACATGAGCCCAACTTTTTTCTCTATGCACTAACACTGCAGAAGGGAACGTGTTAAGCAATGGCTTGAGGGAGTGATTTCCTTTTTTCTCACTAGCGCATAATGGATTTATTTTGCCCCTGGAAAACCAGAAAGCAAAAAAAGCAACCAAAGACAACTGCTGATGTAATATGTAGCACAACTTACATTAAGCCATAAAAATATTGATGCTTTCCTTCCTTCGAAGATTATCACTTTACTAAACCTTTGGATGTGACTTGCTATAAGCAAAATTCAATATGCCTTGGTAGTATTGTACATGATATTGCACAAAAATTTACAGGTGCCAGTTTGGATATGCTGTCAGTAGAACTCTATACAATGGCATCGTACTTGATCTTGCATGTCCCAAGGCTGCCGTTTTTAAGAAGCCATACAAAGGTGGAAGTAAAGACCTTTGAATACAGCACAGTCACAAACATGAGATAGGGTGCAAAAGTTTACTGGTTTGTTATTGTAAACCAAATCTTAATTTTGCATCTGTGTTTCAATTAATTTGATATTTTGATAACATTCCTTGATATACTATGAAACCCACTTCTATGGTCTATTCTGCTTTAGCAAAACTTGACAGCCAGTTGGCCCACATGAAAAAGAACACAATTAAGTTATAAACTTTCTTAAAAATCGTGATTTATGTAATGGAAATTATTGTTGTTAGAGAAATACACCCTTATTCATCATATTGGAAAAACATTCAGTAAACCTCATTTCTATACTGTTGCTAAACAATGTACTGTAGGATTATGCTAATATTAACCTACAAATTATGCAATTTTGTCAACTTGATTCAGCACAATTAGCACCTTGTAAAAATACACAAAACATCAAAGTAGTATAAATAATTATGTATTAGTATGTGAGAGCATTAACTTTAATACTTAAGGCTATTCTTACAGATAACGAAACACGAAAACTTGTTTTTGTCAAGAAACTTCTACAATTAAATTACTTAAAAAGCCAGCTAACCCATTTTCAGAGGTTTTGATGTTTTCATTTAATTTCACAGAATTCATGTCTTTTGAGTGCTTAATTTATATTTAATTTACATATCCTTTCTGCATTTGGACTAAAAGTGATGATCTCATTTTAGACACTGGTATATCTAGTTCTTTCTCCCAGGTTTTGCTGTAGGTCCATTCTGGGACAAGACTCAGCTATGCATATTCTATTCTCACCCCTGCACCCTGCTTTTCACCCACAAAATAGCAAATGATCAGAAATAAAAAATAAACTGCAACAAAAATAACCATAACAATGCCATCCATCATTACCAAATGCAATTTCTCTCCTCTTCCCAGAAAGTAGATTCTGTGGCGTTACATATAAATTAAAAACACTATAAATTACAATTACATTATAAACATTTTTATATCTTGATTTGTATTGATTGTATTACTGTTCTTGCCCCAGTAGTCTGCAACGCAATTTCCCATCATATAGTTACTGATATCATACCATTCAGTGTCAATCACTGTACCAAAGACAATGACAATTAAATTGGTTATGAAAAAGCAGGATCTTGTCAGTTGTTGCTGGTTTTCAGACATACAAATTCATTTTTATGAAGCGTGAGAGACCAATAAACTTAATAACCATTTACAATTAATAAATATACAAAACCTCCATTGGGTTCTAATGGAGGCCATTTGTCAATACTGTAAAAAGAAACACTCCATATAATTTATAAAATGCATATTCTTCTTCCACACTAAATAAGGTTAATTACTATGCACATGAATTTGAACTTCAAAATTGCACCTTTTTTTTTTTCCTAAAACGTTTTCCTTCATCAGAACAGAGATGAAATGATGTATTTTAAAGAACTTTGTCTAGACACCTGGATTAAAAGCAGGTAACAACTTTTCCCTAGAGAAAATAAATAACTACTTGATTATTTGTGACCTAGATGAGAGAGTGGCATATTGCAAATCCCTTATACAAAATAAATTATTAATGCAATTGGTACTAAAACTACAAATTTCATAGCTTGCCAAAGTGAAACTATCAAAATTTGCCATGATAAGAAATCCCCAAATCAAACATTTTACATGAAAAGAGAAGTGGCTCAATTTTACAGAAATACAAAATAGTATTTCTGCCTGCATGTAAAGGATATACACACATTTCATCCTCATGATGGGTGACAGCGTACACTGCACTTCTAGTCAGCATGCTCCAGCGTGTTATTAGTATCCGCTCTATGGTAGCATCTGTCTGATAAAATGAATTATACGTGAAAAATCTCATTCACTTCCGACTACCCCTCAGGGTGCTGTGGGCCCCCCAGGCTCCTTCCCCCACCTCAGGGGGGTCTGGCCTGCTTAGGCCAGCTCTGACATGGCACAGCAGCAGGACCTGGCTTTGTTAAGCCCAGCTACATGGCTAGAAACGACTGAGAAACCTCATCTGGGGTTTCTGCCCAGCGCTTCAGAACCATATTTAAGCTCAGGCCTGGACCTGGGGTACTCTGTAAGTATGCCCATGGCACCCGGCCCGGCTCTGCTCCCCACCTCCACCACTGGGAGACATCCCTGCCTGCAGTCCCCTACCCCAGCCCCGCTGCACCTGGACACTTTCAAACATGCCTTCTGCGCAGCTCCAGTTCTGCGCACCCTCTTCTGCCACCAGAGCCTGAAGCCTCAAATGGCCTGTGTGCTGCTGTTTAAACAACACACTGAGTAAATATTTCCACTATCCTTCAAAATCCCAGTACCTGTGACTACTGTGATGGGTGGGGGCTGGAAGGTGGGGCAGCCGGCACAGAGGACCCAGCCATGTTCAGGCAAGGGGTGTTAGCTTTCCTGGCCTGCCCAGCTGCACCCATGTCCCAGAGACCCAGCTCCCATTAACTGCTGGAGTACATTAGATAGGCTCCCAGAGACAGCCTCTTCCAGCTTGGTTTCACCTGAACTGAATCCATTTTGTGCACTTTTCGGTGTGAGACAGAGCACAGCAAGCAGGAGAACCCGACCCAGATTAAAATACTCGTGGACATGTTCTAAATCAATGCCGTGAAACCCAACAGCACCTTCTGGCTCCCAGATTTTGCTGCTGAACACGTGGTGTATTCCAACATGGTGCATCTGCCTGGTAGATCACAAGTGTGGTGCCTGCTCCACTGCACTTCCAAGTGCTTTCTTTCCAGTTTGCGGCAGGTGTGATGAGATACATAATTTTTAATTTAGAGTCATCTCATAAAAATTGAATGTGTTCTAAACTGTAAGACTAAATTAATAAAAAGAAACTGTATTTTCTACAGCCTGGACACAGAAACAGGTGAAAGACCCAGGATTATAGAGAACTGATAAGTCATATCCAGTTGGGGGAAAACAGCTCTCACACATTCTGCAAATTACCATCATAATTCTTAAATAAAAAATTCATATCAGTGAATTCATAGTCCAGAGCATAAGCATGTGTAACGCAATATTGGAGGTATATATTACAGGATGTGCCCTCAGTACTCCCCTGTAATTACTACAAAGTACTTAAATCCTATGATTTCCAATGACAGAATTCTTAGTTGAACCTGTAACAAACACATGATTTGTCCTCCAAAATTGTCCTGTTCAGTTCTCTGTATCCACTGCCTACCTCAATATCCCCCTACAATGGTGGCTTTAGAGCAGGAGGAATAACAGAAAACTGATGATACTGGTTAGTGCTGGCTACTGACTCCCTAAGCTTGAAAGATGTTATTTAGCCCATTTAAGGTGTTGCAGAATTGTGCAGAAATATATATATACTAGCATAAGAAAATTAGACTTCCTCGTTTCACTGAAAATCATAGTAATAACAGAGTACTTAACATTATCTTCTTAAAATACTGATGCCTATATTTGTGATAAGTATTTTTTACCTTTTAGAGTTTTTTGGTCAGTTAAAAGCCTTTTTGATAAGTGATTTTTTTTTTAAGTTTATAATAAAATTATATTTAAAACACCTTTTCCCTTTCATTTGGAGAATTCATTTGAGATGAGAAACTTAAGTCCAAGTAACTGTTACTAGATCTTATTGTAACAGTAGCATGTAGTAAACAGTTCTATTTTTCTGAAACTAAAATATTGATAAATCTTACAGAAATGATAGGAATTGGAAAAGCAGAGAAAATTGTATTAATACAAGGGAGCATACGTCATACTGCTAACCACGAGAAAATATTTCTGAGTCATAAAGAGCCTGTTCAGATAAAATATTTTACAATATCTTTTCCATGTTTAACAAAAATATCTTAAATAATTCTGATTCCAGTTAGTACAACAGAAAAATAAACAAAACCCTCTACTGTACACAGAAACCATATTTTTTGGTAGAATTAAACCTTAATAAGTATTTTTGAAAACTTGCTTTTTATCTTTGACTAGTGTGAATGATCATTTACTGTAGTTAAATAAAGTATTTGCAATATTCAGGATAAACAGGAAAAATAGAGTGCATTTTGTAGAAAAGTAGCTGAACAGTAAAGGTTATCATAACATTGGCAACTATTACCATCTAAAAGCTCAAAAAAATAAATAGGGTAGTTATGAGGGATTTTATATATATGTATATATACAAATATGTACTCTTTATAAATATATATATTCTAATTCTATGTATTAATTTAAAAAATATGTTCAGGTTACTATTCATATTAGTCTTGTGACTAACAAAATACCTTAGACACTGTCAATTATAACTTATCAAACTAGAAGTTCTTACCTCATTAATAAATAGCAACAGCCATTTCAGCTAACACATATGATTATACAACTGGTAATATGGAGAATTTGAACAATGTGCAGCTCCATAAAAGGGTCAATATTGGGAAGTTATTATCTATATTCTAAATAATGCGAAGTAGAGAACAGGCTGCTCAGCAACTTGATAACTCAGAGAAAAATAGAATAATTGCTTTCACTCTCCCTGTAAAATTATGAAGTCAGAGACTAAAGACCCAAGCAAAGTGCCTACATGTTATTACAAGCCTAATGAACATTTGTCTTGTCATTTATTTACAAGTTAATGTAATATATCACTAGAAAAATAAGATCTTCTAATGACAAAAGCCATGTATTCTTTGGTGACCTGGAAATACGTTTGCTCATAAACTCATTTCCATTATGTTGTTGATTTGGGGCATGTTCACACTGATACATTGTCTGTATTACATAATTTTTTAACTCAAAGTAATAAAGCAGTAAAAGATTTTAATTTCTATACTGATTTAAAGCAAAACCCCTTCCCTTCAGTTTTTCTAAGACTGACTGTATGCATCTGTTCGGGAAGTAGAGTCTTAATGTGTGTGGTACATGCAACACCGAAAAGAATCTCAAATGTATTTTCAGAGCAGCCTGCCAGCCCTACCAATTCTGGCAGGAGACTACTGGGTTAAGGCATAATTATTATTGTACTCTTCTAAGTGGTGATTTTACCAAGTTTTCACACTATGGCAAAACCAGGGTAGCCTGGATGTCCAGGAATTCCCGATGAATGGCTACAGTGTCTGCATGGACCAAATTGACTGCCTGTGAACAGCATATGTTGCAGTGGCACCTCGACCCTAGGTTTCAGATCTTCTGACTGAAAAATAGGCATGGAGACACACAGGGTCAAATTGAGAGGTAAGAAATAGTTACCCTTATTAGCTCAGCCAACCTGACTATATGATTTGTAAGGTTATAATATATCAGTTGATAATTTATTGAATTTGTTAAATTATGATTTGACAAATAAATTAATTCAAGCTTAGTTTCACTGTCACCCTTTTCTTCTCAATTGTCCACTGCAAAAAAAAGAACAGGAGAATTGTCAGACTGTTGAAAAGCAGAACATGAAGTAGGGGTATATGAACAGAGGTGCAAGCAGCATTTTTCCCTGGAAACAGAGCAGTCCACACCATGAGGGTTTATGATATCTGCAATTAGAAAAGAGTACTTAAAAAAGAGGCACAAAATGCCATGTTTGACATTAAATGATCCAGAAATAGGACTTATCCAGTATTACATATATATACACTATATTTCTTATTTAAATACACACATATATGTTTAAGTATACTGTCGTTATCATATATAAATATATATGATAAATATATATACAAACACACACACATATATATACTGTATTTCTAACATCCATCCACCAGATTAGAAAGCTTTGCAGCAAGAAGTAATAAGTGACAAATAACTTCAATAAGGAAAATAAAGTTGCTGAGAATTTTTCAGATCACGAAGTTGCAAAAACTTTTAACTCAGAAATTGCACAAAAAGAAGATTACCTCTATAGCAACTGGAATTGAGATCCATCTGATCAAATGGACCTCAACGTATCTTAGAAAGCCATCTGGTCATTTTAATCTTTCTTTATAGTCAATGCAGAGATCAAATAATATAAATATCTAAATTCAGATATAAACAGTATAGATATGGTGCTATGTAAGGCATACTGTCACTGCAGGGGCATGCGTATTCACTGATTCCCTTGATACTGAAACCACTTTTGATCTTAGCAATACCCAAAGCAAACATTCACATTTCTTTGTTCTCTCAACGTGGTACGGAAAGGGCAAAGTGAATTCTGTGCATCAGGTATTTTGGCTAGTCCAACAGTTTTTTGCTAAAAGGAGTCCAAAGCCATATGAAAGTAGGGAGTTGTGAACTTTAACATGTTCAACAGATACAACAGAAATTTGATAAATATTGATAAGTAACTTGTTTCTCCTTCAAATATTTGCCCGTGTGTGTACAGTCACCTCGTGTATGACTTAAAGTCAGACTACTCTTAAAACTGACAACTGCAGAGTGCTTTGGGGCATATCATTTTCGACCTCCCACTTATGATGACATAGTCTTCCTAAGCACTCTTGATTAATAGACTTTGAAGAAGTGACTCTGACACTGAATGTACTAATTTCAGAAATCAGCTGTCTTTCAGTACAGATGAAGGGACTCCAGTCACCACACTTGCTTGTACAGCACAATTTAGGAGTATTGTAACATGCTGCCTTTGGAACTTAAAGACGAATGCATGACATGAGCTGAAAATCCAACGTGAGCTGATGCAAAATTTGGAGACAAAAGACCATTTGCCCATAGACAAGCTGAGCACGTTTCCAGGCAAGGAAAGAGGTGTCTGGATCTAGTTGGTTGCTGAAGACAAATGGGCAGCCAGAAGGTTCAACTTGTTACCATTGAATAGAAATAATGATGGAGAGTGGAACTGGTTTTTATACACTTAGATCATGCTTGGGCTGTCTGAAGCCATGCCAGGGTGCAAAGAGGGGCAGAGCCAGCAATGCAAATATGTGCTACCACTTGATCTAACTCAGTTAGGAAAGTTTATGATGACTGGATGGAATAGGTGCCAGAAAACCACTGTCGGTTCTGGAGGTAGCTCTCAGAAACATAAACTGTGGCTGTCCAGCACAGGCCTAGTAAAGAATCCCATTCATATCATCCTTACATCTGTTCATTGATCTCAAGGAATGAAATAGATGCGAAGCTAGCTCAAATTATGCAAGGAGTTATTCATTAAAAAATTTGTTACTGAGGTGATGCCAGAGGTCAGCTTTGCAGCTACTGCTGCAAAGGCCTTCATAAATCTTTCTAGGCAGTGGAGAGTCCACATTGCACATCCTGTTCTTGAACCACCAGGGGAAAAAAAAACCAAACCAGAATATCATTGAAACAGACTCTAAGGTTATGCAGATTAAGACTGTAACAGGTAAATTCCATGCAGTTTCTGTCTTTCCGTTATCTCCTACCTGAAACCCCAGTTTTCTTTTTCTGTTTGGTTTTGTTGGGGGTTTTTTTAGTCTTTTTGGAACACAGCAGTACAGCAAGAATGAACAGAAGCTGGAAAGACATAGCCTGTTCATCAGAGAAAAGAAGCTCACATAGTATGAGGCTCTGATCTTTTACAAAGTCCGTATGTCAGTCCCACTGGACGGTAAGAGTTACTCACAAAGAACAGATCTGAAATGGAACTTAAAAATAAGCTTCATTTAAAACTGACTGGTTCAGTTTAACAATATTTATTCAATCACACTAAAGAAAGCAATTAGTAGAATGTGTGTGTATTTAGATTATCACTGTTTATATTAGTCATAACTATTATAAGTTTGTTTACTGGTTCATTTAAAGTTTGCATTGAGATATTAGAGGTCTATTTAATAATATAATGAATATTTTCAGTTTTCCTCTGATTTGAGTATAACCTTTGCGTTCTTGTACAACAACATGTAATTACGATCCTGAAGAACTATAGCAAGACTCCAGGCATAAGAAATTAGGAAGAAGAGGAAAAAATGAGATTTCCAAGCAGTTACAATTAATTTCCAGTTATTAAATGTTCCAGCTGGGGATATTTTTAGTTAGTACTTGTTAATTGAACTGTCAGGTATAATAAAACAGACTTGATAAAAATGTCCATACTTTGCCACTGCTACTGTGACCTAACCATTTTAAAAAAGCTTATTTTACATCTTTGTAGATAAACTAACCGAAGAAAAGTGATGCATGAAGCTATCCAAATATTTGTAGTGCATATTTCACTAAGTGAAGTTTTCATAACTCATATTTTGATGTTTCAGAGAGACCCACTTTGGTATGAAAATTCACAACTATAACTCTTCTGAGTATTATATCATAGCAGAAAGCTTTGGGTACTTTATTAGCATAAAGAGTTGGGCAGCTTGATGGAGCTTCCCAGCTTTTAAACATGCAAACGTGGTCATGTTAGTTGGCACATATTGAGTTTGGAGATGTGTCTACAGAATAAGAGTGTTAAGGTCTTTATCACCCCTCTGTGGCATACAAAACCATTAATCAGGCACTATGAGAGATTAAGCCCAGGAACATTTTTGGAATGATGTACATTTAGTTTATTTCTTTCTGCAGCTGCAGTTCCTGGGGGCTATAGCTTTTTGTGTGTCATAAAAAAACCCTGAGAACTCTTTCTAGGAAAATTGTCCAGGATGCACAACAAGAATTTTAAATGTTATGGAACACAGGTTTATGATTAATTTAATGTAGATCTTTTTAATTTGCCATAAAATCAAGGAGTCTGGAATTTGGAAATAAATTTGGACATGGTGTAGTGGTGGACTTGGCGGTGCTAGATTAACGGTTGGACCTGATGATCTTAAAGGTCTTTTCCAACCAAAAAGATCCTATGGTTCTAAGAAAGTCTGCACTTTTCCTCAAAACACAGTAATCAGATAGCTTGGACTGCAGCAATCTTCACTGTTTACATTTACAGAAAAGAAAATCTAAGCAGGGAAGAAAACTGAGGAAGGGGGAAAATAGGAGAAGTGGTAATGTTCCTGCTGGAATAATAGAAATTTCTCTATCTCAATACTGATCCTCTTTGTTAGAAGGAAGTATGTCTTCTATGATTATTAACATTTAGCACAATGAACAACTCAGCTTTCACAGGAAAAAAAAAATGAGATGCTCTGAAAAGCAATATGGTACAACTAAAAAGTGTGGATTTACAACAGGGACTAAAGAGGCTTTAATTCCTCTGCCCATATTGTCGTATTTCCCTCCTTACCCTGTGGCTGGTATCTCAGGGATTTCCAGCCTAACAAGAAAATTTTTCTCCAGCTCTTAAGATCTGTTTGCCAGATACATGAGTGAGAGAGAAACGGAAGTCTAGACAGCAGCCAGAAAAAATGGCAGTGTCTCCCTGTAAGACAACCTGACATCCCAATCCCGTTCATGGTACGTGCCCTACCAATGGCTGCAAGAGAATCATTACTGTTTCTGACAATGCTTGAACAAATACCCAATAATTTCAAAATATCATTACATTTTGCTTAGAGTTTGCAGAACTGCAGTGCTATGGTACAAACTTATTTATCAGTAGAAAACAGCACTGAAATAGATTTTCACAAAAAGATCTTGAGATTCCCCCTGCTTTGTCAGCCACGCTAAAGAGTCTTGAAAATTCTCTTCTTGCTTGCCAGAGTAAGCAGCTAACTGCAGTGGAAGCTCCTGCAATTGGTTCTCCACAGATACTTCATTCCCCTTCCTTCTGTAACTAGGAGACACAAAGCTATAGTTCCCTGAGGATAAAGTAGTGACAGCAAAATAGCTCTTTAAGCTACAGCAACTTCCCCTTTCAGGAAGGGGGGAGGGCTGTACAGTTCCATTTACAAGATGACAGTCAGCTTGATTTTTCCAAAAAAGAAAACCCTTAAAGTAGTTTAAAAAAGGCTCCCAGTCTCCTGCCAGTTCCTGGGGATCAATACAGCATCCTCCCATTCAAATAATCTCTCCCAGATTGCTATGGGAAAAGACATGATAAATTGTTTAGCTAGGAAAGAACGGCTCTTTTTCATCAAGCTGTAGTAAGCTATATTTTTAGTTCTCTGAGCCCTGATTATTTCTGGTTCAGTCCCAGGTAAATCTAGTGATTGTCATAGGCACATTCCAGCATCAGCAAAGAACTGGACTGATGCTAATGGTGCTTCTGCAGTAAAGTATCTGTACGGAATGGGCTGAAATTATTATGAAAATGGCGCATAACTGCAGAAGAAAGAAATAGCTGACTTCGCACATCATGCTATGTAAACACAGATAAAAATACTGCAGTCACCCCAAGATCTGCCTTATGTTTTTTAGAGAAATCTTACTTTCATTGTTCCTTTAACAATACAAGGTCAAATAAGTAAATTGAGATTTTAAGAAAATGGTGCTTAAAATTCCAATGTTACAGCTATACCTGCTTGAAAAATTAGAGCAGCTGTTTAGCTTGCTTGAAATTAGGCAGGAAGAAACAGTGCTGCTCATTTGTAGACACATGCGTATGAAAGAAAGGGAGGGAAATGAAAGGTAGAAGGAATCCTGCTGTTTTCTGTGCTAGCCAGGAAAAGGCTCAATAAAACAAGCTGTAGAAGAATAAAACAATCTTTCTTATTTTTGGACATTACCCTCAGGGAAAAAGCTTTGACATAGCAGCAAAGACTACTTACCTACGATTTCCTTCCCTTACATGGCAAACAACTCAAGGCTTCACTACAGGGGGTTTTACTAGATGGAATTACATCCTTGTATTACATGGTTCTGTAATTAATTTATTCTACTTACTATAAATACGTCTCGGTAGAAAACTGGATGACAGAAGGAGCTGTATATTAGTAGAAATCATACACAACACACCATTTATATTACTTACAATATCCAGAGTATTAAAATGAGAATCCTTAAAATCATATTTAATCCTAATTGTTAGATTCTTCATTGTCACAAGTAAAATCATCTTAACATCTTCCACATAACTGAATAATATTTTGATATATATGTTTTAAATAGCAATTTAATTCAACAGCCATCTCCATAGAATAGTTTAGCTGTGTATGTGCAATACACATATGTACTCTTGTCTGTATATATATAAAGGCTTTATTTCAATTTTTCAGTCTTTGCCTGATATATACTGATGACTTCAGTGCATAATTTACATTTCAAAACATACTTCAAATACAAAAATGCTGACTAGAGAAAATGTTTAAATTCAAGGATTATCACACTACTGTAGCCAAGATTTCTTGTGGTTTTTGCCACTAAGTGGCAAAACCAGTGATGCAGTGAGAGTCCAGGATTAAAATTCAGACTTCCCATTCAGAATCTGTATGTCACTCTGGATTAGTAACCTACCTTTTTTTGACTCAAATGGTACTAACATAAAACCTAACCACAAAAGATTTGTGCAGATGGAGTGCAAAATTAAATGTTTACCACTGTCAAGACTGAGGTGGCTGTGTGCTGGGTCCTGTCCAGGGTGGACATATGCTGTGCAGCCTTCCACCTTTGCTAGTCACGCAGAAATAGCCCATCTGCAGTAGCTCTGTTATTCGTCAGGCGGTCGGCTAGATCAGGCGTTATGTAACTAGGTAACGGATGAAGATTTGGGAAAGCTGTAAAAATTAAACCAAGTCTAGTAAAGCTTTCCAAATCCACTCATCTACTGATGGTCTTCATGGCTTTAATGCTTTAGGCTGCCGTCAGGCTTTGTCCTTCTCCCATCATTAGTCACCAGGCTTAGGGAGAAGCAGCACAAACACTCATAGGCTGCTTCTTTCAAACACTCACCCCAAAAGAGAAGGTAAAACAGAGTTCCTAAGGCGACAGCTGAGCTGGAACCACTGGAAGCTGCAGAGTGCCGGGGCACCGCAGGTATCAACTGGCCTTAGTGGTCCTGACCAACCTGACTGGGACCCACAGCCCTGGGCTCAGGAGCCCCATTCCAACTCAGGCCTGGGCCTGAGCTAAAGCATATAGACCTTGTGCCTATGCTGTCGGTAGTTTGTCTCCTCGAAGGACCCCTTGTCTCCACTCCTCTTGTTGGCCTCACGTCCCGGATGAACTCTGGATCCATGTTGTAGCCTTGTTTCCAGTCCTGTCTCTGGCTTTGGCTCCTTTGGCTCCTGACTAGGCCCCCTGGGTGGCCCATGGTCCTGTTTCATCACTTTTTGCCTCAGCTGGGACTATCCATGGACCCTGTTACCTGCACCCGCCTCTGCCTACTTGGGCCAGATGCTGTGGGACTGTGCCCCAGTAAGGGTGCTGCAGGTACTGGGGTCACCCTTGGCTCCTGGCTTGTCCTCTCGTGGAAGAGTCCTGCTCCTCCTGCTACCTGATGCAGAGCTCCTAACTTGCACTAATATTGTATAAATATCATGCAATGCAAAAAGTCTCATGACTCTGCTCTGGTTTAGCATGGCTGTTGCATTCAGGATTTTTTGTTAATATCATAAATATGGTATGCTACATGTACAAATATACCGTAAACCTACATCTGTGAAGCTAGTTCAATCCCACAAAAGTAAGAACAGGTCTGCTATGACCATCTACTACTGTAGGTGTAAACTCCATTGAGCATGACGTGGTCCGCAGGAAAATACGGTCTTAGTCAACCTCATTGCTGCAAGTCTTTAAGCCATAAAGACGTCATTAACAACCTGTGGCACTAACAATTTCAAAAATAAGAAATGAGAGGCCAATAGATTTCTGTTGTAGAGGATGAAGAGGTTCTTGGTATCAAGGCTAAGATGAGACAGGCCACTCTGCTCCTTATCTTGGCTTCTGATTTCAGGAGTCTGAAAACGGTCAGTAGATCCTCGTCCTCATTGACCTATTATGGGAATACAGAGTTGCATTTTGCCCTTCTCTCCTTTAGCGAATATAGGAATAGGCTAAGCAATCATCAGCCTCGAGGTCACATTTAGCTCATTAGATGATTAGATGAATTTGTATACCTAGTCTCCTTTACAAATATTGCTGACAGCAGCAGAAAGAACACTGTTGGAAAGTTTTAGAAATACCAAATGTCCAAAATGACTACGCGTTGATGACAGTGGTACATTGTTTACTCATCCTTCTCATTATTTAGGTCCAAAGCAGAGTACGACAAAGCTATCCTGGTAGCTACTGCTCTTCGTTCACTTTAAACAGGTAAGGAATCTGGAGTATCTTATCAGCTTGGCACTTTTAAAAAGTGCTAAGCAAACAACCTGCTGCCATTTAGCCTAACTGGCGAAGAACCCTGATTGCATCCCAGGATTTACATAGGTGATAATAATAGAACAGTATCAAAAAAAGAAAATAGAAGGAATAGAATGCGCTTAGTTGCCTGGCTGTCTTGTGCTAGACAGTAGTGTTGTTTTGAAGTTACAAATAAAAGAGAGAAAATTTCAGAGTTAAAACTGCTTTTTTTTTTTTTTTTAACTTCTGCTGTATAATGAACTGTTTAATGACCAGACAATTCAAAGTTAAGGTAGGGAATAATCATTCCATGCACTTTGATCAGAGTTGCAAGTTTATACAATATAAAAATCTTGGATAATGCTAAGTCCTAGAAAGCTACCAGGTGTTCATAAGATCTTTTAATTTTTTTCCAATATGATCTTCTCCTACTCTATTCATGGACAAAACATATTCATGCTTGCAGAGGCATGCACACCTCAGAAGTCAACTGTGTGGTAATCTTCACAAAAAATGCACACCTCCTCTGTCTCCAGCAGAACCTTGGAGAGAGTGGAGAGGCTAAACATAACATGCTCCCACAGTCACCGGTTGTGCTAGCACCAAGGGCAAGCTGAATCAAGAATCCTACTCAGCTTCAGTCGCTTTTCCATTTAAGCATAGGAAGAGATCAAAGGCAGTTCACTGAGGTGTCCCAAATGACTATAAATGTCTGGCTTAGCGTGTTGTACAATGCTGAGATGATGGCAAGTGTCCTGCATTACTGTTTCAACATTTCTAGCAGCTACCTTCAATGTTACCTGTTCCTCCTTTCTATGTTATTATGGCAGTCTTTTCCTTGCTTTAGCTACTTTGGAGGGGGATGACTAGACTAGAAGGTTAACAGTAACCAGTTACTGAAGTAACCTGAGTTGGTGAAGAAAAAGTATATGGCGGCTGCGATTAGTTCCTACCTGTCTTTCACCAGACAAGACACTACATCTTTGCAAGATTCTTGTCTGCAGTGAATATCATGGACTTGATCTCAAAAACTAAGCATCTGTAACTTCTGCTGATTTCTACTATAGCAGTAGATGACAGGTCTGAAAAACAGGCTTAATAAAAAGGGTGAATCCAGGTGGGAATTGACTTGAAGTCTCGAGCTGACTGATATCTCTTTCTATAAATGTTTTCATATATGATTGTACACTATTGCTCCACAGACCATAAGCTGAAACAAAAGCTTGTTGCAAAATGATTTCTATCTCTTTCAGGACTCATCAGTTCTAATTCTCTTTTCCTACTGGTTTTATCATAGTGTATCAGTGGAGTTGCTTCTGACTTACGGTGTAATAAGAAAGAGAAGAATCAGCATTAGAAGCACAGAAGGCAAGCATTTACAGTGCTGTCCTATTTTCTTGCCATGGAACTATAGAACCCTTCCTCTTAGTCTAGCATGGACAACTTCCCTCCCATTTTTACAATGGAAATAGACAAACCACCCAACCACCCAGGTATTGTTTACAAATCTAACTGCATTTCCAGAACTGATTGGGAACTGACACCAAAACAACATCATGAACAGTTCAGTATGTGCTATTAAGACTCCATACTCATGTTATTACAGTATGTGACTACTCTAGGCAGAAGTCTACTCAATGTACGTGCATTTCCTGAAAGTTTTATAGTTCTGAAAAGGAAATGCTCGAGGATTGCATCAATTTTCTTCTCCCCCATGTTTTCTTTGAATGTTAAATAAGGAGGAAAAAAGGGGAAAGGGGAAATGCCAATGTGTTGGGTTTGCGTGGCAAGGTTTTGGTAGCGGGGGGGGCTACAGGGGTGGCTTCTGTGAGAAGCTGCTAGAAGCTCCCCCTGTGTCTGACAGAGCCAATGCCAGCCGGCTCCAAGATGGACCCGCCTCTGTGATAACATATTTAAGAAGAAGAAAAACACTTAGAGAGGGAGAGCTTTTGCAGCCAGAGAGAGGAGTGAGAAGATGTAAGAAACTCTGCAGACACCAAGGTCAGTGCAGAAGGAGGGGCAGGAGGTGCTCCAGGCACCGGAGCAGAGATCCCCCTGCAGCCCGTGGTGAAGACCATGGTGAAGCAGGCTGTCCCCCTGCAGCCCATGGAGGAAGGATGAGGGGGTGTAGAGATTCCACCTGCAGCCCGTGGAAGACCCCACGCCGGAGCAGGTGGAGGCACCTGAAGGAGGCTGTGGCCCGTGGGAAGCCCACGCTGGAGCAAGTTCCTGGCCAGACCGGTGGACCCGTGAAGAGGGGAGCCCACGCCAGGGCAGGTTTGCTGGCAGGACTTGTGACCCCGTGGGGGACCCCACGCTGGAGCAGTTTGCTCCTGAAGGTCTGCACCCCGTGAGAGAGACTCCATGCTGGAGCAGGGGAACGATGAGAGGAGTCCTCCCGCTGAGGATGAAGAAGCGGCAGAAACACCGTGAGATGAACTGACCGTAACCCCCATTCCCCGTCCCCCTGTGCCGCTGAGGGGGGGGAAGGTTGAAGCGGGGAGTGAAGTTGAGCCCGGGAAGATGGGAGGGGTGGGGGGAGGTGTTTTAAGAGTTGATTTTATTTCTCATTCCTCTACTCTGTTTTGCCTAGTAATAAATCAGATGAATTCCCTCTCTAAGTTCGGTCTGTTTTGCTCGTGACAACAATTAGTGAGTGATCTCTCCCTGTCCTTATCTCGACCCACAAGCATTTCGTTATGCCTTTTCTCCCCTGTTTAGTGAATGAGGGGAGTGAGAGAGCAGCTCTGGTGGGCACCTGGCCTCCAGCCAGGGTCAACCCACCACAGCCACATAGCATTCTTTGCATGTTAATTACTTACTCTTATTATCATTCAGAAATACTGACTTTGTTTTTATTTTGAATTAAAAATTTGAGTAAGGAACAAGACAGAGTCAGAAGCTGGAAATAGTGACTCTCATAGTCCATAATACACATCAGTAGTGGATTTATGGGATGGATAATAGAAACAAATTTGCTAATAAATTCATTTCTAGCTATGTTCCCATCTTAGTGGAATCTAAACATTTTTGTTCAATGTACTTTCACATTTTTCCATCCTAGCTCTTTCTAATCTTATCTTTCTGGAAGTCCCTCCTATATCCTGCAGAACTTTGAAAGCTCCTTTGCATTAGGAAGCAACCAAGGAATCTTGCTTGACCACTCACCAATTCATGTTCTTGCTTGGTTCTTTAGCAACCTACTTCAGAGAGGAAATACAAGATGGTTTGTCAGGCTTCCAGAAAAGAAAGTAGAAAATTTCTCCATCCCCAGTCTACACTTCCCTCGACAACTTCACCCTTTGCCATTAGGATTTTCCTCATCTTCAGTGACGAAAGGGAAGGGGGTTGTTTCCTAATCTCATAACAGAAAAGACTTTTAGGCAGGAATATTGGGAGGAAATGACAGCAAAATTATTGTGTTCCTGAACTCGAAAATTCACATTTCACAGGATATTCTGACATTTGAAAAGTTATTGTCTAGAAGAAAAGACAATATCATATATTTTATGTATTCCCAGGGCAGAGAATTCAAGTCTGTTTGGAAAGTCCTGCTTCAAGATATATCAAAGAAGCTGAGTGGCCCTTTGTGCCCAGAGACTTGAGGGAATTCCAGCTTGTCAGATTCCTCCAGTCCATATTTTAAAGTTATATTTAAGATCACCATGCTTCTAGGGTACTTCCCAGACAGGCAGCTTGGAAATAAGCTCTTCCCTGCTACAGGATGTGGAAGATGACATCAGTTCATAGGGTGCATAAAGACTTGGGAAACTGACCAAATGGTTGTACATCAAAATTGGAAAGAAGAAGAAATGCCGTTTAGCTGGAATTATTATTGTGCCAGAGGATTTAAAGACAGTAAAGAGAATTGTTGGTCTGTTTAGTGCACTGCAGGGACAACGACACTCTCATGGTTATTAGAGGAATTTATTTCTAGACTCCCACAGTGTCTACTAAAGAGGATCAATTCAGAAATGCAGGAACACTTGCTCCTTTTTGTTACTGGCAAACTACAGTCCTTGTCATTAATCACTCTGACAATATGAAAATGCAACATTATTCTGTTAAGTATTTTTTGCTTTCTAGTTTTTCACTGATCTACCACGTTGTCAAATGCTATAAATACCAAGTACACAGTTGCATGTAGTGCAAAATAAAAAAGAAAAATGCTTAAAGGAATCATAATTAAAATGTGGTTTATCTGTATTGGAGCTTTAAGTTTTCTAACTTCATTTTCTTGCTTGATTTTATTAGAATACTGGCTTCTAAAAGCAGTATTCATTGTAAGATGCTAGCCAGTCTTCCAACTGTTTAGGAAAACCAAGAATATTTTGTTCCATGATATAACAGCCTTAATGTACATTCTTAATTCCACCATTTCTACACTGAAATCAGAGGGAAAATAGAAATAAGTCAAGAAGGACGGAAGAGCCATAAAAGGCCAGCGACAGCGAGTCCTGTAACAGTAGGTGTCTGTGCTACATTTTTGCTGTACATGAAGGCCTGTGAATCTGAGAGGAAAAGAACAACTTAGTGACTCCCCAGATTTGCGTTTTATCTCAGTTTCCAGCTAGTCAGAG
This sequence comes from Grus americana, assembly GCF_028858705.1. NCBI lineage: Eukaryota > Metazoa > Chordata > Aves > Gruiformes > Gruidae > Grus > Grus americana. The sequence goes on along the minus strand of NC_072852.1, from coordinate 127,692,748 downwards.
GGTATCTTGTACGCTGACAGGAAGAGAAAATACACTGGAAAGACGGAAAAACCGATTGTCGTGTTAGTTTTGCGCACCACGAGAGCACTTTCACTGCACAACTGCCCCCTAGTGGGCTGCCCGTAACGGTCCTGCAGCGTTTCACACGGGGAGCAGGCAACCCTCCTGCGGTGCACTCCTCTGCGGTGCCTAATCCTGCCCCAGACTCTGACATTTCTCACATACAACATGCAGAAAGCAGGGGAAAAAAGAAAATTTAAAAAAAAATTAACACACACCCCCCCCCCCAACCCAACCCATAAGCGAAGCAGGAAAAAAAATCCACGACGCATAGTACAACCTGACAATGTTTTCCCTACTCATTAAAATGAAAATAATTTCCAAACACTAACTTTGGTATTTCTAACACCTGCTGTCACAGTATCGCAGCCCCTCTGTATGCTCATAAAGATGGTACTTGAGAGAAATGACTCTCTAGTGGGTATAAGGCTGGGACGGATTTTAAGGTTCTCTTCTTGGCAAATCAGAATATTTGTATCTAATCTTTAAAAAAGTGTTTGCATATCACAGCTCTTCCTGTCTTATTTATAAAATGAGAATAATATACTTTTGTAGGATATTGTGAGTTTATTTAGCCAGACTTGTGAGGGAAAATAAATAAGAGGCTAATAGCACTATATATGGAATTAATTTAAGAACTATTTAATGTGTAAGACAGCTCCCATTATTGCTTATGATATCTTCACATGTCATCATTAACTGTGCGACACCTGAGTAGAAATGTCTTTTGTTACACAGCCAGAAAACATTACCAAAGGTTTTGCCAGAGAGCAGTGGTCAGGACTGAATCTCATGGGTCATGAGAGAGCAATGTGTCTTGACAGGCCCTACAATACCACGACTTAAAAATTGAATTGCAGAATGTGTACCATTTAGGAAGACATAATAGCGCATAACCTTACAAAAGGGCAGAGTTTGGCCTTGAAATACTAAAATATTAAAAAATATTCTTGACGACGATTAGAAAACTCTGTTATTTGGCAAAACCTGCAAATCATTTTGATTGTGATTATTTCTTAGTACTACACAGAAAGAAATTGCAATTGCTATGTTTTACATGCTATGATAATATATAAGGCCTTTATTAAACACTGAAGAATGTTAATTGATATTTCAGCAAAAAGGATTAATAATTAAACAATTAAACCTTTTTTCCAGTCTACATCCCTAAACTATTAATCTCCTGAGTTAATGAGTTCAGACTTTTTTACTGTTTCAGAATGCAATGGTGATTCTGGAATTTGAGATTTACTGGTTTTGTCAGCATCCTATTTTCAGATATGCTTTTTAAAAATCAAGGTGATGATTTTATCATATCGAAAGCCTTAAAAGCACCTAGATTTTGGCAGGCAATTCTGAGATAAAGGATGAAATCTGTGACAGCTACTGAATAAATACTAAATAAACAAATCCTAATAATCTGAATTTTTTAAAATGTGCTAGTTTATTCTAAACAACTACTGAAAGTATGAGTATGGGGTTTTTTGGTGGGTTTTGTTTGTTCATTTGGGGGTTTTTGTTTGTTTGTTTTCTCTGAGAACAGAAACACAGGCATTTTCTTCTACTTTGGGGGATATATGTCACGAATTGTTGATTTTATGGCTGTTCAAAGAATATTTAGAATATTCATCAGTTGCATTTTCCTTATATTTTTCTTTTCAGTAACTTTACTACCAGACAAAACATACAACTACTGAGAGCCTATTTTGTTCTTTAGTGTATTCTCTTATTTTTATTGTAGAAAATTCAGTTTCATATTATCAAATCACTCTATAGTCCACATGAATTCTTTCTCAAAAGATAAGGGATTAATGTGAGATACTGACTGATGGACTCGCAGAACTCAACACTCCTCATATTTGTATTTCTGGGGGTGGGGTGGGAATCTCACTGAAAATAATATCAGAACACAAGGCAGAAATTAAATTCAAGTAGGTAGGATCACTGCAAAAGACAGAGGGAATAGGGAAAAAGAAAAATCTCCCCTTTTTGGTCATGAAGTAGCACAAGCCACTCCTTTCTTAGGCTGGTAATAAACAACTGCCTAAACATAATGCTTAATTTTAAACCAGTAAGGCCAACTTACACATGTGATATTTTTGGAAGTTTCACTTCAAGCTTTCTCTAGTGTGGGCCGGTAGATGACGTGCTTAGTTGCAGCTGAAGCACGTTAGGTGCGTTCCTGGGGCATATCTTTCAAATTTGTTTAATCCATGAGGAATCCATTTCAGCTGCTCCAAGAGCCCTTCTCAGCATGAATCAAGTCACGGTGGAGATAATTAGAGGATCAGTTTCAAAAGTTCTCTTCTGATGTGAACTAAAGGAGTAAAGTGTCAGATGCGCCACAGGAAGACCTTCCTAGCAGTGAGTGCTCTTAAGCCCTATACCTCAAGACTAAGCTCACAAAACCACTCACAGAGCTAAGCTTTATTGCACCCAAGTGCGATGCATATATATGTTTTAACCTGAAAACGTTATACTTCCAATTCTGCGAAATAAAGTGCTGCATCTGTCAACAAAAGCTAGACCACACGCTTTATAAAGAAGTTTCTTTACCCTTCCTTTCTCAAAATGGTTCCAAAGATGACTCTAATGTCTCTCGATCTGAGATGGCAAAACTTCTAAAATGGGGTGATTAGAAGTAGTTTCATACATGCATACAACTACACACCCACTGATACGTGTACAGAGGGTTCAGTTTATAGCAATACGCATTATACTTAGAAAAGCAAATTTATGGCTAAGAAAAGCAGTGCTGCAGCCAGATAGCACCTTACAATAATAGCTAATAAAAAGGGTAGAAGGGGGCCCTTTGTTGAACAGGGATGAATGAAAACTCTATTGCTTTTAGAATTTTATTAACTAGAGCTGACAGTAAAGGCTTGCATGTTTGAAACGGTGAGTAAAATGATGAAGGATAAGAAGACTTAGAAGACATTTCTGAAAATCTGCATAGTTAGAAATGACATTCTCAGCTTTCGGTTTGTTGAGAAGCAGGTGCTTGCTATTCTGAAGCACTTTTTAAATCTTTAAAAGTTCAAGAAATCCAATCTTTGTGAAATAAAATGAACAGATACCTCAGGACCACAGAACAATAACCTCTGATTATTAACATGTTCTAGAGGTCTATATCAAGCAGGTTCTAGACAGAGACTGCGGGAAATCTTACTGATAAATGAATGAGACTTCAGATGTCTTAGGAGAGACATACTTGTATCAGAAGGTCCTAATTTCTTTTTAGAATTTTCCGCTGGACACAGTATCTCCTACCATGTCAAATAAGCATTATATATATATATTTTTATGAGTATGACATCAAAGTTCTATAAAAATAAAACTTCCAAAACTCTGAAAAAGATAATGAGCCTATAAAGAAAGGAGAAGTACTAGCAGGGTCTCCAAGCCCTTTGTGCTTATAGGCATGGTTGAAGGAGAAGGGGAACGACTAGAAGCAAATGATGGGCAGGTTGAGAATTATGTCAGAGAACTCAACTCATACAAGTCCCTGTGACAAGGCAGGTTGCACTTCAAGATGCTGAGAGAGTGGGCTGTCTGGGAAGACTGCTTACTATCATCTCTAAAAGCCCATGGAGATCAGGGAGAGGTCTCTGACAACTCCAAAACAGGCCAAGAGGACTATCCAGGGTACCACAGGCCAGTTAGCCTCATTTCAGGTCCTGGGAAAATCATGGAACAAGATGTCTTGGAACACATTTCTGGGCACACAAACAATAAGGTAACTGGGAGAAGTCAGCAGAGATATACAAAGGGTGAAGCATGCCTGACCTATCTGATTCTCTGCTACTATAAAATGTTGAGGTTTGTGGATGATGGAGAACAGTGAATATCATTTCCTTTGGCTGTAGCAAGGCTTTCAACACCACTATGCACAGGAATATTGTATATGATTTGGAATGATACAGTTTGGATGTGTGGACAACCAAATAGGTAGAGAGATGATTGGACTGTCAGGATCAAAGGGTAGGAGTTAATGGGTTGTACTCTACCTGGTGGTCAGAAAAAAGTGGAGCATCAGAGGTGTCCATCATCACTGACTTCAAGGAGGCAATACAGTGCACCTTCATCAGATGCAGATGACATCTACATCATAGAATCACAGAATGGTTTGGGTTGGAAGGCACCTTTAAAAATCACCTAGTCCAGCCCCCAAGTACTGGGAATCCCAGAGCTGGACACAATACTCCAGGTGGAGTCTCACCAGAGCGGAGTAGAGGGGGAGAATTGCCTCCCTTGACCTACTGGCCACACTTCTCTTGCTGCAGCCCAGGATGCTATTGGTGTAAGTATAGAGCTGCCATTCAGAAGCAGCTAGATAGGTTGGAGGGGTGGGCCAACAGAAGCCCTATGAAATTGATCAAGGACAAATGCCAAGCCCAGCACCTGGGAAGGAAGAACCCCTTCCAACAATATAGTTGGCGATCCAGTTGGCTGGGAAGTGGCTCTGCAAAAAAGGACCTGTTGGCAGCAAGCAGGACATGAACCAGCAGTGTGCCCTGGTAGCAAAGATGACCAAGTAAACCCTGGACTTCATTAGCAGCAGCCAACACAAGACGTTAACAAACTGGAGTGAGTCCAGTAGGACACCACCAAGCAAGTCGGGTGGCAGGAGAACTTGTTCTGTGAGGAGAGGCTGAGGGAGGTGGGCAAAGAGGTGGCTTCAGCAAACCAAACAGCAGCCTTCCAACACCTATGAGGCGGTCATGGAGAAGATGCAGCAGGGCTCTTCCCAGGGGTGCATGAAGGGAGGATGAAAGACAATAGGCATAAAGAGAAATGAGAGGTTCAGACTAGATATAAGGAAAAAAGAAATTCACCATGAGGACAGTCGAGCTGTGGAACAGGTTCCCAAGAGGTTATGCAGTCTCCATTGCCGGAGGTCTTTAAGATCTTCCTGGCTAAAGCCTTAAGCAACTTGGTCAATCAGTGTTGACTGCTTTGTGCAGGATGTTAGACTAGGAGAGTTCCTGAGGTCCCTTCCAACCTGAATTATTCTCTCATTCTATGACACTAAGTAAGGAAATTAAAATCTTCTATAAGTCACCATAGCTAGATCTTACATAAAACTTGGATCAAGGTCTAATCATAGAATCATAGGATGGTTTGGGTTGGAAGGGACCTTAAAGATCATCTAGTTCCAATCCCCCTGCCATGGGCAGGGACACCCTCCACTAGACAATCACACAGAGATAAGTTCCTAAAAGAGATTCTAGTGAATTTTTTATGACTAACAGGCTAAGCAAATAAAAGATATATTTTCTTTCTATTTTTAACCTAAGGAAATGAGACTTCAGTGATTGTGCTGTCCATCACTCATTTCCAACAATAAATTTTCTAGCTTCTTTAGCCAATTTCAGCCTTATCTGACAGGGAAGTATCAGTCTCAAAGGTAATTATGTTGTTATAGGATTTTGGAAAATTGGCTGCTGGAGAGAAGAGAGAACATCCTATTTGTTTTACCACTCCAGAAAGACAAGCAAAGAGTCACTGTGGTCTGTTTGACAGCTGTGTTCTAGCCAGCCAGTTAATGCATGCAGAGATCCAGAATATAGGTATGCTCTGCATGCTGTGGGGAATATATGTGAATTTTTGTTATTGTTTTCAAACCTTGGCACCCCACTTTTTTTAATTCTGTTGCTGTCATACAAGACTTGTGGACAGAAAGAATAAATCAGATCATCTACCCAGAACTGAAGCTATACAATCTTACAGCATTATCCTCATGTTGCCTTAATAGATAGAGAACTGCCTCAAGGTCTTAATGAAGTTATTACTAAACCCAATTTTTGTGAGTGGTATCAGGTATAATGATATAGGAGAACTGCAAAATAATTGTCACTCTTATTTTATTTTAGTGTAAATTTTGAAAGAACATTTTCAACCTCATGCTATGAATTAATCCCTCTTCTACTGGAAAAGCAACTGGACACTTAAGATAATTACTGATCAGATGGAATATCTTAAAATGAAAGTCTAATCTAAAAGGAAATTATATATTCCAGGAAGCAACAAAGAATATCACATCAGAAAGAACTAGTTGCAATGGATCAGTGGTATAGTCCCCCCAAAATAACAATAAACAGAAAACAGGCATTTTGCTTACTTTTACAGACAACCTCTGGAATGCTCTGCTTCAATTTAAGAAAGGAATTTCTTTTATGTGTTAAATAAAGCAATATTTGTGGTTTTCCAGATAAATAAATACAAAGCTAAATTAATCTCAAGGGTATAGATTACAAAAATTTCTGGAATAGAGACTACTCTACAATGTGCAGTGCATCTAGTGCTATAAGAATGAGCCAATAGAAACAGGTTTTTTCAGGTTGATTCAAATAATATTCTGGATCAAACCGGAAGTATTGGCTGGATTTTACTTAAATCACCTCAAACACTGACTTGCCCTTCAGGAAAAGGAAATTTGAAAGCTGACCAACTCTACTGAATTACTGAAGGTCACCGGGACAGAAGATTGAACTTTCTAAGTCTATGACTACAACACAACTTGCCGCTTTCTATTCCAAGCATAATGTGTGTCATCTTTGTCTATTTGGCACATAGGGGTACATATAAAACATTTAATAACAGAGAAAAAATTGCATTCAAACTGCCTTGGAGGAAGAAAGAGAAAATCATATTTATTCGATGATAGCTACAACACGAACACAGCTGAGAAAAGACAGTGATGAAAACTGTATAAAACAGAAAATTGTAGCTTTTGACTTTGGCTACAGATGTTAAAAGACTAGGCTCCCTCTACTGTCAAAAAGTGTTCTCCCAGGAGGTACTTACAGGTAGGTGCACACTGCATCATGACAACTAGAGAGCAGCAATTCCTTAAAAAGCATCAGGGGAATTCTGCAAAGGAGCTCACCTTAGTACATAGGTTGCATTGGACCTCATGGCTGTTCCTGCAACATCGTCCTTCATTCAGTGCACAGCTGACCCAGCTAAATATTCACCCAGCTAAAAAATTCTTGCACAGCGCAATGTAATGATTCAATATCAACAGTGAAAGCTTACCTTAATTGTCAACACTTACAGAAAGTAATATAAGTCATCGCAACTAAAGTTTCAGACCTCAGGATATACTGCAAGTCTCTTAGGCTATGCCTCCAGAGATGGATGTAGCTAAGCACGAATGAGCTCTGACAGTGTTTTGAGATGGTTAGATATGACTATCTGTGAAATTACATAGCTGCACTAACATAGCATTGTCCCTAAAGCAAGTATACCCTGCATTTCAGCTGGGTTTCATATCTTATGACACTGACCACAGTGTCATATTATTTTTTATATCTGACATGAAGGCCCAAGCCAGTTCATACCCGGACAGCTCAGAGCCTATTTGCTTCTGCCTATGTTTGTCTTCAAACATATTTGCATTCCCATCGTTCTATAGCCCACATATTCATGACTAAGCCATAATATTTCCCAGACATTTCAGTGAAATTCTTTTAGTTTGTACAGCAGAAAAAGTTGCTACAATAATTCTTGTATGAATGTAATGCATTTTTGTCACTGAGTATTTTACAGTAAAGTTATGCTAAGTTATGCTAATTGTCAGGCTTGGGGGTTGGTGATTTAAGAACATTCAAGATTCTTTTTCAGCTGAAACACTTTCACAGCACAAACACATGCTATTTCAGATGAGGTAATCAGATCTACTTATTAAAAGAAACACTGAATTAGTTATTTTCACCTCATTTTACTATACAGACACCAATTTCCATACCAAGAATTGTCTGTTAAGCTCTAAAGCCAGCTGTATGACAGTGACTTAATAAACATGACTCTCTTCCCAAAAGCTACAGTATTATTTCTCATCCTGCCTCAAATTTACTATTTAAGCTTTAACAAATGATTTTAAATTTCACCTGTAGCTATTCCATTTAGAAGATGTTCTAATACATACTGCCCTATGAAAACAGCCATTTTAATAGCCATATACTAGGCAAAAATATTTTCCAGCTTATGCTGTAAATTAAATCTTTCTAGTTATAAACTGGGGAAGAAAAATATTCTTATACATTTTGGGTTTCTTTAGATTATAAATATTGCCAAAAAGCCTTATCTAGATTGCCCATAATAAAAGCATTTATACATCATGCTATACCTGTTTGCTATACATTATTTTATACCTGTTTGCAAGCAATTAAGGAACCAATGAAAACTACGCATATGTTGATGGTGTGATATTATGGGGGCAAATGAAGTGTCAAATCTGTTGCAAGAATTAGATTGGAAGACAACTGCCATGGAGAGCATTTCTATACAGTAAGTATAGTATGGAAATAAATTAACAACTCATGTTGGCTGTAAGAGTCAAGTATTATAAGCTGTCTCCATTCAGCCCTTTTCAAAATCTAGATGAACAATTTGAGGTGCTGTGAAAGAAAGCAAAAATAAATAAATAAATAAATAAATAGCCAGCCAGCCTACAGTGCGTGTAACTAAGGCATGGTAGTTATTTTGAGATTAACATTAGAAAGGAAATTATTTCCTTCTCTCCTTGAGGATGAGGTAATCTGTTCTGGTTTTAACTCTCATCTTGAACTCTGAGCCAAGGGTAAGTCTAATAACAAGACTTACAACCTCAACAGAAATGTGTGAGCAGATACTCTTAGATGAAGGAACAGCCACTACTTCTGCCTTTCTCTCGAAATACCTAGACCTTCCACAAGTTGCTCTTCTCCCTGTACTGAAACAAAGCCAGTTAGCATTCATCCTTGTCATTCACTTTGTCAAAGTTAAGGCAAGAAACAAAGAAATTATGACTGAGCTTAGTGAAAAAGAGATATATAACAATATGGCTACATATAAACTAAATTATATTGCTACTTCATACTTTCTAGGTTAAGATTAATCTCCCCTAATTTTATCTATCTAAAAGTAATTTTTCTAGTCTTATCTCATCTAGTATCCCTGAAGAGTCAATGAACCCACTATATAGTGCAACAGTTACCTGTGAAAGAATTGCCTGAAAGTATTTAATTAAGAAACAATATAGGCAAGTACTGTAAAATAGATAACTAAAACTTGGCTAGCTAAAGATAGGTCAGATCACTCATATCTTCAAAGACTGCACATTTGCAGAGCATTATTGGTGCCACAGATGGAAACTGGGAATCCACAACCGAGAAACTTGGAGAAAGAAAATATAAATGGCCTAAACAACCCCCCCTAGGATATCTATCTTTCATTATCCCCCTAGGATAATGAAAAAGTCACCAACAGTAATTCTATTTTTATGTTCCTTAAGATGCATCAGATAGTAAAGGCTACAAAATAATTTTCTTAAAGGTTCTAAATGTGACTTGTTTATCTTTTATTTTCAATTTAGATGGTTGGATGTCTTGCAAGGTTAAATAGTTGTACAGGGGGATTCAGTCCTAAACACAGTTTTATAGTGGAATGTCAATGAGAAATTCATGCAAGATTGGCACAGGATGAATGAGGGTTGTGCCCTTCTGAAGTAAGAGGTTGGAGCCACCTTCAGGCATATAAATGTTTCTAGAAATCTGTTTTCAAGCAAGTAGATTTCCTTGGTATTTTAATAGTACCTGGCTTTGCATTTGCCAATTGCTTACAGATATTACTCTAAGATGATATCTCGTATTCTGAAAAGTAAACTGTGAATGTATCACCTGAGCTGAATCCAGATGTCTTAGGATCGTATCTATATATTTTTTATCTAAGCGAGCAGAGGACAGAAGCTGAATCTGATTCAGATACCATACATAGACAGGTAAGTCCTCAAGGATTACTTATGGCTTGTTCTGCAGCTATATAGGATATATTCAGGTTACTTAAATTTGAAAAAATAATGTCTTTTGTTTCTTTTTCCTAATATCTAGATCCATGCATCAGATTAGTTCTCAACTCAACAGAATATATCAGTAAGGGATTACAACATCTGCTACTATGTGGTGTTAGAAATATAACCATGAAATAGTTATTTCTTTGCCAATGAATAGATTGTTTATGTATAATACAGGTGTTTCATTAGGCTTTATCAAGCTAATCAACAGCTAATTTAAGACTACTCAGAAATAGTTGGCAGTTGTACTGCTGTCCAACAATGAAAATCATTGTTAGTATGAGCCTATTAACTAGTTATTTATGGTTTGCTCTTGTTACTATAAAAAATGTTAGTTGTTTGTGACTTTTATAAAGCCATCAATCTATCTTGGCACCATTATTATGGATTTGCGATCTTTTCTGATAGATACACATATCACTTTTTTCCTCTTTTCAGAATTAGCAAGAAACACTTTGTAAAGCGTGGTGGGTTGACGCAGACTGGAGGCCAGGTGCCCAGCAAAGCTGCTCTATCACTCCCCTCCTCAACTGGACAGGGATAGAAAATATAATGAAAGGCTCGTGAGTCAAGATAAGGACAGAGAGAGATCACTCACTAGTTATCATCACGGGCAAAACAGACCAAACTTAGAAAAAATTCATCTAATTTATTACTAAGCAAAACAGAGTAGAGTAATAGGAAATAAAACCAAATCTTAAAACACCTCTCCCTCTTCAAGGTGAGGATTCCTCACACTCTTCCCCTGCTCCAGTGTGGTTTCCCTCTCACAGGAGACAGTCCTCCATGAACTTCTCCAACATGGGTCCTTCACATGGGCTGCAGTTCTTCATGAACTGCTCCAGCGTGGGTCTCTCCCATGGGGTGCAGACCTCCAGGAACAGACTGCTCCAGCGTGGGTGCCCAATGGGGCTACAGGTCCTGCCAGGAGCCTGCTCCAGTGTGGGCTTTCCGTGGGGTCACAGCCTCCTTCAGGTGCCTCCACCTGCTCCAGTGTAGGGTCCTCCATGGGCTGCAGGTGGAATCTCTGTTCTGGCACCTGCAGCACCTCCCCCCTGCTTCTTCACTGACCTTGGTGTCTGCACAGTTTCTCATATCTTCTCACTCCTCTCTCTGGCTGCAAAAATTGCCACTAGTTTTTGGTTTTGTTTTTTTTTTTTCCTTCTTAAAAATGTAATCACAGAGTTGCTGCCACTGTCACTGATTGCCGTGGCCTTGGCCTTTGCCAGCGGCACGTCCAATGCAATGCTGGCTGGCATTGGCTCTGTCAGACATAGGGGAAACTCCTAGCAACTTCTCACAGAAGCCATCCCTGTAGCTACCAAAACCTTGCCACACAAACCCAAAACATAAAGATATCTGGTATCATTCTCTCACATTTAATTTTTAGTAGATTTCAGATTAATTAGAAAAGCATTAATCTAATCTATAATGTATGCCCTGGAAGATAATACTTAAAAAAGACAGGAAAAAGTTAGTTATCTGAAATTAATATGAGAGATCCATTAGAATTTTAACTCATGATCAAGAAACAGTTTCAAAAATGTTTAGGGTCTATAATATCTGCAAAATTTAAGTATTTTGCTTTTAAATTAGATTATTTTGATAATTTCTCCATTTTTTCTGCCTTGTGCTTAATTTTTTTTTTTTTTTTTTTTTACATTGTCTGTAAGTGAAGCTTAAGGGCAGCCTGTGAAACTCAAGGGCAGCCTTGGCTGCAGTGACCATGAAATGGTGGAATTCAGGATCCTTAGGGCAGTGAGGACGGCGCACAGCAAGCTCACTACCCCAGACTTCGGGAGAGCAGACTTTGGCCTCTTCAGGGATCTGCTTGGTAGAATACCATGGGACAAAGTCCTGGAAGGAAGAGGGTCCCAGGACAGCTGGCTAATATTCAAGGGTCACCTCCTCCAAGCTCAAGTGCGATGCATCCCAACAAAGAGGAAGTCAGCCAAAAACACCAGGAGGCCTGCATGGATGAACAAGATGTTCCTGGACAAACTCAAACACAAAAAAGGAGGCCTACAGAGGGTGGAAGCAAGGGCAGGTAGCCTGGGAGGAATACAGAGAAACTGTCGGAGCAGCCAGGGATCAGGTTAAGCAAGCCACAGCCCTGACAGAAATTAGTCTGGCCAGGGATGTCAAGGATAACAAGAAAAGCTTCTATAGGTATGTTAGTGATAAAAGGAGGACGAGGGAAAATGTGGGTCCCCTCTGGAAGGAAATGGGAGACGTGGTTACCCAGGATATGGAGAAGGCTGAGGTACTCAATGACTGTTTTGCATCAGTCTTGCACCAGCAAGTGCTCTAGCCACACTGCCCAAACCTCAGAAAGCAAAGGCAGGGACTGGGAGAATGAAGAACTGCCCACTATACAAGAAGATCAGGTTCAAGAATATCTAAGGAACCTGAAGGTGCATGAGTCCATGGGACCTGATGAGATGCATTCACAGGTCCAGAGGGAACTGGTGGATGAAGTGGCTAAGCCACTCTCCATCATATTTGGGAAGTCGTGTCAGTCCAGTGAAGTTCCCACTGACTGGAAGAGAGGAAACATAACCCCTATTTTTAAAAATGAAAAAAAAAAGGAAGACCTGAGGAACTACAGGCTGGTCAGTCTCACCTCTGTGCCCAGCAAGATCATGGAGTAGATCCTCCTGGAAACTGTGCTCAGATACATGGAAAATAAGGACCTGGTGATTGGTGACAGCCAACACGGCTTCACTAAGGGCAAATTGTGCCTAACAAATTTGGTGGCGTTCTATGATGGGGTTACAGCATTAGTGGATAAGGGAAAGCAACTGATGTCATCTACCTGGCCTTGTGTAAAACATTTGACACTGTCCTGCATGACATCCTTGTGTCTAAATTGGAGAGACATGGATTCGATGGATGGACCACGCGGTGGATAAGGAATTGGCTGGATGGTCACACTCAAAGAGTTGTGGTCAACGGCTCGATGTCCAAGTGGAGAACGGTGACGAGTGGCGTTCCTCAGGGGTCGGTACTGGGACCGGCACTGTTCAACATCTTTGTCGGCGACATGGACAGTGAGATTGAGTGCACCCTCAGCAAGTTTGCTGACGACACCAAGCTGTGTGGTGTGGTCGACACGCTGGAGGGAAGGGATGCCATCCAGAGGGACCTTGACAGGCTGGAGAGGTGGGCCCATGTGAACCGCATGAAGTTCCACAAGGCCAAGTGCAACGTCCTGCACATGGGTCTGGGCAATCCCAATCACAACTGCAGGCTGGGCAGAGAATGGATTGAAAGCAGCCCTGAGGAGAAGGACTTGGGGGTCTTGACTGATGAGAAGCTCAACATGATCCAGCGATGCATGCTTGCAGCCCAGAAAGCCAACTGTATCCTGGGCTGCATCAAAAGCAATGTGACCAGCAGGTCAAGGGAGGTGATCCTGCCCCTCTACTCCGCTCTTGTGAGACCCCACCTGGAGTACTGCGTCCAGCTCTGGGCCCCCAACATAAGACAGACATGGATGTGTCGGAGTGAGTCCAGAAGAGGGCCACAAAGATGATCAGAGGACTGGAACACCTCTCCTATGAGGACAGGCTGAGAGAGTTGGGGTTGTTCAGCCTGGAGAAGAGAAGGCTCCAGGGACACCATATAGCAGCCTTCCAGTACCTGAAGGGGCCTACAGGAAAACTGGAGAGGGACTGTTTACAAGGGTAAGTAGTGACAGGACAAGGGGTAATGGCTTTAAGCTGAAGGAGGGTAGACTGAGATTAGATATAAGGAAAAAATTCTTCACTGGAATGGGTTGCCCAAAGAGGGTGTGGATACCCCCTTCCCTGGAAGTGTTCAAGGCCAGGTTAGATGGGGCTGTGAGCAACTTGGTCTAGTGGAGGGTGTCCCTGCCCATGGCAGGGGGGTTGGAACTAGATGATCTTTGAGGTCCCTTCCAACCCAAACCATTCTATGATTTGCAATTGCTATAGAAATATTTAAAATTAATGTGGTGTTTGTCTATTCTGGAATAGTTTGTTGCATTTTATTGATTCAATGACTTCTGGCACTGTTAGAAAGGAATACTTTTAATGAGTATGTATTGTTCATAGAAACAAGACCGAGGCATAAATACCCTGGGAAGACAATATCCTGAAAGAAGAAACAAGGTCTTCCACAAGTGATAAGTTGATAAGATGAATAGTTATATACGACAATCATTTAAAAATCTAGTTTCTATTATCTGTTGAATAAGACTTAACTTTTTTTCAAAATATTATATGTGTTCTTATTGAAGATATATAGGAACCTGGTGTTAGTTTCACTTCCTAAATAGTTATGATTAATATAAAAAAAAGTATCTAAGGCTGCTGCAAAGAAAGGGGACTATTATTAAATTCTAGTACAAGGACAGAAAAAACTATGGCATCTGAACAGTTATTCTTACTGGCCCTGTAATGTAACTCTACCTTACAAAATTCAGATTGTATTATCTCAGTGTGACTATTGGAAAAGATAATGTAGAAATTTAGTATCATGAGAGCAAAGCTTGAAGTTATAAATGAAATCATAAATTACTCCTTAGCTCACAAAAGACAAATCATGCCACTGCTACTGTTTTCTGGAGTTTGCTGTGCATTTAGAAAACTATAACCAAAGAAATAAATTTCACTTGGTATAAGATGGTGTGACCCCCATATATCTCTTGGAAATACAACCAATTACCATGTTCTAAAATCAATTTGTACAGAAAAGAAAGTCAGTCCTATTAACAAACAATGCTAAATCTAGGCTTTACTTAAAAAATTAGTCAGTTGAAGATTAGTGTTTCAATGAGTTTGTGAAAAGAGTAGAAATTTGCAGTCATCCTAGGTTTCTAATACAACTGAAAAAGTACACTAGGATGATCACAACATTTTTGCTTATACTTTTTCAGCAAGTTATTACCTGTTATCTTACAGTAAGTACAGTATGAACACTTATTCGAATACAGGAAACATGGCAAAGTGACAATGTGAAACAAAAAGGTTTTCAACTACTGTAGTGGACTCATAAAACTATTTGAGTATTTATCATCACAAATAATTTCTATCAAAGTGGCATGCGCTCTGCTGTAAAACAAACTGAAAATATATTTTGATTTCTAATTAAAAGGAAATCACTATAAAGTTAATTACAAAGTATCTAGATATGAATCAGGACTTCCAGGAAATCTTTTTCACACAAAAGAATTCAATATGAATGTGTCCATTGATTTCTATGAGTTTTATAGTAAGCTATCTTCTAGTAACTACAAGGGTAAGGAAAGTTGTTTTGTTCTTCCATCTATCATGGAGATAGTAGACTTTACATTTATGTAAATAATAATTTCCATGTTATTATAACCCTTTGATTTCCTAACCAATACTCCAATATGAAGACAGTATAGCATATATGTTTCTGTAACCTTTCAAACATGGAATACTCACATTGACTTAGATATACTCCCTTGAAAGAAAGACAGAGCTTCAATAATAATTCCAAAACTGTCCTAAAACATCATCATCAATAGCATATCTCATAAACACAGCTTCATCCATGTCTCAAGGGCACACTTACACCAATGCTTTCAGCCCTTACAGACACAAACTGCTAGAAGCAAAATGCTAAAGGCCATATTGTCTTCCTTCATCTCCTCCCTAGCATTCGTGTGCAGTCCAAATGCACCTCACAAAACTGCAGAAGCTATAGGGATCATCTCAGAGTTCGAACAAAAACACTGAAACAGTGACACAGTAAGACTGACACCACAAACAAAAGATTTAAAAGAAAAAGAAAGGCGTGTGACTCCAGACAGCAGTCAAGCTTATCATCACCTTGAGTTGCTATCCATCATACTAAAAGAGGATGACTCCGCCAGGCAAACACCAGCTGGAGAGTAATCACACTATACACTTCTCTAGTGCCTTTATCTGATGACCTCAAAATACTTGACAAACATTAATTCATTTCACCTCAGAATACTTTCCGCTGCTGGCTAAATATCACTGCAGTCTAAATAAGGGATAACTGAGTGGCAATGCTGGTGGTCCAAGCTTTCAGCTAACAGTGAATTGCTCTCCTTGCTATGCACCAGTGGTAGAAAATGCACGTGGGGAGATTCTAAAGGTTTCTCAGAGCTTAGTCTACTATATCACTAAGAGATTGGGCAAAGCCAGACTCAGGGAAAAGTGCAACATCAAATATCTCCTGTTCTTATTATCCATGTGAGCAGCTTGGCTCCAGTATCTGCTTCTAACTTAGCCTTCATTTTTGTACATGGCATCGTGAGAAATAGAAGAATCTTTCTTACTACACCAGGGCCAGGCTTATTATTTTTTAAAAAAGTATTATGCTTGGGAGAACCTGGAAACCTTACCAGATTATAAACCTGTCTCAGTTTCTTACACACTAAATGTTGAGATGAATAAAGATGACAAGAAGATTACTGAATTATATTTTATACTATGATTCTCTCTGATTATTATTTTTAAAAAATTTCTTTCTCTCTCTCTCCAGCAACTTAAAATCAAAACTACTGACATGCTGACAGTGGAAATAATATGACTGCACAAATCGGCAGAGTGACAGCTGTTGACCAATATTTCTAAACAAAGAAAACACAAAAGTTACCAAGGCTTGGATTGTAGGACAAAATCAGTGCAGCTTAAGCCCACAGGGGTATATTTTTTCTTCTAGTCACTGCTTACATGTTTAGATTTACATATCTTCCTACTATACAATGCAATAATTATTTGGACATCAGGTTCTTTTTTTTTTCAGGACAATTATAACGCTTTTAAGAACAGTTTCTGAGATAGGGGATATTTCTAAACATATGTGTAGTGTAAAAAGGGATATTCTAGCAAATTTCAGTCTATTGTCTTTTGGTGTAGCATAACAAATGAAACTTTTAAAGTCAAGTTTTCAACATTGTCTAAAGATCTAATTCTGTAAAATTTCTATGAATGGACAATTTCAGTGAATGGAACAAGTCATACATATAAGTTCTTTCAGTATCAAATGAATAGTTTACATTTTCAAAAGAATTATCAAGGACTTTTCTGTGGTAATTCAATAAATGCTTGAAACTATGACTTTTTATTTAAGGCAAATTTATTTGTTAACTTTTAAATTACTCATATTAAAAAAAGAGTATATCACAGAAATCATAGAAATTTCTGTATCACTGCCAGTAACATCTGATAGATCATCTAATTAAAAAAAAAAAAAAGAGGAAATATAAACCTAGCTATTTTATTGTACAATGCCAAAAATTTTAAACAGCAGATATCTACTACAGAATATAAATAAATTACTGGATTGCTAGTCTCTATTGTGTTACTAACATGAGCCATGCCAGAATTAACAAAATAGGTTTGGCTACATTTTGCGTTATAATAAAATTCCTAGATTAAAACCACCACAAATATTATACAAGGATAATAATAATAATAATAATAATAACAACAACAACAACAACAACAACAGCAGCAGCAGCAGCAACAACAAGTATTATATGATACTGTAGGAGATCACAGCTTTATTTATTATAATTTTAATGTCTTTTTGTACTTCTCTTGATGTTCTGCCTTGCAGTATAATATCTAATATACAGACTCATAAAAAGCTGACACTGGATTTAGAGCTGCTAACAATTCTAGCTGTGTTCCTTAGACATAAAGTGAGAACTGCTCCTCAAACTAGTAAATCCTCTGCAATTAAAAGTCATTTTACTCTGATGCACCCATCACAGATTTAGATTTTTAAATCAATAGCACAGGTACAAAAGAGTGAATGCCTAATACTATCTCAGGGTAAAGATTTGTCTTTTATAATGACATAAGAATATATATGCAGTATCATGCCAGGTTTTGGTCTAATGCATGTGATAGTTGGTCAAAATATTTTCCATTTTACAAAAATGCTCATAAATTAAATTACAATTCCCTATAAACTTTCTATCTAAGTTACAAAAAAAGTATCTTTTGCAAATTTAAAAGGTATTTCCACAAAAAAGAAGACGAAGAAACAACCACCAACAGTAAGCCAAATACTAATGGATGCCATTCAGAAATAACAATTTTTAAAAGTTACTTACGCCTGTCGGTCCCTGTACATCTTGTTAACTTTCTCCCATTGGAAATTAAGCTGAGTCAGCTTTTCTTGTATATTTGCCGCTTCCCTGGGGGTAGCATTTTGCAAAGATGGTATCTTCTTGTTGTGAATAATGTCTATGTGACCCAGCAGTCTCCCCAGGCTATCTTTAATGCTCTGTAATATCAAGATTTTAGAAAAGAAAAAGAAAACATGTTTTTTATAAATAAAAAAAAAATGTAAGCAAAAGAAAGAGTGGAAAAAGGCGAATAGAACTGTTTCAGTTCGAAGGGACCTACAATGATCATCTATTCCAATTGCCTGACCAATTCAGGGCTGACCAAGTCAAAGGATGTTATTAAGCACATTGTCCAAATGCCTTTTAAACATTGACAGGCTTAGGGCATTGACCACCTCTCTAGGAAGCCTGTTCCAGTGTTTGACTACCCTCTAGGTAAAGAAAAGCTTCCTAACGTCCAGTCTAAACCTCCTCTGATGCAGCTTTGAACCATTCCCACACGTCCTATCGCTGGATACGAGGGAGAACAGATCAGCACCTCCCTCTCCACTTCCCCTCCTCAGGAAGCTGTAGAGAGCAATGAGGTCACCCATCAGTCTCCTTCTCTCCAAGCCCAAAGTCCTCAGCTGCTCCTCTATTCCTTCCAGCTTTGTTGCTGTCCTCTGGATGCATTCAAGGACCTTCTCATCCTTACGAAATGGTGGGCCCCAGAACTGCACACAGAACTCAAGGTGAGACTGCACACACAGTGGGATAACAACTTCTTTTGGCCAGCTGGTTACGCTGTGTTTGAATCACCCCGGGGTGCAGCCTGTCCTCTTGGCTGCCAGGGCACACTGCTGGCTCATCCTGAGCTGCTGTCGACCAGCACCCCCAGATGCCTTTCTGCAGGGCTGCTCTCCAGCCACTCCTTTCCCAATTTATACTTGTGTCTGGCATTACTGTGTCCTAGGTGCAGAACCTGGCATTTCAACTTGTTAAATTTCATCCCATTAACCACAGCCCAATGCTCCAATCTGTCCAGGTCCCTCTGCAAGGCCTCTTGTCCCTCGAGAGAGTCAACAATAGCTTTGACAACAGTAACAGTTTTCCAATAACTGGGTGATAATGACTGAATGTCCATCCTTTCTCTGAAGACTTAATAAACTATATCTGAGAAAGGTGATGCCAGGAGAGGAAGCAAAGCACTATTGATGTCAGTCACTCATTAATTCCTCTACACCAAGGTTACATTTGGTTTAACCCCATTTCTTCTTCAGAAAGCGGAAAAAAGTCCCATTTTACAGACATGTTTAAGTGTTCTTTAATTATTTTGCTGTTTATGCTTCTCTTTTATACTTGTGTCAGCAGATATTAAACAGGTATCAAAGTCATAGCACAAAAAGTAATTTATCAGGTATCACTGGTTTTGCCTTTTGCTGGATATTCACGACCCAACACTTACTAATCTTCAAGTAGTCAGTTCATTGTTGTTTCAGAGAAAGACAAAATACTTCACAGTACATCTACCTAACTGTACAATGCCATGTTTTGGAAGACCAAAAGGAAGAAAACCTGAATTTGCTCTGGACTTTTAACATCTTTAAAATGTGTGAAAGCATTTAAAACTCCATATGTTGTCAATGACCAGTAATTATCCATTTATCAATCCATTCAGTTCCATGACTGAATTATACAGGTTTTCTTTTTGCTCTCTAAAGCAATACATAAACATGCTGTTTATTTCTATTCTGTGAACTAGGTAGTGTTCAACCCCTCTCTTTCTGCTAAATCTTGCAGAATCATTTGAATGACTGAATTGCTAGAAAACCCAATGCTGAGGAAAGATATTGTCATAAACTGTGTGCTGACTTAAGGATAAAAGAATTTAATGTAACAAAAAGTAATTAGAGACTTCCTCCTTGTGAATCAGCACTGATGTAATGAAATCCTTAAGCAGAGCACTTCCTGTCACATTTCAGTCTACTACCCAAACAGGCATAATTTGGTACTTCTGTGATTTCCTTATTCTTCAGCAGAAAGACAACACAAATATTTTTTTGAATCAACCAAACCCATGACTTGCATAAACAAGCTTACTTTTCAGCTCTGCAGTATAAGTATCAGAAACAGAGAAATAAATGCAGGTTTAGGAGGAAAAATGTGCTTTTTATGCGACTGGTTTATACAGCTGTCATTTCTTTACATCATCTGTAGCATTACCAGAGAGGAAACATAAGCAAAACAAATGTTTCTGAAATGCACTTAATTATGAATTCTTTACATTTTAATTTCCATTTCTTGTAGGTAGCCTCTTTCAGCCTCACTGTGACAAGGCACATGATACTTGTGCTGCTCTGGGGATTTTATTTTTCTCTCTGTGGTATTTGTGTTTGGAAGGAAGATGGTCTCTTTTCCAGACTAGTCAAGATATCAACGTAAAGCAAGAACATGTCACAATTGCTGATTTCCTTCAACCAAATAAAAATCCTTTCCTCTGTGTAATGAATACCATTCTTTTGAAAAGCTATGGACATGACTCCTTACAATGGTCAACTTCACACTATAGCTCTTGCTCCCTGAATAAAATGCAGCCAAGCATGAAAGAATTAAAATGTTTTGGATTGATAACTGCATCAGTTTGGTTCTAGTCTAAAGTTAGACTTTCTTTCTCTAAAGTTTTTAAAGTTAAGATTTTCTCCTTTCCTCTAATGAAAGTTTAACAACTATAAGATTTTGTACATTCAAAACAATAATTTGGATGATGCAAACAAAGCTCACAAAAATTTGTACCGAACTAGACAAAGGATTTGAAATACCACTGAGCCACTAAAAGCCTCAGAAAATTCTTGAGACAGGTGTATGCAAATAGCAGTGTAAAAATAAATGTCTCGCTACTCCACTTAACGTCATAAGATTTAGCCATTTCTTACCATTCCTGCATTTTAATGAATTCTTAATACAGGCATGCACATACACGTCTCACTGAAACTGCTGCACAGAGAAAGGAATATTCTCCAGATAAAAATCTACAGGCATATGCAGCTTTTACCATAGAATCATAGAATAGTTTGGGTTGGAAAGGACCTTTAAAGCTCATCTAATCCAACCCCCCTTGCAATAAGCAGGGCTTTCTTCAACCAGATCAGGTTGCTCAGAGCCCCATCCAGCCTGACGGTGGATGCTGGAAAGAACTTTCAAAGACCATCTAGTCCAACTCCCTGCCATGGGCAGAGACATCTCTCACTAGATCAGGTTGCTCAAAGTCCCATCCGTCCTGACCTTGAACACTTCCAGTGGTGGGACATCCACAACTTCTCTGGGCAACCTTTCTCTGACTGTTTCTTCAAAACTCCCTAAATTTCCAATACCACTACCTCTAACTTCTGCTGTGTTTTCATCCCTTATTTCTTCTGAAATACATAAGCCTCAGAATGAATACTGAGAACCTGTAACTAAGAACTTATCAGACCAACTGACCAAAGACACTTAGCCTTGTTTAACGGAAAAACATTCTTCAGTTGCTCCACACAACTCTGCAACTTTGTTCCAGAGATAAGGGAGAATGCTGATTTGACAGAGCTTTTGAGAAGTACAAATTGCTAGTTTGTGGGTGAGAAGCTCTTTCACACTACCAGCACTTTTGAAAGGAGGCCGGGATCAAAGAATGTTGTGCTATTTTGCAGTAAGCAGAAAAATAATGAATGGTAGAAAGCCAAACAAAAATAGAAGATGATTGAAATTTCCCCCTAACAATCTGTCACAGTCTGGTTAAACCCAGTAGCTAGAATCTGATGGTTCTATTTCACCATGCATAAAAAAATCAGATTTGCCTTTCCTTCATTTGTGAAGAGCAGGCGTCAAAGTTGAAGCAATATAGGAGACATTTTGGAGGTTATAATGTACCAGAAATAGAGGAAAAAAAAAACATTAGCATGAGTGGACTCTTCCTCAATATGTTGCTATTCTTGTCATGGCAAATGAATCTGTCCAGAGTCCCTCAGCCATTCTCTCATATGGATTCAGATAGACATGGAAAGTCAGCACTGAACAGCTGTGTTTTATTTCCCCATGAGTGGTTAGGAATAAGAATGCTGTAGTTACTCAGGTGCACAGAATTCCAGTCTACATGGATGCAGTCCAATGGAGTTATTAGAGAAAATAAAAGCTGTACTAAGCATTGACAAGCACAATATTCCATCACATTGTTTTGCCTTCCCTGAATCCCCACTAAAAATTATGTTTCAAATATATAGCTTGTGTTTGGTAATACAAATGAAAAGTAGAATTGTCTTTTATTAGTTTCAGCCAGAGACAGAAACACAGCTAGCCAATTCAATTTTGGAAAAAACCTAGTGTGATAAAACATGTTTTCATCTGTTTTAACTACAACTAGGTAAAAAAGGATAACTTTGCTTGTCCAGTGTCCCTCAGCTCACCTAATTTGAAGGACAAGTATCTCATTTATATGCCAACACATTACAAAAAGGATGAAACAGAGGTCCAATCCTGCAAACTTCAGGTCATTGGAATAATCTCAACCATACAAGTTGAAGTCCAGAGAACATTCTTGTGATAGCATCTCTTACAGCTAGGAAAAAATGTTCTTTTTTGTAATAGTTTGTTGCTTTTCTTTGCAGTATTTTAAAGGCAACAAAACTTCAAATAATACATTTGAAAAAGACATTTATAATCTTATATCATAAAAAGAAAACTATTTGAAGAGTCTAGTAATCACAAATTATAACTATTTAAATGTAGTTTAAAGGGTACTTCTACTTATGAAAACTTCACACAAAGATTTTATTTACCTCGTTAAGGTTTACTAATATTACTGAATAGAAGACGAGGGGGTCTGTTCCTTTTTAATGGTTCTTTGTCAGAAATAATGGCACCTGAACTTTATATCCTGGATATAATACCCACTTAATAAAAAATAAAAAAATCACAGCTCCAGTTCACTTTGTTAAATTTTTGGTGAGTTGTCCTCAATTTTTTGATGGATAAACTTTTCAAATATTCTACACATTTTTATTTATATATGTATTAATTATTTTAATTTTAAATATTCTACAATTCTTGAGCTAATTCAGTCATAAAATGAATAGTGCTACACTTAGAATTTAGCAAGTAAAGTAAAAAAGAATTAAGCCAGATGCACAAAGTCAATCAAATTGTAAAGAAGAGAGAATGGCCTGAGGAATCTGCTACCTCATATTTCTACACATGATTTTCAGGAAAATTTTCCAAGTCTAAATCTGTTAACTTATATGCTTTTTGCACAAAGTAAATAATGCAAGAAACAGAAACGGACTTTTAATTTGCATAACTATAATTCATTAAAATACATTGTAATGTAAGAAAAAAGATATTTTAAATCTGAAAAGTATTATGACACATTCAGAAAGGCTAGAAAATGTTGATTTTAACCTTAGTATGCTAAGGAAGACATGGAAACAACTTCAACAGGTACTGCTCAAGAGAAATAGGAAATAAGCCATCCATATTTTAAATACTGTGATAAGATGTAAATTACCAATAAATCAAAAGTTAAAGGTTTATAATTACAGCAGATTTTTCCACATTATTGCTATTACCAAAGCAATGAAATTCTAGAAAATTTGAATTATTTTATTTTTATTTGGATTCATTGTCTTCTGTCATATGTTCTGAATATAACACAATATTCAGACAGTAACGTATTTATGATTTACTATTAAGTAACTAGAAATTATTTTTCTGGCACAGGAATTTAAGTCATGGACTAAGAAATCTATTTCATGTTATGGACCTAAGTGTTTATGTATGTTGTCCAGCTAACTAAAAAATAATATTCTAAATATGTATTTGGGGAACAAACAAACAAACAAACCCCCAACAAACAAAGCAAAACTAAACTGAAAGCTTAGAATTCCACATATTCAAAATGTGGAAAAGACAAAAACTCAAAAGTTTTGCATGTCGGTATTTACATTTCCTGTCCTCTAATTTCCCTTTACTTCCCAAGTCAGAAACCATTCCCTGGAGGAATGACCAAGAGAAAAGCCTGAGCCCTGTAAACCCAGGTGGAGCATGCTGAGGTTCTGAGATACACCATGTGTATGTATTATTTGGTCACTGCTAGGAGCTGCAGCACTGAGTAAGCTGCAGGGGGAAAATCTCTCTCCTCCTTTTCTTTAAGTTTTATATTCTAATACGCATCTTCTGTGTATGTTGACTTGACTTTTAACTCTGCAACTCCTCATTTTTCTTAATATAGAAATTTTTAAAATAGCCATGTACTTACCAATTACTTTTTATTCAATGTTTATGAATTTTTCTGATTCTACTAGTGGATTTTATTTTTTTTTAAAAAACATCATTCACACCATCGCATGTCTAGATAATATGTTCTACAGTTCTATTGTAATGAATTTGATTTAAAATCAGTATTTTAGAACCATGAGTATAACAGAGTGTACAGTTATATTATTAGTAGCACTAATATGAAGTGACAGGGAGATAATGCTAATTATACAAATCATTTTCTCCTCCAAATTACTTGAGAAATATTTTAAAAACAACATGCACTTAAAATCTGAATGCCTCTTTAAGTGACAGAATGTGGTTGTCATTTTATAACCAATTAAAGTTATTAGACTGTATTTACTATTTTGTAAAATACAAGAATCAAAATCCTTATGGAAATGAGCCAGTAATGCTCTGAAATAATTGCATACAAAAAACCTCACACACAAAAAAGAAAAAAATACTCCACCTTCCTAAAGCTCTAGGGCTGCAAACGCTATAATATGTCATTCTTTGCCAAAAAATGTTCCATAACCCCCCTCATGACTAGGTATTTGAATCAATAGGTCCTGAGAAAAATGACTTACATTTAGCAGACTAAAGGAAATTCTTATACATGAAAAGAGAATGGCAGATGTCTTGTCTCTGGGATGATTCACAATAAGGAACGTGTTTCCTCTCCTGTCAGCAATCTATCATTTAGAGCAACAGCTGACTGGGTCTGTGTCATTACTCAACAAACCTCACTTGATTTTCCCAGCATCATGTCTCATACTCAGCATTCCTTACTCAGGTCTACCTAAATCTTGTTTTGATACACTAAGACCATGGATAATTAAGGTATTCAATGTTATTAATCTGAATATAAGTAATATTGCGGATAAAAACATAAAATACCTCCAAATCTTCCAAGATTGTATCCCTTGAACATAAAGGAGGCACAAAACCTCATCCATGACTGAAATTTTACATATTTAAAGAACACAAGAAAAAGTAATTAAATGTTAAAAGCTGCCAGCACACACTTAAGCACTTAAGTTAGGTAGCCTTCTTTTCAGGTCTGAATATCAGCTCAGCTCATCCACCCAAGAAGGCAATTATTGTGTTTGACATGTTTAAGTAATCAAATGAAGAGTAGTATATGTATCTACATATATTGAAATAGTATTTTTTTTAACCAAGTAGGTCAATTTTCTAAATATTAAAAATAGATGAAATACATCTATGCACTTCAGAACTGATAAGTGGCATATCCCTAAATGTTTAGAATTAGTGGTCTATGAGCAGGCATATAATTTCTGATTTGTATGTCAGATTTTTGCTTTTGTTTAGCGCACAGCTGCTACAGACAAAGCAAGATAATACAGCTGTCCTTCTATAAATGAAATCCACAACTGGATAGCATAAAAGTGTCCAAGGAAAAAAAAAAATTAAAAAAAATATTTATATGTGTATGTGCAAACTCATGTATCTCTCACACATACCCCATCTATCTTTCATGTTGAAGACAGTAGCTTCAAGCAGTTAGTTATCAACAATGCCTTGGGAGATTTTGTAACATGGTTAACAGAAGTGCACAAGGCTTTAATTTTTTAAGAAAAAAGGACAACAGAAAATCATTAGCAGCTGAAGTGACAGTAGCCTTTGGGGAATGATCCATCTCATTGCTCTTGAAAAGAGAAATCTGAGTGCTTGAGACTCAAACACCGGTTCATTTTCACTACTTGAAATTTGTCTTTATCTGCCAGAGAAAGACAACTTTCTGTAAAAAATCAGTTCCTTGGCTATTTGCGTACACCACCACTGTTACTGACACTGCGTTACTGACAGATCTATTTGGAGAGTGCATTTGATTACACTCAGTTGTAAGTTATGGTTAATTGGGTTTTACTGAGCTGCAGCAGCAAACTACTCTGAATATCACGTTAGGTGATGTTTCTTGATAAGAATCACTCTAATATATACCAAATATGTATTCCAATGTGCAAAATTAAAAATATAGTTTTGGCAATCCAAACATTTGTAGAATGATGCTTTATAATTATATGTATAGCAGATTTGTTACAATATTTCATGCTTCTTGTACCAACATGAAAACCAGCAACAGCACAGTTAGTAATCATGAAAGGCTGGAAAAATTTCACAAATTACTTATAATTTTAAAATCTATATAGAAGTATGAGTTACAATATCTGGTATGGGTATTATTGGTTTAATAAACCATTTTGAAAGGGGATTCTGGCTGCCAGAATCGTGAATATGTAATGTGTACAGTAAATAAGACACGGCAGAAAATTGTGCAAAAAAGTGGTCTATCTGTCAGTAGATGAAGAATTACCAAACAAAGGGAAAAAGAAGAGAAAAAAAACAGAGCATGAAAATATCTATATTTTAAAAAAAACAGCAACAAATAACCCAATTTTTAATGAACTAATTAAAGACCCTATTGGAAATACACAAGATGATGAACTAGAAAAAGAACTGTTAGAGTGATTATGCAAGAAGTTACATATACAAGAAACTTCTTTCTCAAAAAGCCCGATGGCTTTCCATATTAAACCTATTACATCATTGAAAAATATTGTAGCTAAATGTATAATCATATTATACAATACAATGTTCCTGCTAAAAGTAAGAATATTAACAAAAAATAATAAAAATGAATGCCTAATATATATGAGCGCTACTGCAGGTTTGCAGTATTAATTCCATAGAGCAAGTAGCCTCAGAAAATAAGTTTTGAATTCACAGTTAATATAATTAAGTAATGAACAGGCACAATTATGCCATGACTATGACACTATGACAGTGATTCTTAAGATGAAATTCTACTAAACATTTTCTCGTATATGGCTATAAACACAAATTAGACTTCTTAAATTCCAGCTAGGCTGTCTCATTTTAGCACATTCATTTTTGCGATGTGTTTGCAAACAGAAATACGTGTTAGTTTTAATTCTCTGTTTAACAAATGTATTCATTTCAGCGTATACACCTCCTACTAATCTGGAGCTTGAACAAGACAAGTAGCTTGCATGAGATAATCATGACACAAGAAAACTTTGGCTTAGTATGAGCACTATAACTCAATTTTCTAAAACTAGATTAAGTTGAATATATGCAAATGTGTACATTCATTTAACTTTCAGGAAGCATTTGGAACATCCACTGCAAGTAAGGATAATTAGCTAAATTATGAAGGCATTTTATCCCTACACTTGATCATGTAATGAAATGCATTGTAATGACAATCAATTCTATATGGAGAACCCAATGATTATGAATTCCATCAATATGAACATCAGCAATAGCAGACAAAAGTACCATAATATTTGTGCTCATAATAAAATTTGTCCTATTTTGAGAATATATCATTAAGCCAAATCTACTAATCCTTTGACTTATGAACCGTGATTTTACATACGATCAATTGGAGTTTCATCTTTGACAGAACTGTAATATTTAAATTGTTTGTTAAATACTGTAATACAGTGATGAAGAAAAATGGAGGTACTGTATATCTTAGTACTTAAAAGAGCTTGTAATAGGATAATGGAAACATTGTAATTGCTGACTTTATGGAAAAAAGAGACAAGACTTGGTTTCTCTATCTGATTTTTCCACCCCCTGAAGCTTAAAATTAGGAGAACAACATTCCTATGAGTTGGTTTCAGTAGATTTACTAAATGTGCCCATTACATTATTATAATTTACTAAATGTTAGAAGTTATCAGATTTTTGCTGCAAAAACTCATATTTCGTTATTTTAAATCCTTTTGATACAAAAGGTCAGTGCTAGAATTACCTATGACAATTAATAAAAGCAATTTTTAATTTGATATTTATCCTATTGGATAATGAGCAATCAAGTTTAAGTCTTACTATACATATTTACTTTGGAGAAAAACGTTCAAAGCAGTTACCACTGAAAGATTCTTGTAAATAAACTTCTTTTTCCTTTTAAGGCTTAATTAAAATGCATTCTTTCTGAATGGGAGTGAAAAAAATAATCACAAACTCAGTTTTAAAATACAGAGCTATTCAGAGCAGTTCTGTAATTTGATTCATGTAAATCTGTCAGGGGTAAAAATCAACCACAATTTAATTTCAAACCTTTCCCAACCAGCTGCTGAACAATTTATGCACTACTTTTCTATTTTTACTGCAGGATAATGACAATGATGAATGCTTTTCCTTGGAAATAAATATTCATTAAGCAGGCTTAGATCAAAACTATACCCTTCCAAAAGCCCACGAATGTGCAAGATCCATTTGCCTCTTAGAAGAGATTTATTTGGGAGGAAGATGGAACTGTGCCCACAAATGCATCTCATAACAATTTAATAGTTCAGTTAAATTAAACCTATGGCATTACTTACTTGTAACTCAGTAATCAATATTATTAAAGTTGGTGTCAACTCTGATAATACCAAATATATGTGGGTGAACAACAGATTAGTTATGGATATAAATCACATAAACATAGCCCAAAATATAAAGCATTAAGAAGCACTAAAAGGAAGTCAAATGCCAGTAAACGGGTTGAGGTAGGTCACTGTTTTTCCATCCAATTGAGTAATGAACATAAGTTCATAGACAAGGACCAAGAGATAGTTCATTAGCCATGTTTTACATGATCTATAACTTTTTTTGTGCAGAAGAGTCATTCTATCAAAAAGGATTGTTTGAAATGAAGAATGACAATAACATTGGCAAATTGTGTGCTTTAATACTCAGAACCACTTTAATCTACTGGAACTAAATGATCAGAGGGCTGGAGCACCTCTCCTATGAGGACAGGCTGAGAGAGTTGGGGTTGTTCAGCCTGGAGAAGAGAAGGCTCCGGGGAGACCTTATAGCAGCCTGCCAGTATCTGAATGGGGCCTACAGGAAAGCGGGAGAGGGACTGTTTACAAGGCCATGTAGTGATAGGATGAGGTGTAATGGCTTTAAACTGAAGGAGGGCAGATTTAGATTAGATATAAGGAAGAATTTTTTTATGACTAGGGTGGTGAGGCACTGGAACTGGTTGCCCAGAGAGGCTGTGGATGCCCCCTCCCTGGCAGTGTTCAAGGCCAGGCTGGATGGGGCTTTGGGCAACCTGGTCTTCTGGAGGGTGTCCCTGCCCATGGCAGGGGGGTTGGAACTAGATGACCTTTAAGGTCCCTTCCAACTCAAACCATTCTATGGTTCTATAAATCAGAAGTGGTAAAAGAAACAGCCTACTGCTATTTCACACAGGCCTGTTATCAGTTATATGCTTCCTTTGCTCCAATATTTCAGTGTTATGCTTCACTAGACATACTATACTGCCTTGCTAGGAAACTGAAAACACCCTAATTTTCAAGACCTAATAAGAATATCTATATGTGTGTGTGTATATACAAATGCCTAAAATTTATAAGATCTATGCATGTATAAGAATTATAAATAGACGTGATTTTATAGAAGCTAATAACAGCATATGGATGTGGTTTTGTTACATTTCCTCTGTTGTGGAAAGAGATAAATGGGCTCTTACAGAGGACAATTTAAAGCACCTAACCAAAGCCCCTGCCCTGATTCTCCCTCTAAGCTTCTTTCTTATAGCTGTCTGCAGACAAATTCCACCCTCTTTAGGCCAAGGTTTCCTTTTGTTAAAACCTTTCCTTCCCCAAAATAGTCACAGAAAAATGGAAATGTGGTCTTCCCTTCCTGCTGGATGACAATTTAAAACTGCTGTAATTATATACAGCACTTAAGCACAATTTTTTACAAGGCTTTCCTCACACAAACATTATTCTGCAAAAGCTGGTAACTCATTCATCTACTTAGGCTTACAACTTTAATCTTATTCTCTTCTTATGTCAATACTGTTTTGGAAAAATTCCACCAATTTCAAAGGATTTCACTGTTGCAAGTGATGAAGAAACCAGGCAGTAATATTTAAAGTCATACCAGCAATATTGATTTACCTTCTTCTTACCTACATTACCTACCTACTGGACAATATTTTCTGTTTAGCTAATTAAACTGTAATAATTGCAGAGAGTACCTCCCCAATCAGACTTCAAGTTTTTTGTTCTAGCATGGAATGGAACAGCTAAATTTTACTTGGTTTTGTTCCTGTTTTAATAAAAAATATTTTTAAATCAAACACTAAAATAAAGCTGCCAAGATTGGGTGTGGATAGGGTTACTTATTAAGTACTTCGAATTACAAACAAAACTTTAACCACAAATTCACAACTTTTTAAATATATAACTGGATATATAAAGGATGTACTTTGCAGATACCCTAATGCTCTTGTCTTCCAAATACAGGTGAAACTGATAAAAATAAATGAACTCTTTGGTGTTCTTATATTTTGCATTTTGATGTACCTTCATATATGAACATTCATATATGCACATATGACAGAAAGGGGCTAAGCACTTACAAAGCAGATGTCTCTGAGAGTGAGTGCAGGCTGCCAATATACAAAAGCCCAAAAATGTCTTACACCAGTCATTGTAAGAAAAGCTTGCTATCTTACCTTGAGACACTCTTCTTGTTTGAAGAGATCCTCACAATCCTTAGCCTGCAGAACAGGAGAATTAAGGTGCTCTTCTACTTCAGACAAGGCTTGCAGAAGCTGAAGGATCTCTGCCAGGTATGTAGAAGGCACATGAGTGGTTTCCACAGTCATAGTTTCAGTCACCACAAAAGTTGTATCTTCATGAACTGTTTGCTAGTATAGATATACAACAGAATGCTTCCTTTAGTTTCTTAACACTACACAAACTTATAACTTAATGCAATTTCCAGTGCACACCTAGAAACAATTAAAAATAATTTCTAAGGACAAATGCAGGAAATATTTGAGGTTTCTGATATAGATCACTCACACTTCACTAATCTGTTTGAAATGGCAAGTACTAAAATTAACCCATGCAAAAGCGTACAAACTTTTCTTCTTCAACTCTCCAAAGAAATAAAGATAGGAAATGCAAGAGTACTCTGAGATTACGGTGTTACCGAGATTTTGGTGTTAGCCCTTTCATTTTAAGTCATCACACCTCTTTAAGAATCTGTCCTTCACTTCAGAAATTCCATGCATGCCAGGCCTAAAATACTAAATAATTTCAAGGTGTCAGGTAAAATAATGAATTTTGTAATAGACACAATTTCTTAAATAACATGCAACACTAAACAACTAGGTGAACTCAGCACTTTCAACATTATACTAAAACCTTTCTCTTTAAACTAGAAAGTACAATTTGGAATTTCGTGATTTGAAAGAGCTTTAATGTATTCATATTTCCAAAAGAAGTCCCAGCAACACACCTCTCCAAGAAATTGAGATTTTTGTTTGTTTTTATCTGGACAAATATGAAATAGACACCCTATTCTGAAAGCACATGCATACACCAAATGTAAAGAAAATCCAGAATGCTTTGTTTCCAAGAAAATAGATAGTTGATTTCTGGCATTTGGAAAAATACTGACATATAAGGTGACAAATTAGTGACTTTATATAAATTCTCTACATTTCTGATTTGATATGTTTATGGATCATAGATAAAAAGTATTATCAAAAGTATGCGTTGGAGCAAGGACAACAGTGATTGCTTCTTTTAACTAACCTCCAAATACATGATCACCTGCATGTCCATTAGAAAAGGCAAAATTTAAAAGATATAAATTGTTTGTGATTTTGTAAGAATGTTATTATATATTTGTTTTGTTACATCACATAAGATTCCTAGTGTGGGACCGTTGTGTTTGATGTCTGACTTCTCAAAAATATAAACTTTACTTGTTGAGGACCTCAAAGAACTTTTACAAGCAATTGCTGGTAAACTGTATTTCAAAAATCATATTATTTAGATGCTTCAGTCCTAATTGAGATAATCACGGATTTTGGAGGCATATATGTGAAAGACAATGGATCAATGGTCCTGAAGAAAAAAAAAAAATCATTATTTAGCTACACAGTAAGTAAAAGAAAAATATAAACACTATCTTGCACATACTACCTCAGCAAGGTGTCTCATTTTAACTTATCTATTTGCCCTGTCCATCCTTTCATGACATGTTTCTCACCTCAGTTGCCGGGCTGAGTCATCTGGTTCTTCAATTTTTCTTTAGAGTCTTAAAATATGCATATAGACACTCTAGAAGTTGTATGCATATCACATATAAAGACCATAACATTATCTGTAGACTTGTGTTCTGCTGGACTTCTTATGCAAATTTATTTGCTTTGCTAAATGACTTTCTCAGTACATCTGCTAACACTGAAATGTCTTTACTTAATATATCACTGCTATGATTCTTATTATTTAAAATAAATTGCTTTAAAAAAACCATGTGTTTGACCTCTATGTTTCATGAATCACATGCTCTGCAAAAATAACAATTTACCCCAGTAAAACTAAAGAAAAAGCTGTCCCAGCCGGTTAGAAAATGGGAGATTCTGAGGCGTGCAGCAATATATTTTCATTCCTCAAGACTACACTGGTGACACTTCTACATGTAGCAAAGAACCTTAGACACACATGAGGAACATTTTAATTCTAATTTTATTTTTCTTTTTGATTGAGAAGACAGAATATTTATATTCAGAGTAATGAAGAAAATACGCTAGGTGTGCAAGGTTATTCAATCAAAATGAGGTCACATGAATACATAAAGTGACATCCAAAATATAATCAGTTTCTATAGTTGTATTAGTTTAACCTTCTTTTTTTTTCCAACCCAAATTTAGGCTAATAACTATGTACACATGTACACATGCATGTACACACATATATGCATACGTGTATACATAAAATAAAATCTGTTCCTTCTTGCTCTAAATAATTCCTGAAACCAAAAAAAGTCAAGGGGAAATATGATGTGTGATCACTTCAAGGATGTCATGCTTAATTATTTATAGTAGTGGCAAAACTGCGTTTCAGTCACTGCTACAAAGAACTCACATAAAAAGACTCTTCAGGGCAAAATTAATTAAAATCTGCAGACAGGACTGAGCATTGTATGACATGTATGGTTTAGTAGTCCCTCAAAATATGTGTAATATTTAACTCCCATCAGTGTTAATGAGATGTATGCAATCATATATTCATACTGCCCTTTATGGAAAACTTTACATTCATATTTCTCAAAGCTGGATGATTACTTGTGTGCAGTTCTACAGGAAACGTAACTCAGGAGATTTCTAGTACAAGCAAACCATTAATGTCTGTATTGTTAGTTAAACTGTGAAGTACAGCCACCAGATAAATAAATAAATGGATCGATATTTGAAAGTAGAGGCCTACCAGAACCTGCCTTCATATTAACATTATTTAATACCTTATTGTAAAAAAAAAAAAAAAAAGTAGCAATCAAAATTAATTAGTTTCTGAATACTATTTAAATAAAAGAGTTGGAAATTTGATACAAGTCTGGAAATCAAGGATTACATTTCTATGGCTTTAGTGGCTTTTCAACAGGTCACAGGTCTTCCTTTCCTTCTATCCTTCCCTCATTGACAATAGCATAACAGAACCCAAGGCAGAAGTTGGCATCTTGCACTAAGGAATGGAGGGTAGGCATATCCAGAACAGAAAATTTTAATCAGCAAAGGAAATGAAAAATTTTTGGCTTGTCTCTGTGTTTGCTGGAATTGTGTTACTGTAGAAGATACAATGGGCTGAGTCCTTCCCTATATTCTTGAGAAGTATCTTTACTAGAAATACGTAGCTGAAACCGAATCATATACTAACACTATAATGAGAAAAAACTTTTTTTAAAAAAGGCGATTGTAGCGGCTGGGAACCACTACTATTAAAAATAATATTCATTCTTTAAAGATATATGTCATTGCTATGTCAAAACTGTTCCTCAGAAGCAAGGTAGGTTAACATTTTATAATTATTAAAAATAAATAAGAAAATGGAAATTAAAGTTTTAGGTAATCGTTTAAGAATGTTTTTGAATAAGTTGAATCTGACAAAGTGGCAGATTACATTAGATAGTTACTTGAAAATACTCAAAGCCAAATAACACTTAAAAATAATACATAATACAAATAAACTATTAAGAATGATGGGGAAATGCTGGTGTAAATGTCCATTTCCTATACTGCTATTTCTGCAAAATACATTTTTATTGATATTAATTTATTTTGTATTTTTACTTGATTGTCAATGATATAGTGATGTGCAGATTATTTCTAGTCTCGGAAGAAACAACTTTTGGGTAAAGCTTAACATTTCATGCATTGCTTTTCACCAAGCATTATCATCACTAGAATGGTAAATTGAATTTTCTTCCCCATCATTACATATTTTTAATTAAGGGATAGGATCTTTCCATAAATGTGACACCAATTTTATTGATAGCTACCACATCCTACCAGGTGCAACACAAAGACAAGAAATACATCCATGAACTGGCCCTTACAGAGAAGGCCAATAAACAAAAAACCAACCAAACTAAATCAACCAAACAAAAAAAAACCCAAGAAAAAAGAACTACAGGAATAATGCAGGTTTTGCCCACAAAATCAAACATCAACCCCCAAAGAAGTATCTGTGATGATTATTGTCTGCATCTAGGACAGTATTACCTGGTGGCATCAGAGCTAACTAGCCTTGGAGAATGCTGTTAATTTCCTTTTAGCACTGGAAAACTCAGTGTTAAAGTACATTTCACCCATCTCCATTTCCTTCCCTCTTTCTGCAGAGGGAAGAATCCCAACATCACTTTTGCTTTTCAGCAATTTATACCCACAAAGCCTCCAACCTTTTTGTGTTAGGCCTCGACAACTGTTCCATTTCTGGTCCCTTCTCACTGTAAGCCTCCAAACTCATAGCGACCTTAGTGCGCTGTGCTTTTGAGTTAATAGCTTGACACAAACAGAATACATGGGAGGAGTAAAGTGGCAAAACACACCTATCAGCACTACTGTACCATGACACTGCTCCTAGCAGCATCCTGATGAGAAGTTCAGGAAAAAAAAAACCAACAAAACAAACACGTGCCTCCTTCTGAAGTGAACTAGTGCTTGAAAAAGTATTCTTTACAAGCAGCTGTGAGCTATATGAGAGCATAAAAAGTCAGTCTTCTCTGAGGAATAACCATAGATGTGCTACACATGAAAAAAACCCCAAACTCAAAAAAAAACCCAACAAAAAAGCAGATAACAAACACCTGGACAAAGGCAGTCATGCCTCAAAGGGTTCAATGAACTTAGGAATAGTTTATTGCTTTCTAGAGCAAACCGTAAGCTACATAATATTTGCTAGCCCATGGCTAGCATCAATGTATCAAATAAAGATTTAAAAATACAAAAGTATGATCCAATCCTGTCAGAGATCAATAAAACTGCTTTCAGGTACATATTTATGCATAAAGAAGCTTTTAGTCACCCCTTCCTATGCCAACTGTGAGTGATGATGTCAGCTAATATTCAGAAACATAAATTCTGTGTCTTCAGTATTTCTGGCACATCTTACCTGTAATCGTGCATATACGTAGAAAGTAGATCAAAATTCTACCAACAACATGGAAATTTCATTATGGGATTGGATGGCCTTAGTCAGTCACAAACAAGTTATCTATCAGCACGAAAAAAGCATCTCTTTCAAGTATAGAGATATCTAAATCCTCATTACAGGATTAAAAATTTATAAAAGTTTTACATAATTCCACAAAGGCAAGGCCTTAGAAGGCACTTAGCAGCATTAAAATCTATTTAAAATATTATATTTTTTAAAAAAGTAATATTTTAAAGTAAGAATGTAAGTATTTTCTCATGTATGTAATTTTTCTACTTATGTATGATTGCAGTCCACAAAAAACTCTGTGTTGCAACACTTAAAGGTGTATTTTAATTCTTCTATCTGACTTCATCAGTGACTTGTATAAAACTTGAAAGTTTAAAAATACATGATTATTTTCAGCACCGTTCTCGGACAGAGAGTGATTTATGCCTTCACAATACTTCACTGCTAAGGCATACCTTACTGGTTAAGAAATGCTGCAGTAACAGTTTTTATTCTATGATAAAATGAATGTATTTATTTTATCTATACATAAAATGAAATAAAGGCAGTTACAATGAAACTATTATTAATAATAGCATTAATTAGAAAACATTTAATGCTAAGAATAACAACAGAAAAATGCAGCCTTTGATTTTGAAAACCTTCAATCAACAGACATTAACCAGTGTAAACTTACTTCCACTGTCTTATTTTTGACCTTCATAACTTGATTGAAATGCAAAGGTTTTCTCCATAAGAAAATGTCTGTTCCCTCCCTGTACTTTTAGGCTTGAATTATGAGACATCTCCCAAAAACTCAGATAGTCATGCTACACTCTGATGAGCTCTGTATGGTGGATTGGATAGATACCTGTAGTTACTTGGCTCAAAGACTTGGATGACTACTTATTCCACCCCCAATTTTTCTTTCTTTTTTTTTCTTTGAGTGCATTACTTTAACATTTAGATGTTTTTAAAAAAAAAAGATACAGACAAAAGCTGTAACTATTAATTTTAAACATTAAATTCAGAGTAATTCGTCATTATATTGGTTGTATATTGGAACTACTATGATTTAGAAAGTGTCTCTTGTTTTAAATAAATTATGCATATATGTTAATTCTCATAAAGATCGCATATCTCAATCTTAATAATTGCAGTAGTTCAAAATTGACAATTAAAAGGAAATCTGTATGTCTCCGTCATGTGACTTTAAACAGATATTTGTAACAGTATACAAGGAATTATTAAAAAAAAAAAAGACTATGCTTCATAACCATTTAATAAACACTGCTCAGGCCATGTGCAGCCTTTAACTACCAGTGAGTCAAAAGAGATAGCCATTCTCAGTATTAGAAATCAGTAAATAAGCAAAGGCTTAGGTATTCATGTTAAATTTTGGAATGAAAAAAATCAGAGCACATTGCAAAATCTACATCCTAGGCTGGTTTTCAACAGATATTTTAAAATTTTATTCAGAATTTTATAAGGGTTTACCTGGAAAACACCGTTGTAATTGATTTATATGTGCTACCTTCCAGTAGACAAAATGTAATTGAAAGCTTTTTATATGCTAACCATAGAATACATAAATCCATAGAGTTAATCATTTCTTGTATTCATCTTGTAATATTTTTCACAGTGTAAAAATTATATAAAGACATTATAAAGGAAATGTCATTCTTAACGAAGTATCTAGTTGACAGTTTAGAAGATTAAACTCTTCTACACAGCCCTATATCCTTGTAATTGTGATGTCCAATTGTCACATTGATTCTGTTAAAACAGCATAATGTACTCAAATGTGCCTGCACAGCAGAAAATGTCCAAAAGAATGGAAGGAATTTCAAATGATTTACTCAGAATTTCACAATTGTGTTTCTCAGACAGTGGTAACCTACAGAGGAGAAACTGTGTATATAGGGGCAGAAAAAGCTTCTACATGATATGCTGGAAGGCAGCCTTTGACTTTGGTCAATGCCAACTTATTTAATAGCTGATTTATTAAGACTACAGAAGTGCCCTGATCTTAAACAGCATTTATAAATGAAGCTTTAGGGCTGTCTTGAATAATAATAAGTTCAACTCTACTGACTGATCACCAAAGAACCAATTAATGTTAAATTAAGCACAGAGAGGTTAGAATACAGTCTATTGATGTCTAAATTGACTAACCCATTTTGAAATTGACTGTTGATTTGTGATGCTAACTTTCCAGATATTTATGCAAACTACATCTGTTAGCTGTTTGTTGAGATAATTTAGAAAATAGTCTAAAAATACCATTAAGTACCACATCACTGTTGAATGCTAACAGCGTCAAAGAATAAGGTCCTAAACCTTAAACATTGACACCTTCCAAAAATATTAAAAGGCATTACCTAATTATTTTCCATTTTTATTTTTTAAAATAATCTTAATCTACATTTATAGAGATGCAATCATACAGAATAATAACAGAGTTTGTCACTTAGGCTGATTTTGTTACTCCAAGACACAGATATTTTTTTTAAATAATGTGAATGAAATTGCTGTCAATTCAGCAGTTTTCAAAACTAATTAAATATACACATATAGATATTTGGCACTCACACTGTACATATACAAATTTATTTCCTTCTACACCTTTATGAGTATACTCAGATGCATCCATGAAAAAAAAACCCAAACCAAAAAAACCCACAAACCACAAAACTGAAAACAAACCCAAACCCCCCTCAAACCCATGGGTGATGCTGAGGTCCTGAATTGCAGACAGGAGATGATCATCTTTGCAAAAGGTAGTCACTTAGGGCTAGATCACTCTGCAGCAGGTCTTTTCCCTTATTACTTAACTCAATATTATAGCCAAGTAGTTTTGACAGCAAATTCCTCACCATGTAATTTTTTTATGTTAACAAATTATGATATACTAGATCAGATAAAATAAGATGGTAATTAGCAGCCTTGTTTCCTAAATAGCTAGGTAATTATAAGGAAGAAAATACTACAGTAGTGCAATGCTCAGTTTTGTCCAAAGAAAATTGAAAGGATAGACAACTGGATGCTATGTTAACATGATTCTTTAAACAAAGGCTGTTGGTCTTGTTTCCATCTCAACCGTACAGAGAACAGTAAGAAAAGCCTGTAGCGTGGCTAAGACTACGTTTGTATAACCACTTCATATAATTTAAAGACAGCATCCTAAACCAGCCGCGGTCCAAGTTGCAGAAAGAGTTTTCATTCCTATGTTACAAGGTAAAGGTGTCAAGTTTCACTTTTAAACTAGAGAATGTAATTCAGATCACTAAAGTTTATAACAGATAATGAAAAATGGCAGAGAAAAACCTTTTCTGTAAAGTTCTGTCATCTGCAACACAGGATTTTTTTTACTTTGTTCTGTTAAAATACTATAGATTTGCAGGGATGATAGTGAATACTGGGCAGAATTGATAAGTAAATATGAGAGAAGACAAATACACTTTACTGTAGTAAATTGGTCCACTTTTATAAAAGAAGGCTATAGATGGTCTTTACTTAAATTACCACAACACTGTATGCATTCTTTTTAGGCACAGAAAAGGTAAAATGCACTCTAAAATGCATCCCTTAAACTAGCTCTTCTTCAGCTATATCAAAGACAATATCCACCTTCAGTGTACTTCCCATAGCTTTTTTATCTTAGATTAGACATAAAACTAAAGTATTTGAAATACAATTAAATTATTTGGAGTAAATTCTCTAATAGAAATTTCCAGGTTGATGAATACTAGAAAACGGATGTTAAGATTCAGCTGTGATTCTCTTCCCAAAGATTCTCATTTATCCTCACCCCTTTTGCAGACCACAGTCAAAAATCCCAGTCTATAGCTGTGCTGAGCAAAGCTATTTGTTTAAAAAGCTGCCACCGTAAATGTCAGAAAAGTTAAATGATGTCACAGGATCACCTCTGGCCTGTCCTTAAGAGACCCAAAGCCCATAGGTGAAACAGATACTAATCCATCACTATATAGTTCTTTCCTTTCGTCTAGTAGGTATTTTCCTATTTTGCTTTTCTAATGCCTTTTCTCTCTTTTATTCATCCTCTCTCCCACTCATTGTAGGAATAACGAAGAATTAACTTGCCCCTTCTTCTTGGCAACCATTACTTGTTTGTTTACCCCAAGAAATATTTAAGCAAGGATGAGAAGAAAACCACTTCATTCCAATGCTGCTGGTTGTGAAAACTGCAGAAAACAACAATCGAAACCAACGGCAGCACGTTACCACTGCGGTATCTGTTACTTAGATGCAGACAGGTAATTAGGACACCAAGTCCTGTGTTTATCTGTAACAGATTTATTTCCATTAATGCTTGATTTATATTTTAGAAAATATCTTTATATAAAAACATACTTTAACAGTTAAAAAAAAAAAAAAGTTTAAATGTCATTAAACAGAGCTCTTCATGGAAACATTAACTGCAAACTGCAAGATGCCCTTAAAAGACTGAACTTAAACAAACTCTTGAATTTCAGATATGAACTTGATCAGTCCTTACTCTGGTTCCAGAAGTTGATCACATACTCTCTCACCTGAAGTGATCATCCTCTTAGGAGACGGGTATTTTGAATTTCTGAATGCTTTGCAGAATCTTAAACAGAATAATGTCTTTTATTTGGAAAAATGAAGCTTCTCATATTTAGTTCACTGTAAGTACTAAGCGTACTGGTGTTTTATCCATGTTGTAGGGAACTATTGAACTACTCAGACTAAATCACTTACCTTATAGAAATAAATAGGTTTTGCATAGCTATTTTCCTTATTCATTCCTGTTCAACACATAGTCTAATTGGTATGAAAAAGACAGTCTCTCCTGATGTTTATCATTTGATCATTTTTATTATTTTTCCCCAGCATGGCCAAAATCCAGGCCCAAATATTTCAGTAGTAAAATGACCATAAATTTCAATAGAATGTTTGTGGGTATCACCAGTGAAATTACTTAGGTAAGCCAATATTTTTGCTTGTATATACATCAATAGGTACATAATTTTGACAGCTGTTAATAGGTTGAAGAACAATATTCCTTTTGTCCTAAAAATACTCTGGCTTACTATTTACAGCATGCATAGTTCAGTTGAGACAGGGAAAGAGAAAAACCACCATATGTGACAGCAGAATGAATGTTGGATAACTTGATAAAATATGGTGATACAACATATGAAAGAAGAATTTATAGCGTAGGCTCTGCACCTGTGTTCATCTAGAAAACAGGCATTAACTAAAGCTAATTGAATTAAATGTAATCAATATATCAAATGATTTTGATCCCAATTTGAATTAAACTAAACGATCTGAATCTAGCTTTTTCTCTGTAACAGATAACTATTTTCATCACCCTGGAATAGTGGCATAAAATGTTGCAGAAAAAATAACAACTGGAAGATTTCGGTTTAGACTGTAGCATGAGGGATTGATAACTTTTCTGAAAGTACCATGTGACTGCCAAGGCTTCATGATTTTAGATTCTGCAGAGATAATCTATAAATAGACGTCCCTTGACCTCGCTAATATTATAATTTTTACTGAAATGATTTTTTTAAAAACCAAACATGTAATTTTAATATGCAAAAATTGCATACTGCTCTAGGATTAAACATTAATAGCTTGTTTTTTGAAGAGTATCTTAAGCTTCCATGAATTTCAGTGGGATTTAGTGGTTAATCGTAATTTTAAAACATGATGGTTAAATATTCCACTCTTTAATAAGTTATTCAGATTTCTCAACTGAAGTTACTACTGGCTGATTTCAAACAGAAGTTTTTAGCAGAAATTAAGTAGAACACTGAACTTTTCTCAACACAGGAACTGGAAATCTGCCTGACTGAAAACTGAATTTTCTGCCCACTGTTTATTTTGCCACATATGAATAAAGACACCAGGTGGGACAAGAACTTGTAAGACAACATGAACTCCAAAACCTTTTTCCCACTCAGTGTCATTTTAGGTTTTGTGCAGTTGTATTTATGTATTGGTGTACTGTGTTTAATCTGTTATTGCAATAACGCCCCCCCCCCCCCCCCCCTTTTTCCCTATAGAATATCACACATTACTCTGACAATTTTTTGGCATTAAACACAACATGCAGTGCTTGAGGTAATATAACTACGTCGTACCTAATTATCAAAAGTGGTGACAGAAAATTCCTATTCATATATATTTAGCCATATATATTTGTCAATTAGTTGTTGAATATTTACTGCTACATA
Source organism: Grus americana (assembly GCF_028858705.1). Classification (NCBI taxonomy): domain Eukaryota; kingdom Metazoa; phylum Chordata; class Aves; order Gruiformes; family Gruidae; genus Grus; species Grus americana. Next base: position 127,650,763 of record NC_072852.1, on the reverse strand, counting down.
TTTGTGAGACACAGAATTTTAGGAGAATCTACGATGCTAGAGAGTATCAATTCTTATATGGTTATAGTTCCTACATCCTTCTGACAGGTCTTCCCAACAAATCTTGGGGAAAAGTAAAATCCAGGGGAGCATGATCAATCTAATTTCATGCTTGATAGCAGAAAAATATAAGCTCCAACAAAGGTAAGAAATGCAAATCTGTCATTAAGCCACATAATTAAAGGTCGTCTTCAATGCAGTCTTGCTATGTTTATTCAACATATCATAACGAATTGGAAGATATACAATACAACTAAATCCTCATTGATTTATGACAACAACTTTCAATTGTTAAATAAGTCTGTTATTGAATACGTCATCAGTTATAAATAAAAAATGCAGCAGTTTTCTATTTCTTTTGCTTTAAAAATAAATATCTTTTTTGTGTTTTTATTATATAGTTTTATTCAGTTGATAGTTAAGAGAAAATCTCTGTGAAAGTTATTTTCGCTGGTATATGCATGTGTTCAAGTGAAGAGTTTGAATTTTCATTTTTCTTTTGTATTTTAACGTCTTGCGCTAACAATTAATTAATCCTCACAACATCCCTGTGAGGTAGGTACTTAGGCTGTATTAAAAAAGAAAAAAAAAGGACTCAAGAGAAATTCACTTTGTTTCACTTTGATTCAGCAAAGCCAGAACAGTTACAAGGCAGTTGTACTTCTCACTCTGATTTGAGCCGTGAAAATATACTGCCCCTTACCTGTTTCAGTAGCTTCTGTAAAACTTTGAAAATATTTCATATGAATGTCACCTTGATCATTATCAACAGAGCAACATATTTTTCATGAGAACTTAGAAGGATATAGTAATTATCCTGTACCTATGTAAAATTCATTGAATAATAACCTCATTCCCCAGATAAATACTAACAAGTAGCCTTCTTGTACAAAATATCTGAGAATATTTAAAATTTTAACCATTACAAGGATAGAAATATATTATATAAATAATATATTTTAACAATAAAAATACATGTAATGGTTACATGGCTTTAAAAAGTCAATGACTGTATTCCTTTGACCAATTCAAAAGCACACGTGCTGATGTATCTACCTTGCATATTTTAAAGAAAAATATGCTAATATATCGTTTTATTGATTTTTTAGTAAAAGTTTATAATGGATATATTAATCCTCTGTCATGGTAGATGGTGGGTGACTTTATAAACACATTGACAGCTGAATGTTTTTATATAAATTGCATGCACATTCTTATTTCTGACTTGCTTATCAAAGAAACAAATATATTCATTATAAAAAAGAGACTCATTTACAAGACAAAGTGAAGCCTGCTCTAGCTCCATGCCAATATAAATGATTTAGCAACTGATTACATCCATCAAGTTTAATATAAACCATAGTAATCTGAAAAGAGTAATCAGATGCAACAAGATTTAATAACATACAAACCAAAGTTAATGTTTCTGTGATTGCTTCCATTAACTGTATAGCTATCCCAATTATTATTTTTATATATACATTATGTAACTTAATAGTAGAAAAGTTAAAGATACACAATACACTCAGTACATTAAATAGAGGACTGTATTGACCAAAAGATTATACATTATTGATGATTTTTGGAACTTTTTTTTCTTTTTTAAAACATAGTTGACCGTATATCAATTATAACACTTCGTGTACTTAAATTTTCATTATGCTGTCGGTATGTCCCCTCTGCAATCTACGTGCTTTTAAAAATAAATAAATAAATAAATAAAATTATATTTTGTTGAAACACCCCTTTACCACTAGCAGTTTTAAAGTTATAGACGAGCACACAATGCAACAACTTCCTTGAGAGCAAATCTTATCTTTCTTCATATAAAATCAAAAGCCCAGAAGACAATGAGCAGAGCAGTAGGAATGGCAAGGAAAAACTGCCATGTAAGTGCAAAAGCAATCTCTGGTAACCCTCTAAATGGGTAACACCCAATACATGTTTTGATCATAAACCTGGAATAGTGAGAGTTTATTTCCCTTTTATTTATCCAGTTATTGCAGCATGTATAAACCAGTAAGAATAATTGTATTTTATATAGAACTAAACAATTCAAAGTAAGAAGACATGAAGTTGGTTCATAAAATTAAGTTTTCATCCTGTCAAATTTAAAAGTACAATTTCTTGCAAAAACTCCTCTGAGAATTCAAGCCTTTGAAGAAGAGGCCATGTATGTATAGTATCATAAGAATTTTTTTAATCTCTTCCTAAAGTGAGTATAACATGTAATGGACAAATAAAAAAACCAATTAAAATTGGCGTGGGATGGGTAGTTTGAAAAAGACAATTTCTGTTTTTCACGTTCAGTGAACAAAGATGCATGGCAAACTGATGTTTTTAAACTGGAGAGTGTTATGGAAAAATAATGAGGCAACACAAATAAACATGAATTTTTCATTGCTGAGTTTTTGGTAATTGGCTGATTTAACTTAAGGGCAATTTTAAGACCAAAGCAGAGACCCACTGTATTAGAATATAAAGATTCCCCCACTTGCAGACAATAGGGTTTTTCTTATTAATCTCTGAAGAGTTGGCACTGACCCTGAAGCTCTCATTGTTAGTAGGATGCTGTTAGTAGTAGCAGTTGCAAACATATGAGTTTGCCAGTAACAACTCACAATTTGTGCATAGTTGAGTCTTCGAAACTGAGCAAATTTGCTCTCAAATTCTTGCCAGCGCTTGCTGAGCTGTATCAGGGTTGGCTCCACTGCTTTTGCAGCCCCATCCTTAGACAAGCATTCAGCCTGCCTGTGCACCGCATTCAGATCTTCCTTCTTCTTCTCCAATTCTCCATCAATCTCCTAGTGAGCAAAACCAATACAGGGCCCAGGACAGTTAGCTAACTAGATCAATCAACTGAAAATTAGCAAAATATTTCTGTCAGAAATGCCATTTCCATTTTATTATTACAATTAAAATTTACAGCTATTTCATGTCTTATTTTACATTTAAACAAAACAATAATAACTGAAATTGAAGAATCTCCTTGGAGATTGGCTGTAAAGATACTAACAGCTAGTACACACTGAAAACTAGTTAGCAAAGGCCAACAGTTTCCACTTCCAGATTCGTGCTAGTACACTGTGATGGGCAATTGGAGAAATTGTTTTCTCAATAAGGGTCAGCATATTCAGGACAAATAGTGTTCAGACAGCTTACAAATATATTATTTGACTCTTTACTATGTTACTTAACTCCTATTTTACTCTGTGGGAAACTCAACAGAGAATGAAGCAAAGAAAGACGATGCAAAACAAACTAGGAAAACCTTTGACATTATGTAAACAAATCTATAGAGTTTGACAGTGACATATGAATATGTTCTGATGAAAATGGATGTGCTAACATGAGATAGAAGTCATCCATATATCGGTAAGTCATTTGTTCATCTGGAACAAAGATACATAAAATCAATTACAATTTTTACTAGAAAACATTTGATGCTTCTTAATACATTGCACATTTTCCATATTATTGACAAAAAATTTTATTTAGTGTGTTTCAAATTATTTATATAACATTCTCTATAACAAACAAATACGAGGTATAGTACAACAAAGAAATGTCAGTTTGAACACAGATAATTAGGGTTTGTTTTACACTAAATAGAAATAAAGAACCGAACTGATAATTTTCTATATCTATTGGAATATTTGTTGCATTTGCTGTCTGTTAGATTGATAAAGTATCACTCAAAAAGATCTACCATTGCCATCCCAAAACAACATTACCTTCAGCTTCTGCTCATCTTTGTGGTCTGGTAGACTGGCTAACTTTTTCTCAATGTCATCCAGCCATGTCATTAGGTCATCAGCCTGCCTCTTGTACTGATACCATTGATGAGAAATCTCTAAAGCCTTTTTTCTTCTTTGAGATCTCAAGTCCTGTTCACAGTGCAGACATTATTAGAATATGAATTAAAGGCTTATAAAATATGAATTGGCATGTGTGCACACTGTCGGGAAAAAAGTGCGCAAGGCCACTATTTTTTTTAATTAAATGTTGATATTTAAATCAAGTATATAAGTATCTCAACACAGCATCTTTTCTTCAGTTTAACAGCATATAAGTAACTGAACACAACATATTTTCATCAGTTTAACAGATTATTTTTTCTTTTAAAGGAGGTTATCTAATTCAGGGTTGTTCATGTGTTGAATAAACCATTGACAGTCACCAATATTCAGAGAAGTTAAGATTCTTACCTAAATGTCAATATTTTATATAAAACACTTCTTCTGAGAATACTTACTGGACAGATGGAAACACAGCCCACTTAGTATCTAGCCATAAGTGGGCTTCCTGTGTGTTGTGGTCTCCTGTGAAATTCTAGCCTGTATGCAAACTCTGTAGCTATTCAAAAAAAAATTTCACTGCGGAAATGTATGCAAAGACAGGTTTCCTTTTTCTAAATTAAATACCATGTCTGTAACAAATGTCTTGTGTTTATGACTCAGCTTTATAAAAGTATTAAAACTTCTCTTTAACAGGAAGGTAAAAAAATGTTATGTCATATACTTATTATTAAATATACTCCATTTGCATTTGCTTTAACTGCTTAACTTTGTTCATACAGAATTCACAAAAATATTTTCATCACTAGAACTTCTTATTAAGAAGTAAATTATAAAAATTACTAGTACATTTTATATAAACATACTCAGGTGAATTTGCCTCAACAGCTCTTGAATTTTTATAAGGTTGAATGCCTTAGCCCAAAGTAAAATCAATCACTCTATTCCATAAAAACATCCAGTAAGGATCATGTCAATAGCATAGTTGTAGAAACACTTTTCTTGTTTCTCCTCCACAAAAATTATGAATTACTTCCATATAACTTGGAATACTCAAAGACACACCTAATAAATTTCAAGTTTCTTTTAAATGTGGACGAAACAATGGTATATTCCAGCTATTCTTTTACTGAATTCAAACAAATCTATGAAACTGTAAAAATAAGAATGAAATCCACAGGAAAGGAAAGACGCTGCTTAAAAATAAGTAATAATAAAAAGTAACCATGCCATGTTTCCCAAACTAAGAACAACTTAATCAAAATTTTCAAAAGAAAGAAAAATTCTGCTTGCCAATAAGATGAAAAATTCTTCTGTAGTAGCCAGAGCCTATGGCTCCAGGTAGATAACCAAGATGACTTTACAATTATAAGATTTTTTTCTTTCCTCACTTTTATTTTTCCCTGGAAAGATGACACTCCCAATTACAACTATTAGCTTGTCCAAATAGGTCTCACTGTGGACGTTTCTAGGAAGAGAGTCATACGGGTATACCTCCAGGAGTGTGGTAACACAGAATTTTGATATTTAACTTTGATTTTCAGCCTCTTAGCTGCTAGGTCTATTGGTACTACCACCTACCCTATTCTAAAGATGCTGGAGCCCCTTTTCCCACTAGAGAACATAGCACGTAAATCTTTTACTAAAGGATAAAACAACTTATTGCCAGCAGTATGTTATACAACTGAAAATACAAGTTTGTGAGAACTGATTCTAACTAAGGTCTTAACTGCTGTTGGAGAAACATAAAACATGCATAATGTGTTAAAAAAGGAATTATTATCAAATATATCATTGTTGTCCAACTGGCAGTCACACAGTTGTAACACTGAGGACAAAACAGTACTTGTTAAGCTGGAGATTTAAAATGTCTTTTGCAAGGCATCAAGAGAAGTATATAACAAAATAGATGTTTATAGCCAAATGGTTTTAAATGATTCATCTCTAAATAGTAATGAAGATTCATTTAACAGAACAGTGCCCTGATATGAAGAAAAAAAAATGGGTTTAGTAGCATGTGCTTATAACTGTAGCTCCTATACCTTGAGAGCATTATGTTTAGTCTGCAACAGCTGTTGTTTTATCTTTATTTCCTCCCGTTTTCTCTCATCTGTGATTCTCTTTTGAAGCGTGTCGCCCCTTTGCAGCAATTCTTTCACTGTGCTCTCATCATCTTCACTCTGATTTAAAAAAATAACAAGTATAATGGGCATTTTAATCTAATTGTTACTTAAGTAAGTACGAGGAGATACAGACATATAAAACCACACTTCCTCTGCTAAGGTAATCATCTAACAGCTACTTGCAGTTTTACACTGAATACTGAATAACTTTCACTTGCTTTTTACAATACATGTAGGCACTTGAGTGGTACAAGTAAAACAGCACTTGAAAACCTACAGATGTTTGATATTAGATTTTATGCAACATCCAGGACAACAGGATGAAAACATTAAGGGCAAAATGGTAAAATATATTTTACTTAAAAAAAAAAATCTAAAATATTCTAAATCACTGTCAGTAGTCACTGAAATGGCCAGTAGGCTAGAAGGCTATGTAATTCCTGACCGTTTAACGTATCACCACCGTGCAAAACAGCTATTCTGGCAGGGAAAATGATACCACTAAGTACTTTTTACATAGAAGTTGAATCTATGCCCCAGCTTCTGGGGAAGTATCCCTTGAACATCACCAAACATTTTATGTAAAGAAAGGGAACAAAATATGCTCCAGTAGTGGAAACTGCTCCATCAGATTTGATTCACTTACGAGTTTACCACTACAGTATATACTACCTTAAATTTTTACTTTTCCTGTTTAAAAAACAACAAAAAAAGCCTGTAAAGATTCCTTTCAGTATTGATATAAAAGTTATCTTTGAAGAATTCATTGAAAGGAAAAGATATTGACTCTTTATATTGCATGTATTATATTTGATCTTGCTGAGGACTCACAAAGAGGGTCCTAAAGATGAATCCCTGTTATTGCCCAGCCAAGAAATGTCATCCCTCTGAAAATTACTCTAGAGAAAACACACCACAATTGCAACAGTAGCAAAGCACAGCAGTATTTTACTCCTTTCTTTTTTCTTTTTCCCCACTAATATACATAAATAGTTTTACTACTTGCACGGAGCAAACATGAGTAATAAAGCTTAACACAGCCACAAAACCTATTTACAATAAATGGTATGATCAGATTGGTTAAGAACAAATTGGCAAGTGGCATTTCTTTCAATGATCATTGCCTAGCATTTGTTTTCAGTGAATGTCTTCTTTTACTATATTGCCCATTTAGATACATCACTCTGAGTTTTCTCGGTCTTTATACTGCTACAGAGATTTTAATATTCCTTCCCTGTTCGGTAATATTGCTGGTACAGTATAAGACCCGTAGATAATATTCCCAGTACTAGTACAGAACCTGTGGGTAATATTCCTGTTTTGCTTTGTGTTTTCACAAGGGTTGAAAAATGTTTTTCCTATAAACAAACAATTAACTTATCACTAAAATTTTTAGTTAACGCTAACTTGGGACTTCTGATTTTTAAAATAGATTAGCAAAGCAAAATTTTGTCCAAGTCATATCTAAAGATCCTAATACAAATGTGAAAGTTTCTAATTTTCACTCGACTTTTTTCATCTTCCTGCCTACTTCATTCAGACTTTCATTTCAACTAAATTACCATATCTTTATTGAAGTCCTCCTCTTTCAGATTCACCCCCTGCTGAATTTCAACCTCCAGTGGTTCAAGCATTTTTTGTATATCGAAGTCAAATTGCTCCAATTCCTTCAAAGGAATGAAGGGCTAAAATGGGAGAAATACAAAGATTATTCATTTAAATCACATACTTAATAGTTTTATTATAAAAATAAATGAAAAGAGACATCTGTCCTACCCTCCGTTGGTAAAACAATGGCAGACTTTCCATCATGTGGAAAGATATCTACACCGTACAACTCAAAGTACCCAAAGATACAAGTAAAGATAGGTATTTAACAATGCTGTAGAATTTCCATTTAAGAAAACATAAGAACTTTATGGTGAATGAAAATTTAAAAATTGTGATACTCTTACATTTGTGTGTAAGAACAGGTTCAGATAAACAGTTGATACTACTTGGCTAAATCTGGTTTGTCAGAAATTACTCACACAGCAACAAGCAATCGATTCAGATGAAAAACCACCTACTACTACTGACTAAGAAAAATTTCAGGATAATTTGTTTCAGTACTTTGAAATCATTGCTCTCTCACAAAGACTAGCAAAAATGGCAGGTGAATTATACAAAACAAAAGACAGATAATCTTTGCGTAAGATAGTCCCCTAACAATATTTTGTAACATATTAAAAAAAAAAAATCAACAAAACTTCACTAAAAGAGCTTGTGTTTCAAAACAAACTCAACAAGAATGCAGGACTAAAAAAACCCTCAATTGAATAAAGTAGACACAATTCTTCCACAATGAATCACAGTATAATTATGGTGCTTTTAGCTTAGTGTTCGGTTTTAAACTCTAAAACAAGTGCCACATTAACAATATACCTCCCTTTATCTACCTGACACTCAAGTGCCTGTGGATAGTTTAATGTACAATATGCAATATTGTACATTGCTGTGTTGGGTTTGCGTGGCAAGGTTTTGGTAGCGGGGGGGGGCTACAGGGGTGGCTTCTGTGAGAAGCTGCTAGAAGCTCCCCCTGTGTCTGATAGAGCCAATGCCAGCCGGCTCCAAGATGGACCCACCTCTGTGATAACATATTTAAGAAGAAGAAAAACACTTAGAGAGGGAGAGCTTTTGCAGCCGGAGAGAGGAGTGAGAAGATGTAAGAAACTCTGCAGACACCAAGGTCAGTGCAGAAGGAGGGGGAGGAGGTGCTCCAGGCGCCGGAGCAGAGATCCCCCTGCAGCCCATGGTGAAGGCCATGGTGAAGCAGGCTGTCCCCCTGCAGCCCATGGAGGAAGGATGAGGGGGTGTAGAGATTCCACCCGCAGCCTGTGGAGGACCCCACGCCGGAGCAGGTGGAGGCACCTGAAGGAGGCTGCGGCCCGTGGGAAGCCCACGCTGGAGCAAGTTCCTGGCCGGACCGGTGGACCCGTGCAGAGGGGAGCCCACGCCAGGGCAGGTTTGCTGGCAGGACTTGTGACCCCGTGGGGGACCCCACGCTGGAGCAGTTTGCTCCTGAAGGTCTGCACCCCGTGAGAGGGACTCCATGCTGGAGCAGGGGAACGATGAGAGGAGTCCTCCCCCTGAGGATGAAGAAGCGGCAGAAACACCGTGAGATGAACTGACCGTAACCCCCACTCCCCATCCCCCTGTGCCGCTGAGGGGGGGACGAGGTTGAAGCTGGGAGTGAAGTTGAGCCCGGGAAGATGGGAGGGGTGGGGGGAGGTGTTTTAAGAGTTGATTTTATTTCTCATTCCTCTACTCTGTTTTGCCTAGTAATAAATTAGATGAATTCCCTCTCTAAGTTCGGTCTGTTTTGCTCGTGACGATAATTAGTGAGTGATCTCTCCCTGTCCTTATCTCGACCTACAAGCATTTCGTTATGCCTTTTCTCCCCTGTTTAGTGAATGAGGGGAGTGATAGAGCGGCTCTGGTGGGCACCTGGCCTCCAGCCAGGGTCAACCCACCACAATTGCAAAGGATCAACAGAAAAAGCAACAAATTCTTGATGATTCTTCATAAAATTTAGATTAAGAGGTAGTTAATGCTTTATGATGTTCTAGGAACTCTTGGACATACAACTGTCTTCTTGCTAGAGACATCAGCACATTATGTTCTAATCAGTTCTCTTTTACTCTTCCCTCTAGTACAATTGGTATTTATTATGAAGCAAAAGTTTTTAATGAAGATAGTAACAAAGCAATTCAGTTAAAATAAGAGAGACTGGACATCAACAGTAATCTGTTCACAGCTGTTCCACAGATAATCTGGGAGAATTAAGGTAAAATTGCCTTAATTGTATCTGGTTGATTGTTTTAATGACAAAGATTTTGCGCACTTATAAACATTAATGGAAATATAATAATGTATGGTATTTATAGAGAATAATATTGTGCTCGCAAATTTTTATCAAGAAGCTCAAAATTACACTCCGCAAGCACTTTAACTGAGGTAGAAACAATAGCAAACTACACAGTAATTTCTTCTCAAATGCTCTGAAGGATGTCTTCAAAAGTACTTAAATCTCACTAAAAGACAAATCAACTAATAAAACTGAAATATAAAATTACTAATCTCTGAAAAATGCTGAAAACAAGAACAAAAAGGAAAGTAGAAGTAAAAATACTAAATGAAATTCCGATAATTGAATGAGGTTCAAAGACCACTTGAAAAAGTTAAATCTCATTTTATTACACTATGATCATTTTGTTAACTCAGGACAAAAGAATTATGTACCACCGTTTACTGACTTCACAGGTCATTTCTTATTTACTTTACTTTTGTACTGATAATTGTTAGTATTTGAAAAAAATATGGCTTATTTGAAAACAGATGAGAATTGATTAAAAACAGATTATGAGAGCTTACTACCCTTTTGAATTTATTTTTTAATCTGTTTTCACTAGGTGAATAATTTTACCTAAGTATGAAGAAAAACCCAAAACACTGAGAAAGCGTAATATCACCCTGCAAGAACAATAATTTTTCAGCCCATGAGGGTGAAATCATGACTCAGGGAAGTGCAGTTACCTACATTATACAGGTGGACAAAACGAGGCACACAGCAATTTAGTCCTTTATCCAAATACATACAGCAAGTCAGTAGAACAGCCAAGAATTCAGACAAGCTTTTGCCTGTCTTATGCAATACCTAATACTATAGATATCCTTTGGGAATCATACCCTGTCCATTCCCCAAAGTCCTGGAAAAGGTCCCCTAAATTCTAATTTCTCTTTAATATTATGTGCTGTAGTAATTCCTCTCATCTTGCTAGGTATATAGTGTATAACGCTTAGTGAGGTGCTGCCATTCCAGCTTGTCTCGCCTATGCAATCATAAATGGGAGATCACCTGAGAGTTGTCAGACGGAAGATGTTTGCAGGCTGTTATGGAAGCCACTTCATCCTGATAAGCATCTTTTCCCCCTTCTTGGAGTGAGCCCACAATGTGCAATGCCAATAGTTAACCTGTGATAAACCATCTACATTGCTCCCTAATAAAAACAGTAATTTCATACACCCCTATCAAATGCTGCTTCAGCTCTGTACGGTGACAGAATTGTGGAAGTGCCAGGTAAAACTGAGAAGGAAATCCAGACTGCAGATAGCAGATGTTCAGAATAAAAATGTCACACAACACAGTTGTTTGGGCTTTGTGCCAAGATGTTCTCTGTCTACAGTCTGTACTTCTGTAAGAAAGAAGTGAGGAGCACCACACTGGAACAGCTGAAGTACTACTGATGACCAGCAGGAAAAAGAACGATGACCTTTATTCATAGGACATATTCTTTCCTGTTCCAGAAATGAAACCGAAATAAACTCAAATATCCACAAAGAATGTGCTGGTTATGCAAAGTATTGAGCCCTGCATAAACCCCAAACAATTCATGAAAACCATGTCTCTTTGCTGATGCTTTTTGCAAAACTTATTTCCTGCTCTGCCACTGATCCTCTGTGCATTCATTTCCAGTGCTATTACACTAGCCAGCAAAAAGATTTAGGATCAGGATCCATGCATTCCCACTATCCTATATACCAACCTGCATGGCTGCCTGCTTTAATCTGCTGAATAGCGCTCTGCAATAAAGGCAGCAAATACAATGGAGAAAGAAGGTGGCTTATGTCCTCCCTCATTCCAATTCAGAAGTAATAACTACAAATTACCTAATCCATATTGAATTCAGATTCAGTAGTCAAACTAGTTGTACAGATGAGTAGTTGAAGTACAATTGATACAATATCGGGGGGTGTGTATATATATATCTCTCTCTGTATCTCAAACCTTGGTGAGTCACAGCCTCATAGGAAAATACTGGGTGCGTTTAATGAAAAATTAGTGCCCATATGGCAATCTATGAAAAAAAAAAAAAAGCTACTTATACTTTGAGAGATTAAGAATCTTGCTGATTCCCAGATGTTGCTGATTCTTTATAAGTTAATGAAGTAATCATTGTTATGTTCATATGAAGTCAGCAAATAGTTCTAATTGTCAAATAGTAAAAAAAGACCTTGATGCCAACCCCCCCCCCAAACCTTCACCTTTAAAAATAATAATAATAAAAAAATCTTATGATCTAATTTTTTTTTTTTCCTTTAAAAGCTCAGTTTTTGGAGAAACTGCAGCCCACTATATAGTTGTAATCGTGTACCTTATATAAACATCATTTTGTATGCATCTCCATATGGAAGCAGGTCCTCCTACCTTTCCACTCTTAATTCTTTGCGATATAGCTGCAAATCGCTGGTTGAGCTCTGACAGTTTAGGCTCTATTACTTTCCTGCAGTGATCTCCACGGTTTGTCATCAAGTCTACCGCCTGGTCACGCACAGAGTCCACCTTTGGATGCATATCATTCAGCTCATCCTTTAAGCGCTACAGTCCGTGAGCAAGAGACAGGGCTTGAAGTTAGTAATAAATGCAAAGAGAGAGAAAGAGAGAGAGAGAGAGAGTGTGCAAAGGAATAGGGAGCAAAACCACAAAGCAAACTCAGATAATTATGTATGAGTGTGTAAGTCCAGTAGAAATACATTAGATAACATTCCCACTCATATCCCTCAAATTTATAGCAGGAATGTATCTACATGTCTGTTTTAATATCTCCTAGAGGAAATTAATGGTGAACATTATTTCTAGGCAGGTTCTTATCTGCAATAATACAATCCTCAGCATATTTCAGGACACGATAAACTATTTTATGTTCCTAAACCTAAGAAGAGCGGCTAATTCCTGTATTATGGAAGTGGATGTATAGTTGTTGCTTTCATTACTGGTCATGCCCATAGTTGAGGCAGGGAAAAATGACCAGATGAAAACCAGTGAGAATTTCTTCCATAAATTACAAAAACTGAGGGCAAATACCTTCCTCCTCTGCAACACTAATCTTAACAGAAGATCCCAGTATGGGCAGAGGCTGAAAAAGATAGCCAGGCATTCAGGAATCATAAACACAGTTGGGCATTTAGAATTACATTTCACTGTCTGTATGAAATGCCTTTGTGCGATACAATTGTATATACACCGTATTGATGGCAATGATAATTGTACTTTGTATCTGCTGGTGGCAAAATTGTTCATTCAACTACAAAAGTCTGTCCTGCAATCCTGCTGAGATCAATAAGGCATTGATTTATGCTCTGCCTTGGAATTTGTAAAGTTTTGCTTTAGTAAATGGTATCATTACAATTCTGATTTTGATTTACAAACTGTTCCTCAGATAGCATGTTCTGACCATAGAGTTCAATACAAAGTAAAGCTTCACACCCATTTCAGAAGAAAAAAAATAATCCATATAGATAATAATTTGAAGTTGTTTAATCTTAACAAAGACAGTATTTTAAATGAGATATTTTAAAATTCATATCTATCTTGCAAATTAATTTTTCATCAGTTGGTAAATGATGCAGTGGGCCAAACAAAACATTCTGATCAATACACTAACCCATTATTATACAGCTAGTTCACCATATAATATTCTTGTCTGTGGTGTTGGTCTGGCATCAATGCAAATAGTGTTTATAGAATTAAAACAATCATATGACAGAGATATCAAATGCAGATACCATAGATATCAGAAAAGTATCACAGAAAAACAGAAAAGCAATTAAAAATGAAGAACACAGAAAAAAAGATTTTGTTCAACCAGATGTGTTTACGGAGTATTTTTCCAGCAAACACAGGTTTAATAAGCTGCTGTTCTACTCACCAGGAATTCCCCAAGACTTATAACAACATATCTGGTTTTATTTCTGTTGGGATTATACTTTTGTAATGCGGTGCAAATTTATTAAGTAATCTACAAGCTGCCACAGGGTGGCTTTATCAGAGAAAAAATAATGTTAATCAACTTGTGATATCTTTCAAAATATGCTAGTTTTGACACAGTCCTTTTCAGAATAAAATCAATGCTTTCCAGATAATCACATTTTTTTACCTTAAGAATTTCCTCTTTCTGCTGGGGTTTTTGTTTATCAGATTCATCCAACAGTATTTCAGCACGATACATCCAAGTTGTGACATTAGCTATATTCTGATCAAAAGCGTCCATATGCTTTTGATATTCCTGTATGTGGAAAAGGTAAATACTGCATACAAAAAGAGTAATCAGAACTGAAATAATAGTTGTAATGATGCCAGCTGTGGCAAACATGCATACATTATGAAATTAAACTTGTTTTATTTTACACAGTAACTGCTTGTTTTCTGAAGGATAGAATCTGTTGTTTGTTTGCTCTCACTTTATATGTTAAGTTCATTTTAAAAGACATTCTAGGAGAGAGAGAGGCTTCCAAAGTGACATGCAGGGGAGTGATAAAGTCACAGCAAGATGCAGGTGTCGGCAGCTCAGCCAGACTGCTGAGAGGAGCAGGGAGCTGACAGGCAGACATACTGGAGGTGGAAAGAAGAGTTTCCCAAGAACCAGGTACAGAACTCATTTTGGAAAGCCACTAAGTTGATTGAAACTCAGATAGTAACAAGAATGCACTTGCAAAGTCACAATCGAGAAAGGGAGCTTTGTATATAAAACTCTTATTTACATTTCATCTAACTTCTCTCCTTTGAGACTCTGCTTTTTAAAAAGCACTTCTAGTTGATATTCTGATAAATCTTTTTTCTCTCCCTAATTTAAAAAAACATTTTGTCTTTTTTTTTTTTTTGTGAGCTCACTGGAATGAGGCCTATGCATATCCATACAATAGATGTGTACCACACACCTGGGATACAAGATTTTACTAGTCCTTTCGGCCCCTACATGTATGTACCTTTATTTTACACTGTTCTAAAATCAGTAAAAGACCAACTCCCTCTCTTATACCTTTTTGTCATGGATTCTAATAAATATGCACAAAAGAATCCAAAGCAAAGAAAGAAAGTAGACAAACACTTAACTATACCTGTCTATAAACTACATTATATAGAATCACAGAACGGTTTGGGTTGGAAGGGACCTCAAAGCCCATCTAGTTCCAACCCCCCTGCCATGGGCAGGGACACCCTCCACTAGACCACGTTGCCCAAAGCCCCATCCAACCTGGCCTTCCAGGGATGGGGCCTCCACAGCTTCTCTGGGCAACCTGTTCCAGTGCCTCACCACCCTCATAGAGAAGAATTTCTTCCTAATATCTAATCTAAATCTAACCTCTTTTAGCTTAAAGCCATTACTCCATGTCCTATCACTACACTCCCTGATAAAGAGTCCCTCACCATCTTTCCTGTAGGTACTGGAAGGCTGCTGTAAGGTTTCCCCGGAGCTGCCTTTTCTCCAGGCTGAACAAGCCCAACTCTCTCAGCCTGTCCTCACAGGAGAGGTGCTCCAGCCCTCTGATCAGCTTCGTGGCCCTCCTCTGGACTCGCTCCAACAGCTCCATGTCTCTCCTGTACTGGGGCCCCCAGAGCGGGACGCAGTACTCCAGGTGGGGTCTCACAAGAGCGGAGCAGAGGGGCAGGATCACCTCGCTCGACCTGCTGGTCACGGCTGTTTTGATGCAGCCCAGGACACCGTTGGCTTTCTGGGCTGCAAGCACACACTGCCGGCTCATGTTGAGCTTCTCATCAATCAATACCCCCAAGTCCTTCTCCTCGGGGCTGCTTTCAATCCATTCCTTGCCCAGCCTGTAGTTGTGATGAAGCCCTGTAGTGATGCTGTATATCCGTCACAGATGCACTTGTAGCTACACAGACTCTAGTGGAGCTCCTAACACATCAAGCTCTAAAAAGTAATGACAAAGGCCAACAAAACCTTGAGAATCACTTCAGTTTCTCTGGATTGAAATTGCATTCCCACGTTCTCAGCAACAGAAACAGCATACCAGGTTTCCCAAAGCATTCTGGCAGCCCAGTGGTTAAGACCCTTCTGTGTTTAAGGGTTCAAGCTGTCACCTCTTCATGGCAGAATGAATTTTAAGGAAGAATATAGTTATGTGACTGCCAGCAGTTCGAAGCAGCTAGACCTGAGGCTCCTAAATCTGTATTAAGCGTGTATTAGGGATTTTACTTTTGACTAGACTTAATCTGGTCCCCTTAGGTAATTATCCCCACCAAAACATACACTAAAACTATCCAAAGGGGAATCGTGCAGCCCTGAAAGACAAAATCATAGTCCTTGAGAACATTAGGTGTGCTCCCGGAGCAGAGCTCCTGTTTTAGTTGCCTCTGAAATGAATCTAGTTCACACACACAACAACTACGCTGTGGATCAAACCAACATGCAAGTGGGGACTTCCTTCCCAGCTGTACTATTCCAAACAGAGATGCTAAAGTAGCCAAAATCAGTTGAAGTTGTTGGTATTAATACCAAGACTTACTCAATTTCATTTGAATCACATTCAAGGAATCTAGGTCCTTGGGGAGAAACTGCATTTCGTTCATTAGGAAAAAAAAAAAACCCAAACCAACAGTCCAGGAACTACAGAGGCAGACAGGAACAGGAAGCACTAACAATCAGGACTCCACAGAGCCATCAGTCTGTAAGTAGTCAGATTCTTAAAATATACATAATGTACTAAACAATAATCAATCTGATTGTCTGTGTGCTTAGGTATTCCATAAGTTTAGTCCAGGGCACCAGAAGAAGCACTCCTATAAGGCTGAGCACCTACGACTGGGCACCAACATTTCCTCTACATGAACAAATGTATTGTCCTTACCAGTAACAGATTGAACCATTCTTCAGCACGTGAAGTTACTGCTATCCAATTACTGTTCAGGAGGCTGAGTTTATCCTCCACTAGACTTTCCTTTCCTTTCAGCACCATCTTCAAATTCTCTCCTAAATCGCTGATGCTCTTCAGATGGACCTGGCGTTTCTCAATCTCCTTCCGTGTTGCCTACATGAGGAGAATGAAAAATAAAAGTTCAGGAACTTAAAAATTCTCCACACTAAGAATATCAAATATTAAAAGAGCCAGTAAGTTCGTACTAGAACACACACTCTTGCTTCCTATAGGAAGGGAAAGTATTCGGTGAAGAGCAGTAAGTAAAAAGTAAATTGTTCCTATTTAGCTCTGATAACATTGTAACTATCATGTGCTCGCAATCTTTTTTGGTAATAGTTTCATTTTAAAAAGTGTGAATTATCTCTCATTCTCATGTTCAAAATATAGTTTTAATGCTTAACTATTAAACAAGAATCCACATTTTACAATATTTATATTGAGACGTTTACTTTGCATATAATAAAATGACATAGTTATCAAATAGCACATAAACCTTACATATTAAATGGGACAATAATAAAGCATCATGATGACGTTTAAGACTTAGAGAACACTGAAAATAATCTCGTGAAGTATTTTAACGTCTCTTTAATATTTTTCAAAGCAATCTTTTTCAGCAGAAACCATGTTCTCTCCTTTTAGCTTTCTTGTTTCTTAACTGTAGAAATGAATCTTTTCATTCCATTCACTTGGAATTTCACTCTGCTAACTAAAATACTAAAATAACCTATTATCTATAGCACCTCTGAGCTTGAATGACTAAAATATATGTGTGGTGCTACAAGATCAGATTTGCAGCATCTCCTCCCACATTATCTTACCTTCTATAAATAGATTTAAATGAAATGTAAGGTCACATAATTTACTCATTATTCATGTCTTAATATTTGCTGCAACATGCAAGAAGTCTAACAAAAGGAGCAAACCCCAACATATTTAGACAACATGTAAAAAAGCAGGAATTTAATACTAAATACTGAGATGATACAATGCAGAGTATAACAACCTTGCTGAATTCTCAAGGAGAGGCACAAATTCCGTACACCTAATATCACATATAATCAGTTTTATGGGAAAAAATTATCTGAGCTCCTAGTCACCTGATGGCAGTGATCCAGGAATATACGATCTCTGCTTATAAAATAGAGCTTCAACTAGAAATGAAGTGGTCCAAACTGAACACGAAAAGAAGTTGGGAGAAAAGTAAGAATCACTAGTCTCCAGGAACATTGATTTCTCATTGATAACTCGCACACACTAAAAGAACCACTCCTATTCAAAACGCAATCACAATTCTTCCCTCTCAGAATCAACACTGTTACTGCAGTGGAACTACACCTTTATCACCTCCACGCTATCACACCTCTCCATGTCACACATCAATATGATTTTGTTGATAATGTGTTGTTAGAGTAAGTAAAATTTTCACTCTGCAATAAAGACAGTATAGAAATTATTCTTTTTGGTACAATACAATCTTAATAGTACCTGCAACTTACTTGGCATATGTTATGCTTAAAGCAGCAGCTCCCTTCCTATGCTTAACAGAATTAATGACCTAATTTCATAATGTTATTTCACAGAACAGGTTTTACACTTGCATTTCATGTAAGTATGAGAAATTTTCCACATTCTACCAATTTTCTCAAATACAGAGGATTTGTAATAGAGCCAAGACATGATTAATGCAAATTATTAACTATCAGCTACAGAATTATAGAATTTGAAATGGAGAGCTTCAAACTTCATCAGGTTCTTGTCAGATTAAAGGGAAAACATGCCCTTTTATCTATTTCACAACAGGTACAATATGTCATCATAAAAAAGAATAAGACAAAGAATATAATTTGCCTTTAACTCAGGATGGAAAATTTTCATCAGCTTTACTACTTTTTCTAAACAATTTACTTCCATTTGGAAAAAAAATCTCTGAAGTACATTTACTATGGGTTATGGTTTCCTTTGTATTTTACATGTACGAAAACTCAGATCAGTCTTGGGCTATATGTGAAAATATTAAGCCCAACACCAAACAACAAAACATTGAGGCCTTCAACACAACATCAAAGTGAAAAAGCCATCTTCTGCAATACTTCAAATCTCAATTATTCAAAGTTCTTACGTATAAAATCCTGGACCCACTGAATACAGTTGAAAAACTAGCATGGTCTTAAAGACAGCGGGTTTCCACACTGCATTATCAGCTAGGGCCTCCTCTGTATGATATAATGTATACTCGGTAAACTGACAACCTGTTTTCAGTTCTTTCACAATTTCAATAACACTTTTTTCTTTTTAATTTGACATTTCTTCATTATTTTCTTCAGAATTCTCTTTCTCTTTTCATTTTTACTAGACAGTGACAGTCTGCATATACTTCATTCATTGCAATATAACAGCATGGGTAAATTTTCTGTAATAAAAAGACAAAAGGACTGCTATTAATTTAACAACACTATATAAAAGAGATTAAAAAATGTACCATGATCCCAAGGTATCACTAGGATTATTTCATTAAAACTCAGGGAGTGGCTTTCAAAATCTGCTAATTTTTGAAGAACAAGTTCCAATATTCAGTGAATTGGCCTTCACTCATCATCTTTCCCTGTATGCTCTTGGGAAATAGAAGAGCATATTTGAAAATTAAGGGGAAAAACCCAACCTTGCTGGATTTAAACTCCCTTCTGGTTGCCCTAACATCAGACTGCATTTCAGCTGTGCAGTTTATTTGAAAATATCTAAGAAAAAAAAAAGCCCTAGCTCTGTATTGTAAGAGATGCATTAAAAAAACAAACCCCAAAATCCCAAACACCACCACAAGGGGTACAATATGAAACATTGACAAATACAGTGAAGAAATTCTTCCCAGAAGGAGTAGGCGATTTATACATTTTGATTTTTTGTGTTTATCAGGATGAAACTATGTAACATAAATACAATATATAAACATGTTAGAAGTTTGGAAGAAGCTAATTTTCTGATGCAATCTCACATGGCATTTAGGAGGAAGAGAAATATGTAAATAAAAGGTTGAATTAAGCATCATAATACCTAGACTTCAGTTGCAGCTGTGAAAATTTATCAGTAATGTTCAACAGTGTTTTAAAACAGATTACATTCACTCTGCTATTTGTCATTATAGTGAAGTTATTACATTCACATTTTTTTCCTTAGGAAATTATTTATCAAACAAAAGTTTATTCAAATGTGTATTGCCTGCTGGAAGACAAAGATTCCATAAATACTTTCAGGAAAGACTGCTCCATTAAAATGTGTATACAAATTACATAGATTATATTAAGGATATACTTATATGTGTATATGGTCATCTCTTATTTGCATATGCCTCCATGTAGGATCACATCTAGTGATGTATCTACTAACAGATACAAGAGTTAAAGATGATGGCAATCTCTCCATTCAAATTGCTGTTCAAATTTCTCTTAGACAGAATTCTGAAATGTGTCTTTGGAAGAAACTCTTGTACTTCCACGTTTTTGAAGTACCAGTTATGGCTATTTGGTACAGGATACCACAATGAAAATTCTTTGACCCAAAAAATTCATTCGTATTTCAATGAATGAGATGTTTCCTTAGCTTTTAAAGGAACCATTATTCTTTTATCACTTGCATTTCTCAGAAAAATGCTGGTAGCGTGTCTTAATCAAAACTGGGAGATCACATCACCACTGAAACCCCAGGACTTGAAAATTTCCAACAGAAATGGCATCTACGTTCCCAGCACCCAGGATATGTGAGCAATCAGACAGATGATTCTTCTCTGTTAAAACTCTGCATGCAGAGCATGCCTCAGGTGACCAGTTTCTAATACCCACGCCATTAACACCAGAAGGAGGAAAGGGAGAGAGAGAGAAGACCAGCTGAGCTTCCCTTATGCCAGTCCCTACCATCAAAACCTCAGGAAAGAAGTTGTAGTGTAAAATAAAAGTTTTATTTAAGAAAAACAACTTCAGATGACTTGAAACCCAGGCCAAAGCCAGATTGTTCTGCAGTGCTGAAAGGCATGGGGACAAACTTTACTGAAAATTCATAAAAGGTTTGTAGTTGCATACAATAGTATTTTACCTATTTTACATATGGATCCATAGGATGACAGGATGAATCATGTTAGTATAAATAAATGCAGTTCCCTGTGTAGACATGTACACTTTGAGTGGGGTTCACAGCTCTCTCTGATTCCACTGTACTGTGGCATACTCTTTATCTTTCAGTTTACTAACAAATACTACTGGGTTTGTTTTGTTTTTTTTTTACTTGATGTTCATAAGGGAATGATAATCATAACCACCTTCACATTAGCAAATCCTAACAAGAAATAAATCATGTTTGAAAACAGAAGCTACATAGAACGGCTTTTTCTGAGGATGTGGTGCAGAGGGTTTCTGAGTTAGACTTTGTAATGATAAAACTACCATGTATCAAGTTGAACTGCTGATTTTTTTTTTTTTTCCAAACAAACCAGAATTGTTACTAAATGTAGAGGATAATAGTTTAATTGTGCTGGTCATTAACATATGTAGATTAAAAAAATTCAACACCAATGAATGATTGAAGAAAAGCTCTGTGTGCCTCTACGCTGCCACTACACTGTGGATTACGCAGAAGTAATCATTGCAATTTGAACCTCTCTAAAAAAATTAGTTAGGTCACTCAGCTCTCATGGGTGGGATTACAGAATTAATCAGAAGCTGACATTACGGCCTTCTCAGTGGCTGATTATACATATTTATTTGTTTATTCACAGCACATCTTTTATTTTTATTATGTTCTGGCCACTGACTATGAATCAGTTGACAAAATTTTCAGATTATTTTATTTTACTGATTTTACTGACAGGAAATATGTTGCTAAATTTGTTTGCTAATGTAATTCTAACTACTACAAGTCAACTTTATATTCACTGGTACTATATGCTGTGCTAAAATATAACATTAAAGCACTGGCAGACTCATACTGCTGATAGTAGGGAATGATACGGAACTTTTCCTGGTAATACCATCTGCCATTTCCTTTTTGAGAACATGGTTTCCTGGCAATCTAATTCTCATCAGGCCAGTTCCTGATTAAAAGACAAATAAATCCGTAATGGTTAATGTCTTCAGTGACAAATATGTTCACTAAATCAGACTTCTAATTATAAACGGATTTCTAATATACAATGTTTAATGACTATCTTTCCACCCGCATGTAATTTTTCTTATCTATTATAACAGAACTGAATTCAAATGAAAAGATTTAGCTTGTCTCTACTCAGTAAAAAGGCAGGATTTACAGTCTTCATTATATTGCCCATCTCATTTCACATAACTCAGCCAAGTTTTTGTTCCATCCTTAGAAAAATTCTAGACATGAACAAATAAATATCACACTTCCCTTCATGTCCAGATTAATTCTATGTTTCATTAACGTCATTTCCTACTCAAGAGGGACATTGCTTTTTATTTCTAGGTGTTGAAGACAATGTCCCCATGTATGATTTTTGTTATTCTAACCTCTGTAATTACCTTTCAAACCCTCTGAGTTCTTTTCACTCTTAAGAAGTCTTGGGTACTGAAAATGAATTAGAAATAAGTGCAGTAATAAGTATAACTGCTTCCTTGTGCTGTAAAGAAACAGATTATGAGCTCTCTGCTTAGTTATATCGACACCAGCACACATCCAGTTTTTGGTTCATTTGTACTATTGAATTCTCCTCTCCCTCCCTCCATTTTCCATCTTAGCTTTTCTGCAGACGTTCCCCACGATGGGCATCTGCTGGGCTTAATTCATCTCCCAGTGCATTTCATTAGATCAGTTACTGTCTTCGGCAGCCTACTTACCCAGGAAGTCCAAAGCCCAAAGCTGCGACATAAATCAGATACTGTGAGGCCCTGGTTCTGGGGACTGAATTATTGATGTACAACTTTTTATGATGCTTCATTGAAATCCACATAGGACTATCAGTATTGTACTTATTTATGAAGTCCTCACAAGAATTTTAAAGTGTTCAGCATAACATGCAGCAGTTCCTGCCTCTTAGTGGGAACAGATTCTTTAGGAAAAAGCATACTCACTTCACATAATTTCTGCAAATACTTACATTTGGAAGGCTAGGATCTGCCACCTATACTATCTGTTGGATTGCTCAGAATTAAAAGTCTGCTTATATTTATGTGAATATTGGTTTACATTTCCTAAAGAGAATCTTAATAAAGGAATTCTGAAAGCCACTCAGTATGTATGTACATCAAGAGGCAGCTGCTCTCATCCAAAGTTGGTTGTTTATTCCTATTTTAGTGAGGAACTCACTGAAGGAGAAGAGCTGAGTTACTATATGAGGTTAGACTGCAGTGATGGCTTTGGGCACGATTTGAAGCCAAAATATGTTTTTTACCAGTTTTCCCTGCAACCCTTCATGTATCAATTCCTAGTGAAAATTCACTCAATGGCATTCTTCAAGATTAGTAGGTGGAGTGGTTCCCATTTGATATATTTTTCATGTTAATATTTCTTATTTTAATTAGCTCTTGTTACCTTTTTTGATTGTCATAAGATAAAAATATGTTGTAATTGTTATAGCAAGTGTAAGTCATAACAAGGACTTCCCACTGTGTAACTGCACTGATCATCAGGCTTTAGGTTCTAATTATGCAACTTCTTAAGCATTTATGTTCATATCTAACAATTAAATGAAATTAAGGACAAATCTTTCTATCTAAACTGCTGTGAAGCTATATACATCTGGATTAACTTTCCTGAACACGTATGCAGGAACATACAACGTACATTTCTGTTTCAGTAGAACTGTACTGTGTAGTTTAACACCACCAAAGATGATTCTTGTTTTCATGACTGGGCAAATGGATCAAGTAACTGGCAGGTTAGTTTGGGGAGATTAAAATCATATGATTGTATAATCCATCTCTTAAAAATCTGACACTTGTCCTTTATTATGAGTGTTAAGATCACAGTATCAATCAAAAGTAATGAGAGGAACTGCACAGGCTTTACTGTAGGAAAGGCAGAAAGTGACAACAAGAGAACATCAAGCAGCAATGGGTTTTTTAGGGACTGAGGTTTTGATTTGAAAGTCAAAGCACCAATAGTCAAAGCAGTAATTGTAAGATAATGATAGCAACAGTTGATTTGCATATATTTTTGGAAACTACTTTTAAAATAATGTCATTCTTAGAGACTAATCACAAAAGACTTGTAGACTTTCTTTTTCTTGTTTTTTGTTCATAAATCAGTGTATTTCAAGGCTAAAGACATTTGATCAAGCTCAGAAGCTTGAAAGGGGCAGTTAAAGACAAAACCAAAACAAAACAAAACACAAAAAACCCCCACAAACTAAATTTTATTCCAGTGCCTTTAACCCACAGAGCATTTAAAAAAAAGTAGTATGGTTGCCTGTGTATTATTCATGACTATTTCTATAATGCATGGTGAAACTGGTAAAATGTTTAAAGAATTCTTCCTATTAAATGAAGCAGAAGTGGTAAGTTTTTACACAAACAATACTGTTTAAGGGGGGGGTGTTGTTGTTTTCTTTTGAATTTATATAGGAACACTTATCCAAAATGCTGCTGGCTGCACGTAATTATTTGAAATTTTGAAGCTTTGGATAATAATGAGCATAGTTTCCTCTAAAGCACAGATTTGGGCATACCAGGATGGCTAGGTTAGTTTATATTCTGATTGGATTTTTATTACATATGTGGAGCATAAACTGGATTAGCTAGTGTTGAACGATACTGTGCTAAGTCTTAACATCACACAGAGGTATACAGTTTGATGTAGAACTTTTGCATTCCTCAGTGATTCTGTAAGATTACAAGCAGTAATTTTGAGGAAAGTTTCATTTTAGGCTTTGAGTTTTAACCTAAAATAAGAGTTAAATGTAGAAGTTTCATGGAAGTAAGAAGCCCCCAAGAATGAAAAATGAATAAGCTACAAACCAAAAAGGGTAGGAAAAAACCCTATCCCACCGCCTGACTGCTGTCTGAACACATGGAAAATGCAGTGTTCTGACATCCTTAATCTTTCATCCACTGGAGCTGTTTTACTGTTGAATACTTTTCTACTCATAAGTAGAATGGGATGAGAGAGAGAGAGATGTCTATTTACACGGATACTGGATGGATAATTTATAGTACTCTGAAAAATTAAATTCTAACTTCAAATTCATCTCAGAGAAGATGACTGCAATGTGAAGGTGAACTGTGCTATTGATATATGCAGAGACAAGATGGTTACAATTTTTCTGAGCATTAATGTTAGGGTGAGATAATGCCATAACAGTTAAAAAGTTCTACTAACTAACATCCCAGGATTTTTATTCTCTTTATCAAGAAAGAAATCTAGCTTTCTTTAATATGCATAAACTATCTATGAAATAGATAAAGGTACAGTGTGTGTTACATTGTTACCTTGCCCCAGGCAATTTCAGCATCCAAATTGCTAGGCATCCCCTGCACAGCTGATCTCTTTGTCAATTCTGCATCTGTTGCTGCAAGCCATTCTGTCATAGCATTAGTTTCTTTTCGTAGCTTCCGGGACAATTTCAAGCATTTCTCTAACTCTTGCTTTTTTTCTGTCACCTGCAGAAAGAAAACATGTGTTTCTTAACTCTTCAAACAGGTTTAATGATTGTTATACACCATTTTCTATACGTTACTTTTCTATAGAAGCTTAACTTGCAATTTCACAAATTGCACTTTTAACATAGTTATGTCTTGCCTTAGTTCTCTCAATATCTGTAATTTTGCTGATAGAATACAAACACCTACAAGAAAAATAGGTGCTTAAAAACACATTGAGTTTGAACTAGCAGTAAAGCTCTGCAAATGTCCTCCCTCCATTATGAACTCATGAATAGAAAATTAATTTGGAAGAATTGAACAGGCTTTCCTTGAGACACAAAATAGATGTCAAAACCCTTCAAAGAATATATTTTCATATACATGTCAAAATAGTGATATTGAATCCTTAAGGGTTTTTTTTCTATGTAGTTATACTACATAGAAGAAAAAACTTGTCTGACAAAGAAACACCAAAATCTTGAAACACAAAAGTAACTGAATGATGTCAAACTAAGGCAGGACAGTTAACTAAGTTTTTAATTTCTCAGCATATTATTTTGCTGTCTATTTAATACTCTTTAAATGTAGGGATTTTGCATAGGAATTTGTATTTTTTTCTTTTTTTCAAAGCAAACTGCAAAAATAAATTAAAAATCAGCAGAAACATGTATCATTAGTAAATCCTTTCCACGGTTTAATAACATTTATTTGGGTCACTGCAGAACTACTTGTAAGTTTACATTACATTCTTTTATGCATTCTTTACTTAGCTTTCTTGCCCCTCCTCCCACCACTTCATAAAAATGTGTCTGCCACTTTACCATGATATACATTGTTCCCAGCATGCAGTCAGACTCACAGCCATCCCGAAATAGGGACACTTGTATTTTGTTTATAATCTCATTTCACTTTCTTTCGTACAGAGGGGGAAAACCAAAGTGTCCTCAAGTGTCCTCGTGTGATTTTGGTTGGCACTGACTAAAAACTAGTCATTTCTGTTCTAAGTAAATCAACCAAAGAAAGGTGAAACACGCATTTTCCAGAGAAGGCAGAAGAGTAAATGACTAGTTCTCAGATAGATATTAGGCAACTGGTAGTTAGAAAATACAAATTAATACATTATGTTGTGCTGAAGTTTAAAAAGGCTGATTAAAGAAGGTAGATTAAAAGTGTTCAGGTCACTAATATTTAAAAGAAATTACTAATTACTTTGCATGTCAATTAGTAATCAAGTGAGATTGTAGGCACTGATTTTTATTTAAGTATTTTTTAAACAGAAAAAAAAAATGTCTACAGTAGTGTCAGGTATCCAAAACTGGTATCGATATCTACTAAAACTATTTTGGGCTTTGACACTGTTTGAGTACAAGTAGAGGCACAATGATCAAATTGATTCTAGTTCTACTGCCAAGGAGAGTTTGAGTTTTTAAAATGTCATAGGATGTTATGAGGGCGGGTACACGGTTTTTGCTATTCCTGAATAAACAGAACAGATTTGCCCAGGGAATAAGCAATAAAATGTCCCTGATCATACATTATCACTCTGCAGAGGCTTACTACTAAAATCTCAGAACATTTCTTCTTCACTAAATAAGCTTTATGTGCTTTTGTGTGTGCCAAATTTATTAAATGAGACCTCAGAACTTACAGTCAGGCCAAGAGGTATCCCTGGGAAGGACCATAAAACTCAGCCTTTTAAAGCTCCATTCACATATGGAGCCAGGAATCCACCTGTGTTTTTCACCTCTTCTTTTGATGCGTACTAATAGGCATTATCATCATCATCATCATCATTATTACTACTACTACTACTACTACTACTGCTATTGCTACTGCTACTATGACGTGCAGGTACTTAACAGCAATACAATGAAAAGCGTACTACCCTAAGTGTGATTATTTGTGTAAGAATCCTGAACACCTGGTATGCTGTAAAATGAAGTTACTGATACATGCCCAAACACAGAAAGAATATTTGCGTTGCCATATACATCTCTAAATTCTGTATATAATATCGATAATATTAGACTATTTCCACGGACATTGTATATATCCAGAGGTTACTGATTAATCACTTTCTGTTTGTACTGCAAATGTAAAGATGCATTTCTAAAGAAAAATAGGAAACAGTGCCCTCTAAAGGCCTTCTGCTTCATACAGTGATATCAAACATACTCTCTCCATAAATTTTCTCTAGATTTTAAAGCTATTTTAGCTATGCTAAATAGTTGACTTGCAAGAATCCTTGGATATAATACATAAAAATAAAATGAGAAAAGCAGATATTCGAATCAAAAGAAAGGTATTTTACGGCCTTTTAGTGTTACAGCCAAAAAATCCCGCGCAGCAGTGCTGTTGTGAGGCCAGACCTGACCTTGTAAGCAATAGCCCCTACTGCATGCGATGCCCTGGGGAGAGCAGCAAGAACATTATTACTGTCACTTTCTTTCAGAGTCCAGCTCCCTGTTCTGATGAATTACCGTAGAGAGATTTGGCACAAGGATGCTACTGACCCTACCTCACAGCCACTCACGACTAAAACTACCTGAGGTGTAACACGGTAGTTTGCATGTGTATCTGTATATCTGCTTGTGGCAGAGAGAGAACACTGCCAAGTGAATGCATAAGTAAGCAGAGGCATGGAATACTTCTCATAAATGTAACCATTACGCCATGATATTCAAATGACATTTTGCTTTCTTGCAACTTCATCTCAAATCTATTTACACTAAGGGCCCTACTAAAGTTGCAAAATTATCCATCATGTTTTTAAAGCATATTTGGCTAAAAATGTGGGGCAAAACTCCAAGTTTTGAACAGACAAAACTCAGTCCTAGACCAAAGAGAGGTTTAAGATCTGATACAACCTAAACAATTAGGAATAATCATGGCATTTATATCCATACCTGTTTATGCTAAAAAAAAAAAAAAAAAAAAAAAAAAGGAAGGAAAAAACCCCCAAACCCTCCCAGCTTCCCCTTCTTCTTAAAGGGAAGACTTTCAAGGTTCAGAGTCTAAAGTTATGACACCTAAAACATATAGAAAAACTACAGTAGGTAGAGAAATTATCAGAAATTATCATATTTTTCCTGTCCATTTAAGAGCACAACACTTCAGCATTGTTCGACATGTTTAAATTAAACCATTCCATATGCTTAAAAATGTGCTTAAAGATTGTTTTAAATATAGCGGCACATCCTGAAGCAGTACATATGAAATCACACAAGTGAGTCTACACGTTTCAGTCCTGAGACTTACTATTAGTTATAACTATTAAAATTTTTCTCTTAAAACGCCAGACCTTGACCCAATGCAATCAAGTAGGGCTGATAATGGTTAACTGATTCTTTTAGTTCTGTATCTCTGGGCCTTTGTGACTCTCTCTAAAACTGTTAACTACCATGCTAGTTAAATGAAAATGGGAGAAATTACATCAAGGACAAGAAAACTAAACACAGCACTGCAGATTTTTGAGTCACATCAATTTGCAATACGGCTCACTTCAGACCAGTAATGGCTTCCTAATGGCACATTTTTATCCCTTCATTTGTTAAGAGAGATTTCCTAAAACAATGGTACCTGCCTGATGTTATGTTAAACATAATGTAGGACTAAATGCTACAACCCTTTTTAAAACAATGGAGAAACCAAAGTTATTATCTAATCTCAAATTATAGCTGTCCACGCCTTAAGCAGACTCTTCAGTTTTCTTGACACTCAAAAGATTGATGTCTCTTAATGACTTTATTTTTCTAGCAAGAGAGAACTATTTTAATTCAGATTCCCAATTGAGTATTATCTCTGTCAAAAATAACGTAACTCTTATTGTTCTATCATACTGTAGTCAGTGGGGCTTGATTATTATTATGTGTTTAAAACACATACTCTCACAGTATTACCATGGGCTCGTTTTCCTAGTTAGTAACAATTTATGGTTTTAATAATTTAAAATCTGACAAAAAAACCAAAAAGAATTTGCAATGTGTCTTATTCTGTATATTTGAGGTGCACACATTTTAGAAATAAACAGGCAACTATATCTGTCATTCACAACCTTCATTCAGCCAGTTACAGCACCAAATTTACTCTAATCCTACACTTTTTTTAGAAGTTCTGTGGATAGTTCTAGTGAGGGCAGAAGGAAGAAAGCGAGGCAATGAAGGGTAGTTGTTAACAGAATTATTTGCATGAAGTCTTTTTTAGGACAATGCCACAACTCCTCTTCAGAGCTCAAAGATCCTTGTAGAGGACTGCATTTCAGGAGCAGGCAATATGCTCCAGAGATAATGCAGACCCAGAATAAAAAGCCTTTAGGGATCAATGCACTTTTTTTTTTTTTCTTAAATTAGATAAGAGAATATTGGGAAAGTATTCATGTAGTCCTCTTAATCATATGCTAACATACATTAAGCACTGTATAAATATCAGGGGGTTAGGTTTTTTGTTTTGTTTTAGCTTGTTTGTTTGGGTTTTTTGGTGTGTGTTTTTTTAACAGAAGTTTCCTAAATAGTTCTATTCCAAGGTAATACATTCCTCATTACAGACCTCAAAGGGTGATGATTCTCTTTTGCCCAACATGAAGTAATTTGACAACCCATACAGAGTGAAGGATAACAAAGGACTAAATTCTAAACCAGAGTTTGTTGGTATCTGAGTTGTACAACAATGGTAGTTATTCCACATAGTTATAACTAAACAATATTCTATGTGGTTTATATATTAATATAGAAGAAAAGGTAAGTCAGGGTTGTACATGCCATTTAAACCAGGGAACGGTTATGACAATAACTGAACACGTGTTCAGGAGTGCACTCAAGAGTGCAGATGAAGCAAAGCAGAGTGGTACACAAACGCCTCCCGAGGGAAGCTGCAGTAGCAAGAATGTTATTTGAACAGAATTTTGAAAAGCAACAAATGGAAATGAAATACTTAAAAGTCTGTATAGTCAGAGGCAGAAGGAAATGAAAAGGTAGAATTGTCTCTTCTATGAAGTAGCTATTTAAGTAAAACATGAAAAAAATCACAAACAAAATCTAAATATTTTCCTGATCTGAAGTGTTTTGAAACAAGTGACTGTTTAAGGTATTAAGAGAAAACAACATCCCCCTTTGAGTCCTAAAAATCAATGAACTAGTAGAAAAAAAATTTTAAATACTATGTATAATTTTTAACTGTAATAAAGCAATTTTATATTTTTCTAGGAGGTTCTGTTTTTTCTTAGAACAACTGAATAGCCATCCTGATGATTCCCTTTGCCTCCATTCTTTCTATCCCACTGTTTAGAAAATGTGCATGCCTTGAGAGAACCAAAAAAACCCTCCATTTACTTACCATAGTAAGATTATTTTTCACTTTGCAAGTTAAAAAGAGGGCATAGTTTTATACTAAAAACACAGAGCTTACCTTTGCACCCAATTCATTATATTGCAACTTCAAAGCTGTAAGCCTTTCATCCAGTTCTTTTGGGTTCTCCGTCTGCTGCTTTTGAACAATCTGCCTCCCAGTTTTTATCACTGTTTCCACTTCAGACTTCACCTCACTCAGGCTTTTATATAATTTCTAATCAAATAGAAATATGAAAGTGAAATACCACCATTAAAATAAGTAAACCAGAAGACTACTGAAGATATTATAAAGATGCCCTAGAAGTCTTTATGCTGTTTGCTGTATAAAAACACCATCATACATGACTCTGAGCACCTTCTACTCCCATTTGAAAGCTAAAGGAGTTGGGAGATACCATGATATGTGACCTAAGGATAGAGAAAATTCACCCTGAGTGTGTATGTGTAATAAAAAAAGGTTATGAGAAAAATTCATGAGTCTCTTAATCAGAGTTCAAATTAACAGATTCAGAACAGCCTATCTTTACTAATATTGGTTTCAAAGATTTGTCACCAAAACCAGTGGCAGAAATGTTATAGCTAAGAAAGTATGTACCATCAGTAATTGCTATAAGATATGACAAATGCTGTTTTCAACTTGATTTAGATAATGCAATATTTAAAACAACAACAAATGTCTTCTGTCAATACATACAGCTTGTTGGATGTATTTAAACTACAAACAGCCACTAAACTCACAAATTTGACTTTTTTTTCATACTAATAATTCTAGAGACTGGTTGGGTAGAGGATTTCCCTTACATTTACTAAATGTAATACTATTCACAACATCATTAAATAATTAAAAAATCTACATGAAAAATAATATAATGAGGTTAAGTCAAAATATATTAAATAAGCAAGCACTCTTTAAACACAATACGTTTCCCTAATATTTCAAATGAGTGATTGTAAGAAAAATGAAAGCATTCTTTCTTTATTCCATATGCAGAAAGTTGGTACCATCACCACAATGTATGGCTTGGTATCTCAAGCCATTTAACAGCCACATAAATGTCCAGATTAACAGTCATGTAAGTAGAGCAGAAGTTGAATTTATTTTTCTTTTTAATCAAAGATTAAATTCTGCCTTGACGTGGAAATTTCACAGTGGAAAAGGACTGCACAGAGATACACCGTGTCCTTTACCACACAGGTATGCGAAGAATGGCAAATGTGAAGCTGTTGAGAAGCTTTACTGTTGAGTTGTCTAGCTGAATTCTGCATTCTAGCATTTTGCCATCATATGTTGAAAAATAAACTTACTGTCCTATACACTTTGACAGAACTGCAAATTAAATTACACTGTACTTTTTTCACCTGTGATTTTTTGAGCTTTTTTCTCAGTAGCAGTATCTCCCACAATGTAAAATCTGTGTCTAGTACATCTGGACAGTAAAGACAAGATTTTTTTTTCAGCAGCTCTGACAAAAAAATATCCAAGCACATTTTCTCCATAATCTAAAGTTAATTACCAAGCCAATTCTTAACATGATTATTATTTTATTTACTTAAAGTGGTATGTATATATTCCAACTGCTTTCTAGGTGCTTAATATGATAAATATTCTTCATCACTGAAAACCTGTCAACAAATTAGGAAGCTATTGAATGATGCACATTGTTTAAGATCTGATGAGATACTGTAACTAGATTTTTACAATAGAAACAGTAATTGATTCTTTGTATATAAAGATCCTCTAAAAACAGTGTAAGTCTTCTATAGAATAAGATGGGGCAGCAAAAGCTAACTGCAGAGTGAGAATACTTTAATTCAGCACAGAGCTTCTAATTACTGTGTCATTCTGATAAGAATATGAATTTAAGGGTAATTGCATTTAAGAAAAAAACAAGATGTAAAGAAATAGAATATGAATTTAAGGGTAACTGCATTTAAGAAAAAAAAAAAAAAAGATGTAAAGAAATAGAATCGTATTCTTCCACAGTTTTTAATTTAAGTTCTTACATTTAGATCTGAAAGAAGTCGAGGGACAAAAACGTCTTCAGGCATGCCATTGCTCCAGAAAAAACCCCACAGCTGAAGACAAGGATCTGATTGGCCCAATTTTTACTGTTAAAATCTCTATCTTATTATCATCAAGCACATGGTGTTCATCTTTACTTCCCTTCAACAGTAAAGGGTTACAGGATCACAGGGATAGTAAAGGGATACATATAGATTTTCCTCATATTTTTTAGGACATATTCAGGTCTTTTACTCTTGTAAGAAAAGTTACAGCATGCTATCTCATGGAAGTTGTAATCTGTGTTTTTCCTTTCTGTTTTGTGTTTCCTGGCCAGAATAGACTTGTGCATTGCAAAATCTCGTTTGGTTACATCATGGACTTCCATGACAGTAGCATATTGTGGAAAATAGAGCCCATCCAGGGAGATAAACTCATGTGCAAGATGTGAAGAGGGGATTAGAAAGGGACTGAACTGATTGCACTTCGCACATAGTGAAAATACATGACCATTGCTTGAAAGTTCACTGAAATGAGAAGGGTTTGATTTTTTTTTTCAGTTTTGTGAGTAATGAGTAATTTGTTTCTCATTCTGAAACCAAGACAACATTTTGTAATCTTTAGCTTTCTGCACATAATTACATATTTTCAAATTATTTTTTTTCAGTCATTTAATTAGCACCCCATGCTTCTGAGAAGTCTTTGGCATGGCAGAAGAAGAGAACAACATGTCATAGCATCATAGAATGGTTTGGGTTGGAAGGGACCTCAAAGATCATCTAGTTCCAACCCTCCTGCTGCGGGCAGGGACACCCTCCACTAGAACAGGTTGCCCAAAGCCCCATCCAACCTGGCCTTGAACACTTCCAGGGAGGGGGCATTTACAGTCTTTCCGGGAAACCTATTCCAGTGCTCACCACTCTCACAGTAAAGAATTTCTTCCTGATATCTCATCTAAATCTACCCTCTTTTATTTAAATCCATTACCCCTTGTCCTATCACTACTTACCCTTGTAAACAGTCCCTCACCATCTTTCCTGTAGGCCCCTTCGGGTACTGGAAGGCTGCTGTAAGGTCTCCCTGGAGCCTGCTCTTCTCCAGGCTGAACAACCCCAACTCTCTCAGCCTGTCCTCATAGGAGAGATGCTCCAGCCCTCTGATCAGCTTCGTGGCCCTCCTCTGGACTCACTCCGACACATCCATGTCCTTCTTACGTTGGGGGCCCAGAGCTGGACGCAGTACTCCAGGTGGGGTCTCACAAGAGTGGAGTAGAGGGGCAGAATCACCTCCCTTGACCTGCTGGTTACCCTTTTTTGATGCAGCCCAGGATACAGTTGGCTTTCTGGGCTGCAAGTGCACATTGCTGGGTCATGTTGAGCTTCTTGTCCACCAACACCCCCAAGTCCTTCTCCTCAGGGCTGCTTTCAATCCATTCCTCGCCCAGCCTATAGTTGTGCTTGGGATTGCCCAAACCCATGTGCAGGACCTTGCACTTGGCCTTGTGGAACTTCATGGGGTTCTCACGGGCTCACCTCTCCAACCTGTCAAGGTCCCTCTGGATGGCATCCCTTCCCTCCAGCGTGTCGACCACACCACACAGCTTGGTGTCGTCAGCAAACTTGCTGAGGGTGCGCTCAATCCCACCGTCCATGTCGCCGACAAAGATGTTGAACAGTGCTGGTCCCAGTACCGACCCCTGAGGAACACCACTCGTCACCGTTCTCCACTTGGACATTGAGCCATTGACCACAACTCTTTGAGTGTGACCATCCAGCCAATTCCTTATCCACTGAGTGGTCCATCCATCGAATCCATGTCTCTCCAATTTAGACACAAGGATGTCATGGAGGACAGTGTCAAATGTTTTACACAAGGCCAGGTAGATGACATCAGTTGCTTTCCCTTATCCACTAATGCTGTAACCCCATCATAGAACGCCACCAAATTTGTTAGGCACAATTTGCCCTTAGTGAAGCCGTGTTGGCTGTCACCAATCACCAGGTCCTTATTTTCCATGTATCTGAGCACAGTTTCCAGGAGGATCTACTCCATGATCTTGCTGGGCACAGAGGTGAGACTGACCAGCCTGTAGTTCCTCAGGTCTTCCTTTTTTTTTTCATTTTTAAAAATAGGGGTTATGTTTCCTCTCTTCCAGTCAGTGGGAACTTCACTGGACTGACACCCCTTCCCAAATGTGATGGAGAGTGGCTTAGCCACTTCATCCACCAGTTCCCTCTGGACCTGTGAATGCATCTCATCAGGTCCCATGGACTCATGCACCTTCAGGTTCCTTAGATATTCTTGAACCTGATCTTCTTGTATAGTGGGCAGTTCTTCATTCTCCCAGTCCCTGCCTTTGCTTTCTGAGGTTTGGGCAGTGTGGCTAGAGCACTTGCTGGTGCAAGACTGATGCAAAACAGTCATTGAGTACCTCAGCCTTCTCCATATCCTGGGTAACCACGTCTCCCATTTCCTTCCAGAGGGGGCACACATTTTCCCTAGTCTTCCTTTTATCACGGACATACCTACAGAAGCTCTTCTTGTTTCCCTTGATGTGCCTGGTCAGATTTAATTCTGTCAGGGCTTTAGCTTTCCTAACCTGATCCCTGGCTGCTCGGACAATTATATAGAAAGACATTATATATAGAAAGAATTAAATCTAGCAAGGATAAAGTTACTGTAAGACTGTTAGAACTATTTCACCATGTAATTATATCCTGGGAAACTTTGAAATTTAATACAATTTTAAGTGTACAATGTCTTTCTAATTTCATTTGCAAGCAAGTAGGACAAAGAGGATTAACCCCTTCTCTCTATCCTCCTCTCCTTGAAAAAACCTGAACTTTAACTAAAACTGTTCCCATAAATTTAATTCTGTAACTTTGCTCTTAAATCTTCCTCAGAATCTTTTCTAATATCTCCCAAAGAAATATTGACATTATAATTGAAAATGCTTTAAATTTGAAAGACAGAACAGGCAGGAAACAAATAGAAAGACAGTATCTTTGAATATTCACCATGCAATGATCCAACTGTGATTGTACTACTTCCTGCTCAACACTCTTCATCTCCAACTTGGGCACCTGCAACTTCACTTCATCTAAAATTCTTTTACATTCTTGTAGGCGCTGTTCAAAGTTGGCTGGCTTCTGAAACAAGCGAAACTTTGTGGAGACATCCTGCAGCTTTTTCTGAAAAGTAAACATGAGTGAGTAGTAAATGTGAAGTCAAATCAACTCTGAAGACAAGTCTTAGATCTGTTTCAGAATACATAGAATCCATTATCAACCAGCAGTTTCTTATTGAAAGAATTTCAAACTTTTGGGGAAAATACCAGCATCAGAGAACTTTGGTCTTCACAGGAGGAAAAAAATTATTGTATTATCCAGGGGACCGGATGCAGCAGAGCCTGTGACAAAAGAGTCCATATACTCAACTGAAGAAAGGGAGAGTTTTCATTAAATGGATGTTTAATGGCTTGAGAATAACAAACTCACATTCCAGAGTGGACACTCATCAGCTCTACCATGTTGCTGCTTCCTGGTATGAGGAGTGAATCTTTTAGTCCCTCAAAGAAACCCTAATAAAGTGGCTGGGCAGTAAGTAGGTCTAGCACAAAGCGGAGATTTAGAGTATAAAATTGATTTCTATTTCAATTTTAAAAAGCATAACCTAGAGTAAAAAGAAAGTAATTTGAAGGCAGAAAAATCTATGACAAGCACAGCTTCTAATTTCACTATTTTCACAATTTGTTATCTTTGTGCTTTAATTATATAGCTTGATCACATGATCCCTACCTCAAGGGGAGGGGAAATAATTAAAAATAAAGAAAGGGCATTTTAATTATCTACTTGAATAGGAACTAATTTCTTTTTAGAAGTACAGAGCAAAGTACTAGCAGAATAAGTTTTTCTACTGTTTGAAAAAAAAGTCTCTAAGAAATGGATAAGTAATTAGATAGGAACTTAGCATCTGCAAACATACTTTTGATTTTTTTATCTTCATATCCTGGACACTTTATACCAATGTAGTGCTGTTTGTATGATACAAACTTGAGAAAAACTACAATAAGGACTAAAATTAGCTTATAGATAGTCATTAGTAAAAGTGCTTCCCACATCTATCAGATTTCTGTGAAGGAGGCAGGAATCATGAGCAGAAGACAATTCTGGATAATACAGAAAACTGTAGATTTCCAATAGCTCCTTCCAACAACTTCCCTCATTAAATACTCAATGAAATTGAGATCCAACGAGGTAAGAAAGGAAGTCTTTCCCTAGATAAATGTGAACAATTTAATAAAAATGGGAAACAAAGGGTAAGAATAAGTGGTCTTATTTTTCTTCAGTGTGTTTGCATACACTAAATTCATACATAATTAGTTTTTCATCTTGTTGTGACACTTCAACTTGATGAAGATCAAGTCCTGTGGGAAGCTTGCAATGCCACATCAGTATCTGTTACAATCTCTGTTGGTCAACAATTAAAAATTATCTAGAAAAGAGAGAGAATGACAGTATTAATGGTAGAGAAAACTAAAACCATGTGTGACGAGTCACTGAAGGATTGCACAGTACTGAGGAGCTGTAGGAAAAAAACAAGCAAATTATATTTAATTCATCCAAAAAAATTAAAAGTAATGCACATCATGAAAGAAACACCAAGTTTGATACACAAGTGGGATCTAAATTATCTATTAGCACTTTCACTTGAGTTATAATAGATAACTGTAACAGTTATATTATGTACTTATATTTATCTCTGACAGTTAAAAAATCAGCTCAATAGTTAAAAGCAGCCAAACAAGCAAAGTGGATATTTGGAATTATTTGGAACATAAAGAACAAAACCGAAAATACCTGTCACAGTACAAAAGTCATTGTATAAAGCTATATTGTTCCTGGATAATGTATGCAGTTTTGATCACCTCATCACAAAAAGTTATTGTAAAAATAGAAAACATATAAAGAACAACAACAGGACAATCAAAGCTATGTATCTAAAGGTCTCAGTACGATTTAACATACTAGTCAGTCTGGAAAAGAGACAACTGCCGAGGAGTAAAATTAGTGGTATGCAAAAAGTTGACTAGCAAATGATTATTAACTGTTTCTCAAAATTCATGAAGAAAGTGACACCAAGTTAAACTCATATAGGGAAACCAAAATGAACAAAAGGAAGGACAACTTCACATAGCATTCAGTTAAACTGTGTAACTAGCTGTTAAATTGAGTATTCCAGCAATTTACAAGACTTCAGAAAGCATTTAAACATGAGCTTTTAAATATCTCTGTCCCAGAAGTTGCTTAGCTGCAAATCACTGGGAAGCATCACTAAATATTCGCCTTACTGTACCTCACCACTGTCTTCTGGCTACTATTGGAGATATGGGTTTGAGCTAAATGGATCTGTGGTCAGAAGTAACATGAGACTTCTTAAATACTTAAAATGTGTAGTCCGCTGAGTTTACTTCATCTCAACAACTGAATTGATGGCAATATTCAAATGGTCAGTAGGCAAACCTGGTTGGGCTAGATAAAGAGCACAGAAACAACTGATGGGAGAAAAGGAAAGCCCACAACTAAGTCAGTATCATTCATTTTTGATTTGAGGAAAATGTCTTATTTAGAAGTAAAGGATCCATAGTTATTCAAAAGTAAAGCTACAAGTAATTAAATATTTTTAGGGATTTAATGTTGTTTTATATTTTATTACAATAAATAATGTTAAAATATCACTAGGAATTAGTAATGTGGTAAGGGAAGGGAGTCAACTGAGTATCTTTTTACTCTGACAAGTGTGTTTACC
Source organism: Grus americana (assembly GCF_028858705.1). Classification (NCBI taxonomy): domain Eukaryota; kingdom Metazoa; phylum Chordata; class Aves; order Gruiformes; family Gruidae; genus Grus; species Grus americana. Next base: position 127,612,309 of record NC_072852.1, on the reverse strand, counting down.
TTAAAGGACAGACGAAAGTAATAAAGAAACAAGAATGTCAGTTGTCTGCTGTATAATTTCTTCTCGCAAAGAATTTACTATTGAATTTCCAAAAATAGCCCTTCCTCAGACAAGATTTCACTTCCATGTAACAATTGTTAGCCTAGTATGACTAACTAGGTCCTAAATCACTATGGCAGAAATAGATTTCTGTTTTGCTAATCGTCCTTTTTCCCTTAAATTTAAAAATCAGAACTTAACTGTCAACCTACAGTAATCCAAAAAGCCAGGACAAATTTGGTCACTTAACAGTTGTTTCACAATCTCATTGTAATTACTTATTTTCATAATTGTTTACCTTCTGTCTAGGTAATTGAACTAATATTAGAGTAAATATATGTCAAATGAGAAATGTTACGTAATGCAAGAAAAAGAAATTCATGAAGTAGTTATTTATAAGTGAGAATGCTCTTCAGGAAAAAAAATGAAACATGTTTTACCCCTAAAGGTACTTAGGGGGTAAAAGAATTGGAAAAATTGGAAAAGAATTCAAGAGTTCACTGGCCTAAAATCAAATATAGTCTTAAATACTTGGAACACAGGGTTCAGCTTTTACCCTTTTTGGTAGATTACATTATGCATGTAATGTAATTTGCTATTGTAATTTGCTAAAATGTGCTATTTTTTTATTCATATTATATCTAATGTCAGCAAAATAGATTCGCAAAATGACCCCACCAATCTGTCAGAAATCAAACTGATGCACATGGTCATCTAGAGAAGCCTTTTGAAGAAAAAAATATCCGCACAAAGATAGATTAAGGAAAGAGAAAAAAAAAAAAAGACATCTAGAAAGGTTAGTGCTCCCTTGCTGCTGTTGAATTTATAAACATTTAGATACAAACTCATCTGATGCCTGCATTTCACAGATGAAATACAGGAAACATCACAGCTGCCATGGTGACCATCAGAAGGTGAATTAGTGTAAAGGGAGACAGAAAAATAAGGAAATGTAAATATTCTCAGCAAAGAAAAGCTAGTCCTGTAGATAAGAGAAACCATTAAAAAAAAAAAAAATCAACTTTTTAATTTCAAATTAATTCATTGTTTAAAAGCCATTAATTTTATCCATAATAAAATATAAAACTGAAGCTAAGATACCTAGAAATATTTGACAGAGGTGAAAAGATGGCCTTGTTTACTGTTAATACCATAACAAAATTCTTTGTCTTTCTCAATGAATTATGACAATTGGTTTTGCAGCCTGGGGAACTTTGGCACTAATGCCAAAAACAAAAGCAGCAAAACAGCCAAGAACCCATCACACATTAACAGGTAAAAATGTATATTTTTCTAAGTGCTAATTAAGTCATCGATTTCAAACAGGTCTCTATGGCTATTAAAGCAGATGAAACAAAGCAAAAGCTAACATTTGAAATTGAATGACTGCAATGCACTTCTCAGCATAAATTTCAAATGCAGTTCTACCAAATATTTCTGTGTTGGGTTTGCGTGGCAAGGTTTTGGTAGCGGGGGGGCTACAGGGCTGGCTTCTGTGAGAAGCTGCTAGAAGCTCCCCCTGTGTCTGACAGAGCCAATGCCAGCCGGCTCCAAGACGGGCCCGCCGCTGGCCAAGGCCAAGCCAATCAGCGCCTCTGTGATAACATATTTAAGAAGGAAAACACTTAGAGAGGGAGAGCTTTTGCAGCCGGAGAGAGGAGTGAGAAGATGTAAGAAACTCTGCAGACACCCAGGTCAGTGCAGATGGAGGGGGAGGAGGAGCTCCAGGCGCCGGAGCAGAGATCCCCCTGCAGCCCGTGGTGAAGACGATGGTGAAGCAGGCTGTCCCCCTGCAGCCCATGGAGGAAGGATGAGGGGGTGTAGAGATTCCACCTGCAGCCCGTGGAGGACCCCACGCCGGAGCAGGTGGAGGCACCTGAAGGAGGCTGTGGCCCATGGGAAGCCCACGCTGGAGCAAGTTCCAGGCCGGACCGGTGGACCCGTGAAGAGGGGAGCCCACGCCAGGGCAGGTTTGCTGGCAGGACTTGTGACCCCGTGGGGGACCCCACGCTGGAGCAGTTTGCTCCTGAAGGTCTGCACCCCGTGAGAGGGACTCCATGCTGGAGCAGGGGAACGATGAGAGGAGTCCTCCCCCTGAGGATGAAGAAGCGGCAGAAACACCGTGAGATGAACTGACCGTAACCCCCATTCCCCGTCCCCCTGTGCCGCTGAGGGGGGGAAGGTTGAAGCCGGGAGTGAAGTTGAGCCCGGGAAGATGGGAGGGGTGGGGGGAGGTGTTTTAAGAGTTGATTTTATTTTCTCATTCCTCTACTCTGTTTTGCTTGGTAATAAATTAGATGAATTCCCTCTCTAAGTTCGGTCTGTTTTGCTCGTGACGATAATTAGTGAGTGATCTCTCCCTGTCCTTATCTCGACCTACAAGCATTTCATTATGCCTTTTCTCCCCTGTTTAGTGAATGAGGGGAGTGATAGAGCGGCTCTGGTGGGCACCTGGCCTCCAGCCAGGGTCAACCCACCACAATTTCCAAATATTTTCAAATACTTTTAACTGTAAATATTTTCGAGTACCTCAAAAGGTATACCAAAAAGCCTCACTGTAGTTTTATTCCTTGCAACTGCAGCACATTCAAAACAGCCCGTATATACTGTCCCTGTCAGTTGGTTACATCAGCTCTGCATACCCTAGAACTTTTGCCAACTATATAGGAAGGCCGTAACAGAAAAACGAGCAGTAGGAAGATACGGCCGGTATGCTCTACCTACTCTAATTTCTTAGCTAGAAAGGAGCAGGTAAAACAGAAGAACATTTTAGCTATAGTAATAGTACTACTCATGCTGTTTGTTTGCATGAGTGAAAGAAAGATGGAGGAAATTTTGCATACCTGTGCCACATCAATTTGGGAAAGCACTCTTTTGGCAGCATCTTTACCCCGGTTTCGTTTCTTCATTTCTTCCAAACTAATCTCATGGCTTGTTAATTCAGATTGTATTTTCTATTGAAAAAAAAAAAAAAAAAAAGACAGCAATCAGTAGGGTTTGAAGAAAATATTTCTGTTGTTGATATTATTTGGAACAGTTGATTTTGAAAGATATTAAACAGAAGTACTACACTATATACTGGATCATTAGAGGAAATTATTCAAAGAATTACTTGTTCACTGCCCTGTAAATTATTCAGTTTAGTTTCTCTTGATCATAATGCCCTTTTCTACTGCTCAAACATATATAACTCTGACATTGTGACAATCATGGCATAATCTTGCTAAGAAAATTGTGATTAAATTGTAGGCAAAAAAAAAAGTTATAGATTTCTTTCTTCTGGAGGAAAACAACTATTTTCATTGGGAAGAAAATTAAAAATTGATTATAGAAAAGAAAAATACAAATAGCAAAGTTACTTGCTTCACGATTCTTATTTTTTATTATTTTCACAGTATCATCAGTTGAGTTGAAAAAAAACTGATCAAAGTATCCTGTATGTATATCTTCATCTCACAGAATTGTATCTACACCAGTATACAATTCGTGGCATGTTACTGACCAGAATCTATCTTCACTATCTGTAGATATGGTAAATGCATAATGACATGTAGTTCATTAATACAGGTACTTAATCCATTTTCTAATATACGTTTCTAGTTATCTCTTTCTGTGTACAATCAAATCTTTTCACAAGAAAAATATCAGCCTTTTTGGTTCACCATAAATCAACCTTACACAAAACAATTACCTTAAGTAGTATTGGCAATGTAATGGAAAAGAATTCCCACAACGTACATTGATAGAACATAATTTAGAGTGATTCACATATTTTTATTTTTAAATTGTTAGAAAATGAGAGACTTATTAGCAAAATTACTAGACAAGTACTACTGAGAACAATCACCCTATCAAATACAGACAAGGTATGTCCCCATCAGGAAAGGTATTTGAGGCCATTAGTCCTGCATGAAAAAGTGATTTTAGATTTAATCCTTCCCTCCCCCCCCCCCCCCCCCCATGGTATACAAGTATTTCTCAGATATACTAAAGACTAGCTACACTGACTCAGCATTAGTTATCCCCCCAAGACAAAATGATGTCTTGGAAGTCAGAACTGTATATACAAGGAAGATGCAAGTCTGAATGTTAGAAAAATATACTATATCACACCCAATATTTCAACTGTTTGCTTCTGCATCTCATCAATTAACTGATTTTTGGTTGTATTTTCCAATTTATTTTGTTCAACCTCAGAGTCACTCTGGAAACGACATTATTGAACAGTTCTTATCTGAATAGGTCAGAACAGCACAGTACAGATAAGAGTAGTGTTTAAGCAATTAGGTATTATGGGACATTGCATTGAGATTGTTCTATCTTACTTTTTTTAAAATTGCTCTGCAGGAGAGAGATGAAGCATCATCTACTCTGACATCAAAATACAGAATTAGAGAGAACAAACACATTAGAGGAAAGCTTAAAAGAGAAGTTAGTAAGGATTATAGCAAGAAAAGATATTTTGCATTTGCCACTACTGCTCAGAGGCAGAAAGATTAAACCAGTTCTGAACAGATGTAAGGTAATTTATAACACCTACCTATGGTGCCCCTTTTCATTCAATTTTGACACGACTGTTTAACTTTTTTGTCCGTTTTGCCTCATGAATTTATTACATGGACTTCTTCTAAACACTCACAAGGAACCACTGATTTTCTTTTCCCATTTCTATTATTCCCGCCTCTGCTTTTCTCAGTGATTCCTGTCTGTTTTCCCTTTTACTAAAGAGCAAAAGCTTTGCAGCAAAAATTGCCTTCATTTAATTTCTAGAACATCATAATATAATGTAGTATATGTAATTAATAAATACCACTGTGGTTAAATTATTCTGTCCTACAGGCTAAGGATTCTCATTTTCCATCACTAGCATTTTTTCAGGAAGTTTATTAATTTGCAAAATATGTATGTAAACTGAAATATAAGTGTGTGTGTATGTATCTATGCGTATAAGCTAATTATACGCATAGATACATAAACCAGGGCACTGGTTATGCCTATTCTTATAAGAACCACTTCTAGAGCAAAAGGATTTCAGTTCCAAGGGCATGCAATACATTATTTCTCTCAATTACTAGTCTTAACTTTAAAAAGATGAACAGTGAAATGTAGAGTCTTGTTATATTGGCAGCAAAAAGTAGAGAATTAGCAGTGTAGCTAGTTCTTGAAAAAAACCATTCCTATCTTGAATTAGAGAAAGTAAAAAGAACCAACGTCTTTGTCTCATTTGAAAATTGTCACAAACCTAGCTGCAATCTCATGCTTCGAGAACAGCATTTAGAAAAAACATAACAGGGCATAGAAACAAACTCTGTAACATTATTTGCAACAGAAATTTGAATTAAAATTGATTATATGTCATTTCCCATTAATACTTGCTACCATAATTAGAACATCAGTCATCATATTTACAAAAACTAGAGAAATGCCAGTCAGCAATAATCAGCAAAATCACAACAATGAAAGTAATCTGGAAAAACCCCAACAAACTAAATCATAGAATCATAGCATCACAGAATGCTTTGGGTTGGAAGGGACCTCAAAGCCCATCTAGTTCCAACCCCCCTGCCATGGGCAGGGACACCCTCCCCTAGACCAGGTTGCCCAAAGCCCCATCCAACCTGGCCTTGAACATTTCCAGGGAGGGGGCATCCACAACCTCTCTGGGCAACCTGTTCCAGTGCCTCACCACCCTCACAGCAAAGAATTTCTTTCTAACATCTAATCTAAATCGACCCTCCTGCAGCTTAAAGCCCCAGCCTTCTGTATTTAATTAAAAGGAAGTGATTTATTTATAATCAAAGGATAAAGATACAAAACTATAATATACATAGAACTAATATTGTGGACTAATGGCTCAAAAGGCAAGATTAGACGCAAACACAGATTTTAGTATGAGCAACATTGAAAAGACGACACTACAGAAACAGGTGATGGTTTCAGTTGATGTAGTACCAGAAAGCTAAAAAAAGTCTGAAAGACATTCTGGAAGACACACTGGTGAAACTGCTTTTCTCATGGCAGGTCAGGGATATAATTATCCACCCCAGAACTGAAGGAAACCTCTTGTCTCTTTTGTCTGCTGCTTAAGAAGGAAGATGACTCTGTTGGTTCTGTTACTTCAGGAATGTGGCAAAGTCACAGTAGGTATGTATTATAGTGCACATTACCCTCCAAGATATCCTAATTTCATGTTGCTTGACCTCATTGCATTGTATTAGTTGCCAGAAATTTGTAACACAGGGAGGAATTACTTTGCAGTCAATACTGACTACACTGCCAAGATCACCAAATTAATAAGTTGTCAAAAGCTGGATAAATCCAGAAGAAAGATCCAAGTGATTCATATATTAACGTGTTCCAAGATGGGACAAGGAACCTTGATGTCATTTGAACTTAGAATAAGCAATGAATGGGTGAAATATTTTCTATGGGCATGTACCGTAATGAGGGTGGCCAATTTACTAGTCTTAATTTGACTTATAAACTTCCACAAAAAAGACACTGAATACAGTGAATTAGAGCTGATGGAAAAACTGTGACAGCAAAGGGATTAGGTTAAAATAAAGTTGCTAGAATTAACCGCACTTCTTCCTTTTTTCCCCCTCATTTCTCTTTCTCTGTAAGTCCATTACAGAAAAACAATTCACTAAATTCCTCTTTACTAATTAAACTAATTACTTTTCTGTCTTCTCCACAGGAAGCTTAATGGAAGACACCAAAAGGCTTTCAATTATAAAACAAAAATTTGTTGAAACACAGGGTGATATACTAAAGACAGGTAGTTTCTTAAAGAGAGGACACTTGTCTCTCGTAGGCTATACGTGGTTAAGAGAAAGACCTTTTTATACCTCTCTCTGGCCTTGCAGAGCGGGTCCTTTCCTCACAAAATTTTTCTTGCCTAGCAGGTTTCAGCAGCATTCTGGGGTGAACTGAGCTAGCAGTAGAACCTACGGTAGGTAGATGTAGGTAACCAACCTCCGCGGGCTGGCTGTGGCACCGTCCCCTGCTCTCGCAGGTGCTCCTGCAGTGGGAGGCTGCATGCCCCAGCCCAAGGGTAATGTCCTTTTCTGTCCCACTGGGCTCCCAGCTCAACATCTTTGCTCCCAGAGAGAAGGTTTTCCCCCTTGTTTGGAGGACGCAGAAAATAAATATGCTGCTCCCTTGTCACAGACATTTAAAAGCAGAACATGCTATGCAAAATAAACTAAGCAGTTTTACTATCCTCTACTACACCCACGTTCATCTGTGCACATTTCATATCCTCCAACAAAATACATCAGGCAATACTAATACTGGGCAACTGAAAAGTGTTTAATTCTCAATAACTGAAAATTACATAGCCAGAGTAGTAAATCTTTCAGCAGTGAGTGGTGGTTCTGAAGACAAGAGCAAGTGCATTAACTGAAGCTTCTTCCACTGTTTGTTCATGGAAAACAAGGTCTAAATTTAGCCTAGAACATCACTTTTCTACTAAGAATTTCATTAAGATCTACTGCATGACAGGTCTGCACTTGACAGCAACCCTATGAGTTCTGCAATGGCACAAGATGATGACGACAAAATGACGTGATACAGGCAAAACGATGAATCTCTACTTGTTCTCTGCTTTTTCGTAAACTAATTAATTATGAACTCAAATTATACTAGATTACTTTTGTAATTAATGAGTCCTTCATATAACTCTTACACCAAAATTACCTGGATATGAATTTGCAGATTTGGCTCTCTTGAATTGCAGAGAACAGCTTGCCAGCTCTTCTTGGTGTATTAGGTTTTCTGATTTGTATTTCTCTAAATACCACCCAGCTAACCTAACAGCTCTGAAGAATGGTGCTCAGTTTAACCTCATTTTTGCTTATTTTCACATTTGCTAACAATGACTAAAGAGTCAGATCTCAGCCTAATGTATGGAGAAAATAAAACACTGAGAGCGCATTCTGGTAAGTTAATCTTTCTAAAGGAAAGATCATGCTTCAAGCAGACATAAAAAACATATCTGAAGCAATTTCAGAACTGTTAGTGGTTACTTTTGAATACTCTGAAAGGATTAATAAAGTACCAGAAGATTAGAAAAATGAAGTTGAAGTACCTGTCTTTAAAAGCACACAAAGAATATGTGCCAATGATGTCACACCTTTAGAAGAAAAAAAAAAAAAGAAAAAAAGAAAAAACCCAAAAGCATATAATACATACAGAAAATGATGTTATAGCTGGAATGACATACAGGTAAGTCTCAACAAGAACAGCCTACTTAGTTTTGGACACTACTCTTCAAGAAAGATTAACTAAAGAATCCAAATGAGAAGAACAAATCATCGGAGGACAGAAACATGAGTGACAAGGCAAGACTGAATAAGTTGGACATGACAAATGCAGTTTGTGCAGTTAAAACACATTTAATGCAGTGTTCAGATGCTATGGAGATGTGTAGACTGTGAGAACCTGTATAGTACAGAAATCTGCATAGATACTCAATACACAACAAAATGTAAGCTTACACTTCTGAATAATGCTTATCAGCTATTCCCTCTTTGACCACTGATCTACACATGGCTGAACAAAATAATTCTCACAATTTCCAGCAGAGGAAAAGTAAGTGTAAATGGCTTTAACATTACACATTTTACTAAGTATACAATTGTGAATTCTTTGTCCCAAAATATTAGTCTGAAAGCAATGAAGCATGGCATTATTCTTGACAAGTAACGCATTGCACAATCGAAAAGCTCTGCTATTATATCATCACATTAACTTTGGTTTTGAACATAGCACAATGATTAAAAACAGATTAATAACCATCTTCACTTAGAAAATAGCCAAGCATGTAGTGCTTATCACCACAGAAATGAAATTATTCAAGGAGTTTATTGAAAAGGCAAAGTATATTACTGTTGCTTTTCTCAGAATATTATTCACTTATCTTCCACACTGAATTTTGTTTTGTCTGAATACAGCATGTTTAGTTGTACTCAAAATGAGTCAGTAAGTAGAAACTGTTGGGTGGCAGTGGATCTCTAGCATTAAATTCTCAGTGCCACATGGTGGAGTAAGAAGCACATAGAATTTACATTCAAAAAATGATCCGAAGGAGAAGTTGAACAGCACATATCTAACTCCCTTTTCTTTCTGTCAACTTTCTGAATAAACTAAACTGACAATTTCATTTACAAAGAGGAGCTAAATATAGTTTTATTTTCTCAGATTCATTTCCAATCAGCTGAATCAAAGATTTTCCCTCCTATCAAAGCTCTAAACAGATTTGAATTTTTGAAGCCAACACACAGTGCTCCCAAACCCTCAACAGCTTTCTGATTATAAATTCTCCCATATGTTCTTTTAGAAATGCAACACACATTACTGAACAGTTTGCTAAATCCCTCAGCAAGGATAAACTGACCCCTGCCCAGAAACCAACATCATTGACTGAAAGATTCCTGTTCCAGCTGTGCAGACGCTATTGTAGGATATCTTGTATGAATGAAATGGTTTCAGCTCTACAAAAGAGCTGTGCCAGCAGAAGCTCCACAGGAGATGCAGCCTTTCAGTATATCCCTATTCTGCCACTGGCTGGCATGGCCATTCACTAAAGGAATGACTCAGTATATTTACTGCATATAATGGATTGTTTATTCCCTTTCCTCGTAGGATTTTAAAGAACTTCACAACTGAACTTCAGAGAACTTCAATATTTGCATTAAATCTGTTCAGCTGTTAATTAAGTTTTTTTTTCATTAAGTCCCACTGGCATCTTAAAATAAAAACATGAAAGGAAAAAACTCTGCAGCCTCTATGCTGGTTTTCCCACAGTGAATATAGTATAATCAGGTGAACTCCACATCAGACAATGAAATCTGAAGAACAAAAACAAGTTTTGCAAAAGCACTGAGCTGAAATTTTCCCATGCAAGTGTGCTAATTAAGGTTGGTTGAGTTTTACACTGCTTCAGTTTTGAAGGTCTGAATTGCTTCCTTTTACACAGTCTGTGATCATTGCCAATATTGTACCTAAGGACGCACGTAAACCAGATGCATCCATGGGATATGAGACACGCCACTGAAAATTACTACAATGTATAGGGTCCAAATACACTAGAAAAAAAGGATGCTTTCATATTAAATTTTTCTTATGTATTAGAGTTATATAATTACAAGATGAGAAATTAAACCGATACATCTTTCATGCTGATTTGTATCCCATTTCACAAAAAAAAAGAGCTTATTCAAATTGCAAAGAAGTAGAAAAATGATTCAGGAGAGTGAACTGATAGCTAACATAAGTTTAGGATTCAAACTGGAACAATGATTCGTCTCAATCTTATCCTACTCTTATACTGATGTAAGTTAAAAGCAAATAAATTAGACTCCATTTAAAATTAAGACTGAATGCAAATATGATCCTGTTTTCTAAATATAAGGTTTTTAATTCTTACACAGAAATATCTGCATGTACCTACAAACACACACATGAAAGGCAACTGAAATGTACACCTATCTACGTTTAATTCAAAAGACATGGAAACCTTTATTTTTAAAAGAAGAGATTTTCAAGGCTACATATATTCAGCTCTGAACATACTTAAGATCATCTAAGCTACTCCATACAAGACACTAATTTTTTACAATGATTTAAAACTCTACAGGCATGCCAGAAAAAACACAACTGAATGCTTCTTCTAAAATCATTATAAAGCATTCATTTTATATTTCCCTGTAGCCTTTTTTGTTTGTTTGCTTGTTTGTTTTTGTAATCTGACTTCCTAAATTTAGGTGTCATTTACTGAAATCTTGCTGTAAATAATACTGTAAACTGTTAATAATTTTATACCAGAGATGTTTGGCTTTGTTTAATTTGTATTCTTACCATTTTAATGCTGCAGTAAAGCAGATGTTATAAAAGAAAGAATGAAAGATTAAAAATGAGAATTAGATGTACAATTTTATTTCAAAGGCTCAATAAACCATTTCTAAGCTGTTTCTGTCAAACTTACATGAGCTGTAAAAACTGAACTATAAATAGATTTATGTGCACATCATGAAATAATTAACAATATTGTCTGTGTTTCAATAATTTAGTAACTATGTGTAGGCCACATAATCAACACTGTAAAAGAGCCATCTAAGAGGAGTGAAGATAATGAGTTTCTTCTTTCTAGGATGGGAACTGGATTTTAAAGAGTCACTTGGTTTATCTTTGTCATTTTAAAGATATTGCATAGTCTTGCATGACATTTATAGTTCTTCACATCTTCTGGACAGGTATATAGTATAAAACAGAAGGAAAATACGACTTTACTAGAAAATTAGCTTGAACTTCTCAAAGTAATCCTACCTAAAACTTACTTGCGCTTTCATACTGATCACATTGCAAATCCCCATTATAAATATCAGGCTAGGGGACAACCAAACTCTCTTTGGTTGATTGAGAAAACCAGTAAGCACATCAGTTCAAGCTGTATGTAACTTACCTGCGCTTCCTGAGGGACCTGTGCTGCATCAACTCTGTCTGCAATGTAGGCTGTCAGCTGTTTGTCAATAACACCCAGAGACTCTTGGATTAAGCGGAGGGTTTTGTCAGTCTCCTGGGCAGACTGAATACTCTGTTCAAGACTCTTTTGTCTTCTCACGGCCTAAAAACAATGACAATGTTATCAATATTCACAGTAAAAATGCATACAATACATTTTTTCCCACATTTTTTTTTTTTTCAAACAGTGCAGGCTAAGAATAAAAAAATAGTACTCCTGACTTGTGCTCATCCACCTTTTTGTAGGATAAGTTGCGCATCTTTTTGCCACCCATTCAGTTCTTTTTAGTAACAAACAAACAAACAACAAAACCCTGGACTGCTTAGACAAGTTCTAAAAAATACAGGACCCTGAAAAACAAATGCAGGCGTTGAGAATTTCTATGCAGAGCGGAAGTCGGCAAAGCTGCATAATAAAACCGCCCTGATAGTGCAGTCTTTCACTCTGAGGCATAGCGGTCCTCCTGATCTCATTATATAGTTCAAGAGATTTTGTTTACTGAGAATAGGGTTACTGTCATCACAATCCCATCCGAGACAATCCACTTCAGTAAGTGAGAGGGATACAGATTCTCTTGAGAAGGAGCTCTCTTATACGAAGTATAAATACCTGTCTGGAACAGAGGCAATGCCTACTCTCAAAAAAAAAGAAGAGATGGATCCATGTCTTGTCTTGTCTGTGGACTTGCCCAATCTATTATCACTCTAGCCATAGTCTCTTTTAGTCTAGAAAGTTGTCTCTTGCTTCTACGCCACCATCAGTGCCACAGTGGATTGCCTACCACCACCTTTTAAACAATCCTTTTTTTAAAAGCTCCTTTAAAAGGAGCTCCCTTTATGAGTTACCGAATCAGAACAATAAAATTCTCATTCCAAGTTGTCCTTTAAAGATTTGACATAAATTGGTTAGCTATAACTATTATTTGTAACAGTTTAATGTGATAATTACCAGGTAATAAAGAACATAGTACTTCCTTCCATCTGTTGTTGTGTTCACCTGGGGTCTCATATTTTACTTAGACTACAGCTTCTGCCTAGCAGAGTTTCTGCTTTATACAAAGAACGACAACTACCAGCGATCTCAAATGCAATACAGTTTTTTCTCTGTACAAGCCCAGCCATACTGCTGACCATGGAATAAAGTGACTTTCTTTGACAAAAATCAAAGGAGGAGGGAGAAAGCAAGCAGTCTGTAAATGACATTGCTAGATGTCCTGCCATTTTTCAAGTCAAATCACACTTTTTCTTTTTGGTGAACCAGCTACACTTTAATTTGATTTCATAGCTATTACGAAACTCTTGCCTTGAACAAAAATATCTCTCAGCAATTCCGTGAGAATTCTTGATATATCTGTACCTTCTTCACAGAGCTCAGATTCTCATAGAACTTCACATTTAACAAATGAAAAAGATTCTTTTTTGTAAGCATTCTTGCTAGCTGTTTGACTTAGTTAAAGGATAGGGATCCGACCAGTATTTACTATATTTGTGTTTGTAAGCTGCTTTGTGCTATTTCAAAACAGCCGATCAGATAATCTTGTATCACTGCCAGTTCCAGGAACCTTCTGTGGAACCGAGCAGCTTTACGTAGCGGACCCATGCTGTCGGTGTTAACAGAAGCACCTGAGCCACTGAGGTATTACTACTCCACCAAATGAACCACTGAAACAGTGTAACTTCCCAGTACGCTACTAAGGCTTGCTACTTAAATGACTTTTACCTTCATCTGATTTGAGATTTTATATTACAATGTTCTCAGCCTGTTCAAAGCAGCGGGCTTAAAACCCACAGCTTCCATGTACCTTGGCAGTCCTTACTACTAGTTTGTAACCCTGGCTGAGATACAGTCACTCTCTGCCTTTCCATTTGCGTCGCTGTACGGTAGACTGAAAGAGACCTTGATCAGAAAACAGGGTTTTTAAGGCTCATGGGAGAGGGCATCCTCCTGGAAGCAGGGAAGGACACCTCTCTGCCTTTACCAGTCTCTCTGGCTAACTGGTAGGACTAACCTACATGCATAATCCATTCATACTGAGGGCTGTGGTGTTCTGATGTTCAGGAACGCTCACAATTTAAAACAAGAAATCGAGAAAGTTCCATTCTTATTAGTTATTAAAATAAGTGCCTGCACTTCTTGGAGATTTCAATATACTGGACACAAATTTGGTCTTAAGTTCTTCTGAAAAACTACTTTTGTAGCAATACTTGGAGCTTTGAACCTTTGTTAAATGCTGATCCATGCTAACTATTCTTAGCAGCCAGGCACTTGCTGAAGTATCGATAAATTTGCTGCCAGCCTTAGGAGCAGCCTGCATGTGTGCAATGACGTAGTTATCACTGCATGGAAACTCACAAAAAGTCTTAAAATTGTATGACAAATATGGTGATTGAAAAGTTGTCATCGCTGTGCTGATATAAGCAGAAACTATGTATATAAAAATTCTGTTCTCAAATACAACTGGAAAATGAAAATATTCCCAAACTCATTGATCAAATATTAAAGCAGATAAAGTTAAGAAAGAATTACAACAAATCCTTGCCTGAGTTTGACAATTATTATGGCTGGATTTCAAACAAATATGAAGTCAGATAAATACATATGCATGCTTGTGATATCTTTATGCGCGCACAAACTATGTACACACACACAAAGACAAAACATTCCCCTTTCATCTTCCTCAGAGAGGTTCTCAGGATTACAGCCTGAGAACCTGTGTGACATTTTGCATCTTCCAAGTGAGGTGAAAGTATATCTTTTCCAAAAACTGTGAACAGGTTAGATGAGTGAATGGATGGATAATATCAGACCAAGATGTGAATGCAGCAGTACAAGAGAGAAACTATTTTGGCAGTGGGAGCAGAACCACACAGTGGAATACTGGGAAACAGCACTTCCACAGCAGTGACAATTTTCTCAGATATAAATGGGTGTTGCTTGAATTATTACTTTTTTTTTTCTACGTTTTATGGTGTGGTAAAATTAAGATGTAATTGGAAAAAATATAACTACATTCAATATGTTGATAAACAGCCAGACATAGAGGCCAAAATAGTTAAGGGCCTGCCCTTTGGCCTTGCGGGCAAGTTAACACCACTCTCGAACCGGCTAAATGCCTTCACCAAACGGGGTGCGCTGCTCTGTTGCCTACTAGGAACAGAGCCCATCCTGCACCCTCACCTACAGTCAAGCCTCTGCTCTGACCCTGTTTAATTGACACAACAAATGCAACAAAAGAGTTTTCACAATAACCTTATAAAAGGTACAATACACTCAAAGACGCCTATCAAACTGTATTTCTCCAGTACACAGCAGCTGACTCAAAAACTTAATCCTGCTTGCTGGCACCATCACTGGCACTGCAGAACAGTTATCAGTTCAGTCCAGGGGAACGCCACAATATGGAGGAGGCTTCTTCCTCTCTTTCTGTAGAAAAGAGAGTTACTGATGGAGATAAGCATTAGGATGCTTCACAGAAAGGGGCAGACATAGTATGCTCTTGCATCGGTGAACCTGAGTTTCAAATTTGTCCTCAAAACTTGTATGTCTGGGCGTGTGCAAATCCGGATATGAGTATTTTCAAAAGATATGTAAAAGCTGAAATTATTTATATGTCTATAATATTAAAATATTTTTATTTATGATGTTCTGGGTTTTGGAGGTCTGTTTTGTTTTTTGTTTGTCTTGGTTTTTTTGGGGGGTTTTTGGGGGGGTTTTGGGTGTTTTTTCCCTGCAAAAGATTATGGTTTTTCTATTCCTCTGCGGAAGAAATAGATGGTTTAACATTGCAATATATAAATGGGTCTGAGGGCATAACAGGAAGCTCTAGCTCTGCTATCAGATCGTAGTCAAAAAAGCTGAAGGCTTTGGTCTCTAAAGGGAAGTGTCTGACGGCTAATTGCTAAATAGGAAATCTCAGGAAAATAACCAACTGTTTAATTATTTCTGAGCCAGTGAAATGTTGACAGCTGTCAAGGAAATGAAAAAGAAACAAAAAGTCTGCTGTTAGGCACTATCAGAGCGAAGGAAAAAAGAAAAAATATTTATAGACTGAATTTTTCATAAAAGTCTCTACAGGTTTTTGTAGACTTTTAGTTATTTTTTTATGATTAAGCATAACATTTAATTTTTATGGTATGGGGTATTGCATTGTTTACAACTTAACAAAGATCAATGGTAAATGCAGGAAATGGTAACATTGCATGTTATCCATATAAAATACCATATTGAGAGAAAGGCTGCACTGAGAGGCGATCAAATATCGGGAAAGTTAGAGGTGCTCAAACAGTTGCTTATGATTGTAGGTCATTCTTTGATGTTGAATGTTATAAAGCTGTATTTAGAGATATTGCCACTTTTTCCTTAAATAATACATTTATTTAGTGACATTAGTCACATATGCAGTTACTAAGATGCTGGGTAGAGTTTTATGGTTAAAACCAGGCAGAGTTTTGTTGTTGAGGCAGTACTGAGTAGTTGTGCTGTGGGAGAAAAGTAGAACAAAATCTTTCCAAAATTCTAGTATTTTTACTACAGGGTGTATTTATTTATTTATAATGCAGAATTCATTAATTAGCTTCTAATTTACAACTCATGGAAAGGGGTCTGTTAAGAAAGGAAAATATGTCAGCTCTTTTTTTTGGCTCAGTTATACTCTCTAATTATTGAGAAATGTTACCATGGGGCAAAGTTAAAAAGTTAAAAGTTAGAAAACTTTAACTTTAAATTTCCTTCTTAGCTTGTTTAAATTACTTTAAAATTTGACCCAAATTCTTGGTGTTATAGCAGTTGTGTCTGAGATACATTACAACTTCTATGTACTTTTTGCATCAAATTGTTAGTGTGTTAATTTCCTCTTTTTGTTTGGAATGAGAGTGGATTAGTGTTTAGCCTTAAACTAGAAATACCTTTTCTATTTCAATTTTAGGCCCAGGAATTTTTAATACCCTCCAGGCTAGAACTAATTCTGCAAATTCCAGTAATATTTCACAGTGTGTTTTTCACGCAAATGGTTACAAACATTGACCTTTCAACCCCAAACTGTATTCATCTTTGATCAGCTGTATTCCAAAACTGCAAACTATACCTAAGTGGCCTTCTTTATCTCTTTAGGTTATCACTGCAGACAGATAATGCCTCAGAGCTTGTAAAAGCAGCCCTCTTAGCAGCCTTCAAAGCAATCATGTGGAGATGGGGCATGCATTCTTTCTCCTCTTGAGAGAAGAGCAAAACAGAAAAATTGTGTCAAATGATGAATGTGTGCTCTTTGAAAGAAATGAAGGGTAATCTTGAGGGGAGTCCTAAAAGAAATTAAGAGACCGTCCCCAAGAATAAAAATTGAATCTAGGGTAAAGTCCATCTGAACAATAACATTTTATACAGTTTTTTGCAAGCATACTCTCAAGAATATCTAGCTGACATTTTTGAAATTTGCTGGACAGTATGTAAATCATTTTCAGCATTACAGGGGATGATAGCCACTTGCAATATTAGCTTGAACTTCTTCAGGCAACCGTGTTTTTTAGATCCAATATACAGAGCTGTAAGTGAATCAGTCCTTGAAAAGTAAAGATAGGGTGTATGTCGCTTATCGATCAGCCCCATATGTTCAAAAGCAAACTAAACACACTCAGTCTTTGTTAACTAAAGAAGATAAGGCATACAAACATAAAGCCATTATCTGCCTTTAGAAATGAATCTCTATCTCAGTAGCAATGCTGTATTGTCTTGCACCATCATTCATAGTCAGTGGTTTGGTTTTGCTTGCTCTATTAGTAGTGAATAAATATTTCACATATCCGTTTCTACCCACATGAGCTTATTGTCTTGGTAATTACCTGCACAATTATTCAAATAAAAATAAATAACTTAAACACATTAGGATAGTCTATTAGTATGTCTGAAGTAGAAGTGACCTTGAACACAAGTTGAATTTTTATGCAAGGAGAGTGCATGCTGTTTGGATTTCAGCAGGGCTACACAAACAGCACAGAAAATTCAGTGTCAGAAATCTATGAAAAAAAGCGTGTGAGACTTCAGTGGAAAAATTACTAAAACATTTTGAGGTAGAAAACATACGGTAAAGAAGTGGTGTGACTGAGCCACTTGCGATTGAAATAGTTTCTTTACAGCTCTTATATTCATACACAGATCGCATCATTAGTATTTGACTACAAAATACCAGATCAAGCTTTCAAAGAAGGAGGGCTCCCTTCCCACTCTGCTTTTTGTTGATATTTAAAGTGGAAAACAGTGAATATATTTCTAATGTATTTTGCTTGTATATTTATCCAAATTGTCTCCAGAATTTCACACATCTTCATGTCGTACTTTCTACATTTAACCCCTGCAGCTGGCATGAATTTTGATTTAATGCCTATTATTGTGAAGACTGAATAGTATTCATCCATCACTCAGCAAGACTATTTGAAAGTCCTGTTTTCACACACTGGAAGCCCTCTGTATATTCCCAGATTCCCCCTCCAAGTCAGGAAAAAACCCAACAAATGCCAAACAGCAGAATTCCAGGGAATGTATCTGCTTTCAAACAGAAGTCAGATGTTAAAAAAAAAAAAAAAAAAAAAGGCAGGTATATAGAAGGTATGCACAAGACAGTTTTGAATTGATTTACCAGTAAAAAAGTATACGGTCCCACTCATAGGATCTGTCAAAGAATTAATAAAATTTTCTTCATGGAGTCTGTGGCAAAGATCACTAATCTAGCTTATTGCTAGATTTTAATCTCCTTGTGCTAAATACGTTTCTATATTGAAGTGTCTTTATAAAATCTTTCATTGATTCAAAGACTCATTTATTGTTTAGTAAAGAATATATCTGTAAGAGAAAGTTACTCTTATATTTAATTTTGGAAATAGTTTGCTTCTCAATAAGAGTTCTGTCCAAGAAAGCATCTCTAAATATGCAATTGAAGATTAAATCCACAAGACTGTCACTTCAATTTTGGAATTTTAGGGTTACCTATTGTCCTAGTCTTGGCTGGGATGGAGTTAATTTTCTTCACAGCAGCCCTTATAGTGCTGTGGTTCAGACTGGTGACCAAAGCAGCGCTGACAACACAGGGGTGTTCCGGCTATTGCTGAGCAGTGCTCGCACAGCGCCAAGGCCGGCTCTGTCTCACTCTGCCCCTCCCAGCACGTAGGCTGGGGGTGGGCAAGAGGCTGGGAAGGGACACAGCCAGGACAGTGACCTGAATTGACCAAAGAGATATTCTGTACCACAAAGAGTCATGCTCAGCAATAAAAGGGGCTTGGAGGAGTTTTTCCAAAATTGCCATTGCTCAGGGACTGGCTGGGCATTATTCTCCTGGTGGCGAGTGATTGGGTTTGCATCATTTGCTTTTTCCCTTCCCTTTTTTATTTTAACTTTATTTTAACTTATTAAATTGTCTTTATCTCAATCTATGACTTTTCTCGTTTTTGCCTTTCTAATTCTCTCTCCCATCACACCGGAAGATGTGGGGAGTGAGGAAGCAGTTATGTGGGGCTTTGCTACGTACTGTAGTTAACCCACCAAACCTATGCAAACCATGCACTTCTAAAATAAGTCTTTGTTTGTGTGTGCGCTGTTTAGAAACTATACCAACAAAATAACCTTTTTTGTTTTTTTAATGGTGTTAGACTGGCAGCTATATAATGCGAGGACAGGTCAATTATTAAATATACCTCCTGCTGAAGTTCTTCCCATCGAGCATTGAACTTCTCAAGTTTCTCATTGATCAATTCATCCAAAATTCCACCATCAGTTAAAGTCTGAGCCAGTTCCCGAATCTGATTACGATTATCTTCTGGATGTCTCATTAAACGTTCCAAAGACTGAAACAAGGTCAAAAAAAGTAGGTTTTTTTTTTCCTTTCTGCAAATAAGAGTCTAGAGAGCAACTACAATTCCCCTTAAAAATATAAGAAACTTCACATTTCATACACAACAAAAGTACAGAGAAAAGATAAAAATACCTGTGCCCCATCTCTTGACAACCAATGTTCTGTATTACTTATTACCGAAAACAACGAAAGATTTTTTGCAAAGCAGTAAGTTCGGTGCTTGATTTTAAAAACGTGGACTATGCCCACTGAGTTCACTGGGAGTAATTGTGTACTTAAAAATAAAAAATTTACTTGAGTTTCTGAATGAAGTTCAAAAACAAAAATGCACTTTCAATGTAACATTTTGTATTTTGATTCACTAAGAGTATTTAAGTTAATTTCAACAAATTTGAAAGCTTCCATGAATAAAAATTAAGTAATAATAAACACAGTTGCAGTGCTAGGATGAAAGTTTGCTCTCTCTGAAGTCTTCAACCTCTTTTGATTGGCTTAAGTGGGGCCATGTTTTTTAAGAACTTGTACTTTATTTTCACAAAAAAATATCTTTGACATCAGTCATAACACATTTTCATAATAACTGTTTCACTTAGGTGGATTTGAATTCAAAACTTCATTTGTTGAATCAAGTGAGAACATAGGACTTTCCAAATATTCTGCATCTTGCTCATGCATAATGTTGATTCATAGTTTGTTTTGATTGTAATGTGATTTACAATTTATCAATACATGTGATTTGATACTATTTAAGTCTGCACTTACATCTAGAGACTCAGAAATCTCTTCGGCACCTCCTTGGATATTTTCAGTTGCCTTAAGTTTCAGTTCAATCTCATTCAACCATTTATTTTCTGCATCCAAATATGACAATAATTCACGCCAACATGCCCATACCTCCTGATGGGGGAAAAAAAAAGTCTATTAAGATTGAAAATTTCACAGCTAACTTTCTCTTATTAAAACATTGAAAACATTGCGTGCTTCATCCCCCCAAAAATATGGTTGCTATCTGATGGCTACAGTGCCATATAGTTGATTTTTTTCCCAGTATTTCATAGAACCATAGAACCGTTTGGGTTGGGAGGGACCTCAAAGCCCATCTAGTTCCAACCCCCCTGCCATGGGCAGGGACACCTTCCCTAGACAAGGTTGCCCAAAGCCCCATCCAACCTGGCCTGGAACACTTCCAGGGATGGGGCATCCACAGCTTCTCTGGGCAACCAGTTCCAGTGCCTCACCACCCTCACAGTAAAACATTTCTTCCTTATATCTAATCTCAATCTACCCTCTTTCCATTTAAAACCATTACCCCTTGTCCTATCACTATCTGCCCTTATAAAAAGTTTATATGTTTATATGTTCCAAATAAATATAGTACACAACCAAAACATTTTGATTAAAAAAAGTAAAACCAGAGAAGTTAACATGGAAAAGTGAACACTTCTGCAAAACATGACTTGAATCTTCTGTCTCGTGAATTATCCACTTTACATACTTTTCTGTAAAATTTCCTTCTAATATATAAATAAACAAATTATCAGAATTTTCAAAGACTCATGTTAGACATTTATGTTTATATTACAAGATGTAGCCAGGTTGCTTATACATTCTGTATATTAATTACTTAAAGCACAAATTCATAAAATGTCTGAAAACACAGCTTTCAACTATTCTGACTGAAATCTCTACGGAAATTAATTCTAAACCACATTTAATTTATAGACCACTTAAGTGCTAGAGTACTAAACATAATGTTGTTAAATGAAATTATGTTCTTATTCTCCTGGAGTTAAATTACTGTCTAATATTTTATTTTTACAGTGTTTGAAGATACTTAAATAAGCAGATAAAAATGGCACTTTATACACAAGCAAAACATTTAAATTCTCAGTAAGTCATCTTTTCATTGTTCCTTTTTTGTTAGTAGAAGTTAAAATAATTTTATTGAGTTGCATTAGGGTGTTTGTAGATCAAGTTTCCCGGGGTGTGATTCATCTCACCTAACTTGGGTCATATCAAATGTCTGGTCTAGGAGGAGGTTATAGAGGGATATTACTACACAACAACAACATCAACGATCAGGGGAAATATAGATTACCAGCTTAGACTACACATCTAATTTTCGACAGTGAAATTTAAAGGAGATAAATTTTACCCACATATATAATTGTCCTGTATGAAGTTAGCTATTACAAATTACTTCACAAGAAAAAAAATACACGTAATTCATTGTGACCAATGTATAATAGGCAAATACTCCTATGGCAAGTATCTGTAATGGAGTTGGCCAAAATGGCAGGGTCAACTCAAAATGCATGAGACACATTCAGCTTGCAAGCAGATCAGATGCTGTTCCCATGCTGAGATAACACCACCTGTCCAGCTTCAGGGCATTTAATCAAAATCCTTAGCCATGGAAGAAAGAAGCCTAGAGGAGCTGGTGAAGATAATGTCACAGGGTTGCTGCAGAAACCAGATCGTTGGCTTAATCTCAAAAGGGGTAAGAACTCTGAGCAGCCATTGCTGACTCCCACCTAAGAGCCATGTCTGAGGCTTGGCTTTTAATTTAACTCTCCAGCATATATGCATCTCAACAAGATCTAGGTATATGGCTCATACAATGTGGTATTCGGTATATGGCTCATAAAGCGAGAACAGCCTTAGGCTACTCATGATCCCATATGATAATACATCTTTGCTCTCTACCTTACTTCTGCAGTTAGAAGGGCTATAAATACTATGACTGACAAGATAACCAACCTCCAAAGTTTTGCACTTTCCATTCAGTCTGCTGCAGAGTCGCTGGTAGCTGGTAATTAGAACATCAAGTTCCTTTTTCAAGGCCTCATGAGCTGCAGGTGGAGCCTTTGCTATAAAATTATTCACAGAATCAGTAATAAGCTTCACTTTTACTTCTTTCTGCATGGCTTCCTCCTTTGCTCTCTGGGGGGAAAAAAGAAAGTTATAGTCCTAGTTTAAGAAGGAAACCGATTTCTAATAACTTTATTAGAATGTTCTGTGACAAAATTCTGCCAGAGGGAAAAAGAAAAACAGTATTTTTTTTTTTACAAGAAATACTCCAAATATCTTTGCCATAATACCTTATGAACCATGAATGACAAAAAAATCTGTTGTGTTACAAATTCATGTACTCAGATTTAAAGGTACAATGACAAGCAGCAAGACAGAAAAAAAGGAAAATACTTCAGAGTGATTTTCCTCTCCTTGCCACTGTTATTAA
Source organism: Grus americana (assembly GCF_028858705.1). Classification (NCBI taxonomy): domain Eukaryota; kingdom Metazoa; phylum Chordata; class Aves; order Gruiformes; family Gruidae; genus Grus; species Grus americana. The sequence continues at coordinate 127,589,668 of NC_072852.1, read as the reverse complement.
CTTGCATTTAAAGAGAAATTGAGAAAATAATGTTTCTCCAGTATATATTTTATACTTTTATCAAAGCATTAATGTTGATTTCATTCTCTCACTTTACAGAGATGGAAAAATCAGTGCCGCTATTCACCACCAGTGAACATTAACCCAACATGAAGAGCAGACAAAGGGAAAAGGAAGCATTCTCCCAAACAGCACTTTCTGTGTTAAGACCTGAGGCAGAGAAGTTTAACTGAGGACAGATACAGCAAACACAGATCTGAGGGACACAGGCCTATAATTAACAAATCGTATGTAACTGATCTAGAACCACCAACCTGCCACCATTTCCCCATTTTAGCCTATGTAACCACAAGAAGTGTTCAATCCAATTCGCAACTTTCTTCCTCCACCATTTGTCATCAGTGTGTAGTGGTCTTCACAGGAATTCAGAATGAGAACTTCCTGGCCTGAAGCGATTGAAATGAAACCTTGTTCCCAACTATCTTTTTTCTCTCTGGCTCTGAGGAAGCCCATGAACCAGAATAATTGGGATCAGGCTATCATCACCACAGAAAGCTTACTAGGTTGCTCTTGGCTTTCCTCTTTCCTAGCCGGGGGAAGAAATGGGCTGCAGGATGAACAAAGCTCTAGCCCAGATTTTGCCTGTTGTGTGACAGGTGAGGTGACTGCAAGGTTTTGGGGAAAAGGATCACCAGGAGCAGGTGAATGAATGCATGACAAATGATCTGGTTATCTGCATAGGTCGAGGTGTCACAGTTTGAACATCCCTGTGCTTCAGCTGGAAGTACAGAATATTTACTTTGAAATCCATGGGGGTTGTCTAAAACTATATAATTAACCTATTTTATTATGCAGTGCAATGTATAAATTTGAGTTTTGTTATTTAATTACTAAAAAAGAACTGTATCTCTACAGCAGACGTTTACTTTTGATATATTTGTCTCATTTACAATGAATCGAACTTGTTCCATATATTTCAATATATTCTGTATATTCTGACTAGCATCAAGTCATTTCTGTCAGTGAATAAAGAGATCATCAGTTGCATGGTCAGATAATCTCAAACACTGGCAAAACTCTATGGACAATGAAGAGTTTGCGAACAAAGTGTTGGATTGTTAAGGACATGTACTCTGACTTCCTGAGTAGCACAAGGCACACAATTCCCCTATGAAACTATGAAATAAAAATTAAGCCCAAATCCAGTGGCTGAGCAACAGTAAATTTGAGCATGCGTCATAAATTAGTGGTTTTTGTCCAAAGGCCATATTCATCCCATATGAAAGAAACATTATCTGAGACAAAAACATACTGTTCCTATATCGTTATATTGAAGAAATAAAATAATAAATCATGCATACTTACTACATACCAACATGCACCCTGAAGTACTAAATCATTGTTTTTCCTCTCTAATATAAAAAGAAGACATAAAACTAATTTCACTTAATCAGTTAACTGCTAACACCTGATTCTTAGGAATTATTCCTTAAGTAAAATGTTGAAGCTGCATCAAAATCAAGTATCCAATACAGCAAAGGGGTGGGGGCGGGGGGGGGGGGGGGGGAGCGAAGCAATGCAGTATTGTGAAAGATTAAATATCTTCCAATATATCCCAAATAGAAATTACTTCAAGCCACCTACTTCTTCAAATTTAAGGCTAACAAGTAGATCACAAAAAGCACCTTTGTAAATGAAAGAGTAGACTTTCTTTACAATGAAAACTTCAAAAAGAACTTTAAACAGAGCTCGAGGAATTAGTTCATCTTTTACCTTCAGTTCCTCAACAGCTTTCTGCAATTCATCAGGTGTTTTATACTCAAAATCTCTTTCCAGATATTCTTCCTCAGCTTGTGTTATCCATTCATGCATCTCTGACAAATCTTTTCTGAGACTCACAGTCTTATCCAAACCTCCCTTTAATGCTGCCTTCTTAGCATAGGCCTTTAAGAAAGAAAACATTAGATGGTACTTGAAGCAAGGCTACTGTACAAACTTGACAATATTTTAGCCTGAAAAGAACCAAATTAAATCCTATATTAAAAACATTGCTGTAATTAGGCAGATGTTAACAAGTAATTAGATAGACATTAATAATAGGTAATCGAGAAAGTATTACGCAAGTGCATACATTCTTTTTTTAGTGCGTCATTGCTGTGCAGAAAGAGTTTTCAATGATCCTGTAACAAGACTCTACACCATATGCTGAGGTCATCAGAAAACAAATCTGAAAAAACATCAGCCAGAGACTACCTTCTAAAAAGATGAAGCTGTTATTGAATATCTCAGAAAGGTGTATATACTAAAGAGAGGTAAGTAAAAGAGGAATTTCCTTCTGGAAGAAACTACTTATCTTAAAGGAAAAAATACTTTTGTTAAATCCTTTGCTAATCACCATATAGGGGTCATATAACTTATGTTTTATAGCTCATGTATAGAACTAGAGCCAGATGATCTTTAAGGTCTCTTGCAACCCAAATCATTCTATGATTATGCGATTCTATGAATTGTGCATCAGCTTATCAAAATTATCCATAACTGATTGAGCCATTGGCTGAGCCATCTTTCAGTGGTATAAAGAAGTTTGCAACAAAACCAGCTAGATGCACTGGTGCTATTTTTCAAAGACGAGTATGCAGAGCTGATCACTCAGATATCCTGCACTGCGGTGCTACTTCAGTAAATGTTATTTTCAGTATCATCAGGAGGAATTGTGTCTTTCTATTTCATTTTTCTGACTGTTACTGGTTTCATTAGCCATCCTTGAGGACTGGCAGTTAACCACATTGTTCTACACAAACATTGCTTTACAGAAAAACAGTGTAACAATAAAAAGGTGATGTTCAACAAGTGTAAAGGCAGAACCACGCATGGCCCTGAAAAATTGCCTCTTCCTCAGGCACAGCACCAGAAGAGAGCGTAATCTCCCATCAGCTGGAAAGAGTGTTTGAATGCTAATTGTTAGCTCTCACAGTCCTATTAACAGCATGTATATCAATAAAAGCTGACACTTCCAAATCCTTTCAAGAAATCCCCACAGACCAAACAGATTTTTGTATTTACTACTCACGTGTTTTAATAGCTATTACTGAAGAAGTTCTGTTAGAAACGCCCACTGAGAGGCAGTAATTTCTGCTGTGTATTGAAAGGAACTATTACAGGGAGATTTTCAGGGAAGTCAGACTTTTAAACAGACTTCTAAACTCATAAGGCATTACTGGAAATTTCTGGGAGGGAAGTGCAAAGATATCCGAATTGTTAATATTCCAAAAAATAAGCAATTAAAAACTCCACATTAGATGAAGGGGAAAGACTACAGGACAGCAGTAAAATGTCTTACAGATTTCAAAGATCAAGTTTTTTGATAACTATGTTTATCAGAAAAATATATGGAGGCTATTTTCCATGTCTAAAGTGAAGAATAATAATTTTAGAAAATATTTGACCAAGGTAATGGATTTACTGTTATGCAAATATATGTTAAAAAAGTAGACAACAGAATGAGATAGTAGAAAAAAAAATAAAAATAATACAAGATGAAAGATATTTCCTTTGAACTGTAAAGAATGAGAAAGCAAATGCCGTCAAAGAAATAAGAGTATTTTTTAGCTTCTTTAATCAGTAGAAATATTTGTTAAGAATGTCTTTAATGAAAATAACTGTCCTTTCCTGTTATGGCCCATTCTCTCAATTTTGTGTGACCATTGGAGACTGTAATTTACACACATGCATATGTGTAAATACTCATAATTCCAAGTTATTGATTTCTGAATTCTTCACTGCTTTAGAGTCTTATTTCACCTAGAGTAATGACACACAAGTACAACAATACAAAATAAAATCTAACAGACTGGAGAACTTCATTTTTTGGCAAATGCCTATATACCACTTTCAGAAAGATAGTTTTGCAGGAGCCATGAATTATATTGCTGTTAAGATCTAAGACATTAGCGAATAGCTTTGTTATAAAAATAGCAAGATATTGCATAATATAGACATATATACATCTATTGCTACACGCTAATTATAATTTCTAAAATAGATGTATAATTAATGTGAACCAAATATGTCTAAATTTAGTATCATTTCTACTGGATAAGCATAGAAGGACAAATTCTGCCAATGAGAAATCTGGTTATTAATTTAAATGAACCGGTCACAGTGGGAGACTTGATACCTGTTGGCAAATGTGTTCCCATTGAACATTGAGCTCCTTTAGTTCTGTCTCTATTCTGGAAGCAAATTCTGGCTCTGCTTCACTCTTCATTTTCTTCCCAACCTCATTAACACTGTTCAAACTGGGCTGGATTGTCTGGATATCATTTACTAAAGCCTAAAGGAACAGTAGAAGATTAGGCAAGCAGCATTCACCCAAATTTTCAGATATACGATTTCTGTCAAACCGTGTCTACAAGAGAATCTGACATGTCTTTGGTCCAGACCTCCAGTCAAATGAGCACAATTTACAGACTTAATTATGAAAATAAATAAAAAAGGAATGAACAACTGTAATGTGGCAGATAAAGTTATTTTGCAAAATATGTAATATAAAGCTTTAAATGTTATGCATATACTCTATATATACACACACACGTATTGTGTTATATTACATATATCTATTACTATTACAAACAAGTTAATACAATTATATTTGTGGTTGAATATTAGTCAAGCCCTGAAGTAGTTCTAAATTGACACCTTCAATTTTATTTCCTAAGGCTTCAGTGCTGCAAATGTTACCTGGGCACAGTAGAAAAGGCTGGATGTGTATATACATAAAAGATGCTGTGGATTTTGGTACCTTTATTATATATTTGACAGTAATGGCTAATATTTGTGCAAACTCTTCATAAATCCAGGTGACAGATTCTAAAGGACCTAGATGTAATTTACTAGTCTGTAGAGATAAGAGTTGTCCTCTATAATTTATAATATTTTTTATTTAAATAAGGGGTAAGAGAGAAAGTCTGAGAAGCTCGTAGTTCTGTAAGATCAATATGTATGTTTCATAATATTTACACGTCCTGCCAGAACATTTACAGAACTTGTAAATTCCACTGAACATATAGACAGGAACTATGATGGGTTACAAGATTCACTGCACGTACACACTGTTGGGACAGGCAGAGTAATTCGTAAACCCTGTGATGGAAGTATCAATACTTCATGATGCTTTAAAACTCTGCTGGGACAAAATCCTGGAACTTGTTTAGTACAAAAAAAATTGATATAACTTACAATACCTGCAAGTTCTTTTGGTACAGTCAGAAAAGCTTGTAAATCATGTGTGAATAATAGATACAGAAAAAGATCTTCTGGCACAGATTATACAGCTTATAACAAATATACATGCAATGTTTGTAAAGTCAACAAAGTAAATAAACAGTTATAAGAGGCTACTAACTTATTATTTGCTGCAAGTACCCTCTTTGATGTTTTGTTCCTGCTATAAATACATAATGATACAGTCACCGTATGCCTCTTCTCCGTGTTAAAGTTTCCCATTTTTTAACAGAATTTTCCTTAAAAACCGGGAAACGCAGGAGGTTCAAATACATTGCAGAAGACAACCCCCTCATAACATTAATTTATTTTTAGGAACAGTACCTGTTTGTGTAACTTCTGTATAAGCTAGGCTCATAGAGAAGAATTGAATAATTGCCAAGCAGGCAGGTAATACTCACTGTACATTGCTCAAGTTGCTTTTCCAGTGCTTCTGAATCGCCCAGGGCAGGCCACTCTTCCTTCAGAAAAACATCCACTTCAGCCATCCACTTCTTCAGTGTTTTAGTGTCATTCTGTTTATTAAAAAGACATTTCATTGCATCGCACAGAACCTGACTGACAATAGCGTAATTCATCCTGGCACTATGACTAAAACTCATCGCAATGTAATTTCAAGATTATTGAACTGTCTGAAAAATACAAACACAGCAAACAAGCAAAACCAATTTTATCTCGGACTGTCATAGACTCTTTAGCCTGCGCTCTGACTATTTCTGCCCAAGTTCAAAGTGTCTACAAGCAGGCAACTTTCTGGCTCTCAAGCTGATGCCTTCCGGGTATCATTTGTGTTTAGATGCTGCACGTGTGTTCACTGGTTCCTTGTATGGCTTCAGACTACTCATACTTGGCAATTAATTCAGGCTCACCTATCAAATCCTCCTGTGCTTCAAGGTAAATTTCAGGTTCCTTTTGGAAGTTGCGTGCTGTATTGCCTATTTCTCTACCAGAACACAGCACAGAAAAACTCCCTTACTACTCAGAATGAAAAAAAAAAAATTGCAACTGAAACAGTAATTGAAACAAATTCACATCAGAAACTAAAATCATATAATGAGTCATTTCAGAGACTGATTCTCAGTTACTGTCTCTAGTGCTAGAATGTTTGTAATCAGTAATTTGCTTTCCATAATCTTTAATTAACTCTTGCAATTAATAAAAAATGTTGGAGTTCAAATGCTTGAAATAAGGAACCCTACCAGTTCAAGGAACCATTACATAGATAATCTAATAGCTTGAAAGGTAGGATGAGATTTAAAAAATGTCACTTAAAATTACCTTAGAATGCCACCTTAGGTAAACAATTAGATGGACATATTAAAATAAAAATTATAAATGGCAAAAATTTGAAAGGCAAATTGTAATGCATTTGTTCATCAAATTTTCATCAACAGTGAAGTATATATCAATATTATATGCTGAATGTAAAGTCGAATTGAAGCACAAAAAAGGACATTTCATTAGAATATAGACTGTGCCTTAAAATGTGTTAAAAAATGCCTTAACAAATATCATGAGATTGATAACCAAAGGGAACATTTTACTATGTGCTTGATATATTTAAGAAGAACAAGCTACCATGGAAAATTTAAAAAAACCCCTGAATTAATAAAAATAATCATACAGAAATTATCAGTATACTTCAGAATGGCAATTACCAAAAAACTGTTGAAGTGTCTACTGTGCATTCCATTATCATTGAGTAAAAATATTTCAGAATCATATTTCATGATGAAACTTTAATACCTGTACACGAATACTTTAAGTATAGTTCATTAATGCTTCAAAATACAGATCTGATGGGATTTATTTAAAAAGGGATCAGTCTCCAGCGACCAGTGAAGATCGAATGTATGACTTGCATTTTGAACAGACTGTAAATGCATTTTATTTATCAAGACTGATTTCTTTGTATCCCTTGCTGACACATTCCATAAATTGCAACAGCTAAAACAATCGTCTGGAAGAGAAGTCATTCAAGGAGTTGAAAAGACAATTACTTAAATATTAACTGTGTACTACAGTGATTTCAGCAATAAATATAAAGGCTAAGATTTGTATGCAACAGTAGCTCACACAGATTTAAAAATATGTGTTCTGCAGAGCATGGTCATGATGTTTGGGACTTTCTCCTTTTAAGAGCAGTGGGGGAGCCTCTAAACCTCTATCTAGAAAATTCAGGGGGAACAAAAAAAGACGAAAGATTGATTTTTTTTCAAGCAAAATGTATTGCTCTGTTTTGTGCAATTGCAAATATTTCATTATACTATTGATAAAAACACTTTCCGGTTTTCCTATTTATATTGGGTTTATGTGGTAAGGTTTTGATAGCAGGGGTGGCCTCTGTGAGGAGAGGTGAGCTGCTGCCCTGTGCTGGACACAGCTGGTTCCAGCTGCCTCCAATGGACCCATCACAGGACACAGCTGACCCCATGGTTGATGCCTCTGTGATAATAAGAGAAATAAGATAATAATAAGAAATAAGATAATAGTAAGAAAGGGTAAAACTGCCAGACAGGCAGAAAAGGGAAAAAAAAAAAGTGAGAAACAGCCTGGCAAACGCTAGGGTCAGTGAAGAAGGAGGAAGAGGAGGTGTTCCAGGTGCTGGAGCAGAGATTCCCCTGTAGCCCACGGAGAAGACCATGGTGATGCAGGTTGTCTCCCTGCAGCCCATGGAGGTCCATGGTGGAGCAGATATCCACCCTGAAGCCCGTGGAAAACCCTACACTGGAGCAGTTGATGTGCCCTAAAGGAAGCTGCAGCCCATGCAGAGTCCCACACAGAAGCAGATCTTTCCTGAAGGACTGCAGCCCATGGAAGGACCCACGATGGAGCAGGGGAAAAGAGTGAGGATGAAGGAACAGCAGAGAGGAGCTGTTATGGAGTGGCCACAGCTCCCATTCCCCATCCCACTACACCCCTTGGCAGTAGAGGAGACAAGAGTAAAGCAATAGAGCGCAGACTAGGAAAAAGAAGGAGGAGGAGAGGTGGTGTGTTAATTTTTGTCTTTGTTTCTCACTACCCAAATCTATAATAAATAAAACCAATTTTCCCCAAGTTGTGTCTGTTTTGCCCACGATGGTAACTGGTAAGTGATCTCCTTATCTTTATCTCAATGCAAGATATTTTCTGTCCTATCTTCTCCCCTGGTCCTGCTGAGGACAGGGAGTGAGAGGGCAGCTGGGAGGGCATCTGGCTGCTGGCCAGGGTTATCCCACCATACCATTAAACTTCATTTCATGGCCAGCTTCAAATGTCAGAGATGTAGCTATGGAGCCAAAGTCATAGTTTAGAGCAATGTGGCAATTCAGTAACTAAATTATAAATGGTATAAAATGTTTCCTCCTTTTTTGGTCCATTCTGCTTATGTAAAAACTGATGAAGAGTAACAAAATAATGAGTACTTTTTTTCTTCTCTATTTTTTTTTCTCTGCAAAAGCAGAAGTGTAAGAAGACCTTGACAGAAAATTTATTCCTGACCAGACAACTCTATTGAATTAAGCTAAAAATAACAATTACAGTTCACATGCTATTGTATTATAATTCACAACATGGAGCTAACCATGTATCACGTTCTACTACCAGCAAACCAAAGCCAAGGACAGAAATATTTGATATTGTAAATAAAAGAAATAGAGACACAACACTGAGAAGAAACACACTGTGAGAACACAGCTTTGAGTATGGCTGCAGGACTTTAACCTTGAATTTTCTTTGTGATATCCCCCACGAGTATGCAAGTGCTCATTTGTATGGGTGCAAGGAGAGAAAAACATTAAAAAAAATACTTTCTCCATTTTTGTGACTGGTTGATCTGAATTCCTCTGAAACCTGTCCCTTGAAATTATATAGAAATAGATCAGGAATATGTTAAAAATGGACTTATTTTAAATCTTGTAACATCTAAGTCATAGACATCCCCTGTAATGCTGATACACGTGATTTATAAATAAGTATAAATAGGAGATCCTCACAACGAGAGAAACAAAGTAAGTTTCCAACGCTGTCATTCTAAATACCTGAAATTCACACAATTGTGTAAGTCTCATACACTTCTGCTTTCTGGCAACTGCTGCCATATTACAAATATGATACTACCATATTACAAATTAATTATGCAGGTGACTCCATTAAAGTCAATATGGTTACAGCTACTTCAGCTGCATGAAAAAGTACTTCAGCTAGATTGAAAAAGTAAGTAGAGGAATATTAGTAGCAATTTCACTGAAATCAAATTTAAGTTTGCAATTGAAACAACATAGGCAGAAACAGCCACCAAATAAGAATTCAAAGTAAAATCTTGGACCCACCAAAATCAAGCAAGAATTTTAATACACTTTATGTACTGTTTTGATATTTCATTTTGGTGTTACTTTCTTGAGGTGTATAAATGTGTTCCGTGCTAGTCTCAGAGCCACAAGCCATCACGCAGTAGTTGAGGCTGAAAAATTTGGTTAACCTGAAATCGCTGGAGTTTGGTCATAAGCTCCTCAAGTTTCTGGCAATGTTCCACCAGCTGCGCTGATAATTTCTTCCAGCGGCCAAGGATCACCTCAATCTCCGATCGATATCTTTGGCTGACTTCTGCAGGGGCTTTCCTGGACATGTCTTCCACAGTTGTGCTGAGATAGTTCAGGCCTTTTTGCTGCTCTTGCAGAGAACTTTGTAGAGCCTACGAGTAAGAAGCAAATAGTATCCTGATTCATGTGTCTTGTTTCACAAGCATAGGTGAGACTGCTGAAGAAAGGACTGAAAACTGAAATATAGGTCACCTTTGCTAAAACATCCAATGACATATTCTGCTGAGCAATTTGGAATTGCTTTTTTCACACAAACTAGAAAGTAGATTTTTTTAGTTGAACTGAGAATATAACCAGAGGCATTTACACTTGTCAATAGAGGTGATCCACATACACTTCACTAATTTGAGATAGGAATTTACTATGGCCCTAATGATTACACTTTCAAAAGACTCAGACTATACACGGAGACAAAAATAAACTTAGAATTGCTTCTATGATTGAAAGTTTTTGATAACTTCTCAAAACTTTTGCAATTCTTTGCCCAAATTTGTTGCATCTAACTTTTTTCGCTGTTCTACTTTTTATTTCTGCATGTACGTTACTAGTTATTTCAAACAACATGCTCATTAGCCATCCAATAGTAGAACAATATCAAACATTGAAATGCAGAGAAAGTTTGTACCCACTGGCAAAATTTGTTCCACATTTGTGTCTGCTTGTAAATCTGACAGGAAATCTGACAAAGCATGTGTTGTATTTTGCAAATCACAATCATTTCCATCAGCACTGGAAAATTAAATGAGCTAAATCTATACTTAACTACCAAAGCTATCGTCAAAGGAGTATTTCATATATCAGGAGACAAACAAAGGCTTTTCCTTAACATGTTCAATATTTTATAAAATTGTTTTCAATGGTGAAGAACACTTTCAATCCTTTATCTTTAGGAATCAATATAAGTAAGTATCCATCATCTCCTGAAGCCCTTGGCTAAAACCCAAATAGGTATAATTCACTAAACATCTGTACTGTAGACTGCAGCAGACTCATGACAACTTTGCGTTCTGTTCGTCTAAACTTTTCAATTGAGACATTTGTTCCCACAGCCTGACCACTCACCTTGAACTCCCTGAGTCTCTGCTCCATGATTTCATATTCAGCAACCACAACCTGAGGCACGGAGAGTTTAGTTTCTGACTGCTGAATCCACACAAGTATAGTGCTCATTGTCTCTTTGTAGCGTGCAGGAGGCAAACTGTCAAAAACTACATTCAATGGGGAAGAAAAAGGAAAGAAATAAAATAATTTTATGCTTCATTATTTGGTTTGCTGACAGAAGATGTTTGATAAAAGACCAAGGCTTATTGAAGTCAATGGCTATTTTGCAACAGATTGCAATAGGCTCAATATGTCGGTATCAGATTTTTCCAAGAATTGTGGAGAGGAGGAAACTTCTGAAGAATTAATACACCCATTCTAACATTTATGATATCTCTATAATTTTATCAGTTGTGTGTCATTTGACTCTCTTGTTATAGGTCACAGGACAACTTATATGGCTAAGACAACTATTTTAAATATGTGTGTTTAGAGATCAAGAGATAAACCATTGTACTTAACCCAAAATCTAATTTGAGAAATGCAGTAAGAAATAGCATTCCCTTTTATTGCCCATGTTTGTGTGTTTAATTTTTCTGTTCGAGTAAAATGTTCTGTTTAAGACATCTGTTAAAAGCTTAGAAAATTGATCTTTCTTCTGCATTAAAGATGAATTTTATGGAACTGTGCTTATTGCACTAACGTTACAGCTGCTGTAAACAGACAACATCTGGCACACACGAGCAACTCATTACTAGAAATACTCCCACTGCCCTCAACAACAGTTGCTTCTATACTCATTGAAAAAAGTACAGACAAATAGCATGGCTGGTTGGAAATGAAACATTTCCAGCTTGTACCACATAACAATGAAGTATATAAAAGCTCAAAAAAACGTTACACCTATTTGTATCTCCTACGCGTCTCTTGTATTTCAGAAATAACAGTACCGAGAAATGCTATAGAATCATAGAGGATCCTGAGTTGGAAAGGACCCATAAGGATCATTGAGTCCAACTCCTGGCCCCACACAGGACCAGCCAAATCAGAGCATATGACTGAGAGCGTTGTCCAGTTGCTTCTTGAACTCAGTCAAGCTCAGTGCTGTGATCACTTCCCTGGGGAGCCTGTTCCAGTGCCCGACCACCCTCTCAGTGAAGAACCCTTTCCTGATATCCGACCTAAACCTCCCCTGTCGCAGCTCAGGTTCTATCACTGGTCACCAGAGGGAGGAGATCAGCGCCTGCCCCTTCGCACCCCCTCATGAGGAAGCTGTAGGCCGCAATGAGGTCTCCCCTCAGTCTCCTCTTCTCTAGGCTGAGCAAACCAAGGGACTTCAGCCTCTCCTCATGCGTCTTCCCCTCTAGACCCTTCACCATCTCTGTTGCCCTCCTTTGGACACTCTCCAATAGTTTTATGTCCTTTTTGTACTGTGGCGCCCAAAACTGCACGCAGTACTCGAGGCGAGGCCGCACCAGCGCAGTGTAGAGCGGGACAATCACCTCCCTAGCTGTCCATAAAGGAATTTTGACAAATAATACAGTTAAAGTTTTAAAGTGTGAGCTTGCTTACATTCTCATACAGAAGTGCTTGGCAGAACATACTTTAGACTTTAACCTAATTTTTTAGTTGATCAACAGAATGTTACTTGAAATAAAACACCTTATATTTTCAGTTAGGCATCGTAACAACATACTAATATCAGGGCAATTTAAGCTCTCTCTTGTGGAGTATGCACATTGTATAGCATACTTTCATTATAAAAATCTTGGCTGATCTGATTTATCACACACATCTGGGGATTTACAACAGATAGGACTTGGTACCAGGAAAGACAAGCATTTCATCCCTCATGATGTATTTCTTTATATAGAAAGCAATAATAATACATTCTTGGAAATGCAGAAAACAAACATTTTCCATCTCATAATATAGCATTTTAAATCTTTTTATTTCCTCAGTGAGATTTGTATTGTCTTTGACTCATTTAATCCAAACAACTCCTACGTTAGAATAGAACACACATTTAAACACATCACTCCAAATTAATGAAGATGTGATTTTAACAGCTCAGACATGATAAAGGAGTATACAAGTCTTAATCTGCAGTTTTATTTAGAAATATGAAATGGAGTTCAGTATTCTGATGTAATGTTTGACTTCTATAAATAATTTTCTCCTTTAAATGCAAAACAAATCTTAGGACTAACGTATGACTTCAACCACCTATATAAAATAATAGCTATTTTCAATAGTAGTGAAGAGTGCCTCAGAATAGGTAAGAACACAAGATTCACTGTTACAGCAAACTCCACCAAACTGCATGAAATTCTTATCCTGAAAGTTTGCCAATAATAATAATTTTAAAACCATCCAAATATTGCAAATGTTTTGTCCAATTTTAATGAATAATGTTCTCTACTATTTGAAGGATTAAATAAGAGTTCAAGGTGGATCAAATATGTTGATTTAATCAAGCTAGTGTCTTTCCAGTTTGGTTATTAAACATCCCGTTTAAAAAGCACTTTTCAGTTCAGTGAAACAATAGTTTTCCTATTTAACTTTTCCAGATTACTAGTAGCCAAATACTACTTTTCAATGCCTAGCTGGAGTTTTTGAGGCTTGTTAGTTTTGTGTGGTGGTGGTTTTATTTATTTATTTAAGATAGACAATGTGGCAGCGTTTTCATCCACAAGGAAGGATATTAACTTCTTTTGGGATGACACTTAAGAGCAGCCTATATTGCTTTTTGCAACTCATGATGCCAATGGTGAGAATTCAGTCAAACTCCTACACTGGGATTCATGTTACCGAATTTTAGCTGTCTAAATAATCTAACACATTTATGGTCTCTCTGTGGGCAGTATGAATCTCTAAATTCCCCATGCTCATAACATAAACACACATCTAGACCTGTTTATTTTTATCCTAAAATTTGCTTTGTGATACTAATGTTTGTGGATTAAAGCCCACTTGATAAGCACAGTGCATTAATATGGATTCTGATATATTATATGAAAAATTGCATTGGTGGACAGAAAGATATAGCATGTCTACAACCCCAGCTATAGCTGAGCTAGGCCCATGACAGAACTGTAACAAAATATCACAGAGGGAAAATACAAATATGTTACTGTGAAATATCACAATACAGTTCCCATCCCATAATAGGAAAATTGTGTTGCATTAATCTATTCCACTTGTAGGGAATGCATTTTGGTGTGACTAACGTTGTAACCCTTGAGAACTGACAGGCAAATACATTTATACTTGGATATTTATTTTAGAGAAAGTGCTTAAATTTGGAAATACAACATGCAGACAGATATTTGGTTAGGATATATTTTTAATATGTGGAAATATTTAAACATGTGACAATAGCTTTCCAAATAAGTAAAATACTTTGTTTGTTTGTTTTTCCTCCCAGCTTCCTTTTTTGTGACCAGATTTTCCAGTTAAAAATCTTTTCCCAAATGAGAAATGAAATAAGAATACAATTATCTCAACAACTATCAAATCACACTGGCTATGTTGCAATGTGTATCTCCTACAGTCAGGACAAATCCCACTGTTCATCACATCATTGTGAAAGAAGAAGAACGGCAACAGATACAATCTATGGGATAATTTCAGTAAAGACTTATTCCCTGAAATGAACGAACTAGATTGAACTGCATGTATTTCCCATAAAAATCTCCTCAGTAGTAACTGCACTGTTTAAAGCCATGCTGATTTTCTCATAACTTTGTTTTGCTTATTTTGTAATACAAGTACTTGAAGTTATTCATCATAGCCTTTATATTGATGACTTCATAAAATCTGTGATTCCCTTCTCCCACATCTTTCACCAGAAACTCTCAGAGTAGAATCATAAGGAATCTTGTATAATACATAATCAATGGCATCACCAGTCTCACCCTCAGAGATACTGCAAGTGCTTTAACACTTCAATTCTCTTATTTATTAACCTCTTAAAAGAAATGGAAGGGAAGGCCTTCTCCAGTTCTACAAGGTCTAATGTAAGAGTAAATATCTTTTAAAGATAAAAAAATCTTTAGGGGATTTTATTTCCCATCCTTATAAATTTTCATTTTTACCACAGAGGAAGAAGATAAAGTGACCTACAGTGTAGAGGACATTATCTCATACACATTCATATCACAGGTTGTTTTTGTCCCTTCATTCTTTATTTAACTAAAAAATAATTACTGGAAGACATGGAAACAAAAGAAAAATGAAATTACTTGCATGTTATTTATTAAAACAATATTTTCTCACACACATCTGAACTGTATCTTCAGCAAAAAAAGGTACATTCAAAGAAAGTTCAGCAAACTTTATCCTTTAAAACCAAACAACAATGAATATTATTGCTACTAAATAATTGTTCAGGTCTTAAGAAAAAATTAGTTATGAAATTTATAGGACACTTGCTTGAACTTTTTCTTCCTCAAGTATGTGATGATTGGTGAAAGATTATTATTCATATCATAACAATTGCATTGTCACTTATAATCCATCTCTAATATACTTAGAGCATGAAAATAAGTTAGCAGTTCAAATTTTAAGCAAAAGTAGACAAATGACAGACTAAAACTCAACGTGGTCATCATACCGTTACGGTTAGTGTGGTTTGTTGTCTTACAAAATTATGCCAAGACAGAGTTGCATGAACTCTATGTAACGCAACCCTTTTTCAGATACTGTATTAGCAGATTAGAGAGAGAAGTGGTGTACGTGCAAAATAACTGTAAGCATGGGGTGGGTAAATAAAAAGTCTAAAGAGTCTTGACATGGTATAGAAGGCAAAAACTTTCTAAAGTCCTTCTTGAAATAAATAGGAGAAACATAATTTAAATGCAGATGAATGGTTCATGAATAATAACAATAACACCACCACCACCACAACCACCACAATGATGACTTCACCTTCAGGAATTACTGATCGTTCAAAGGTAGAATCAGAATTTGAAAGGAAAACACAGTGCATCAATTCACAAAGCAGAGGAAAATGGAAATAAGTATGAATTTTTCTTTGCCATCTCCATCATGATATTCTTAATTTTACCTGCCACAAAAGGTGATTGGTTTTGTTTTGTTTTCTTTTTAATTACTTTCTAAAAATCTAATGACACTTCCCAAACCCCCTCTGAAGAACAGTCTTGTCAAACAGGGCACGTATCAGAATGCTTCCAACTGAAGACCACAGCTGGATAAAAGTTCACTGCAACAAGACAAAAAACCATAAGCACCTTCATGGAGTTTAGTCCAGTCACAGCACAAGAGAAGAGCTGGAATGAATCAGCTGCCACCTGGGCAGTAGTTTGAGCCAGAGGGAACGCACCTGACACTGACTGAGGGAGGTGAGAGGCAATGGGAGGCTGACCAGGCTGCTCCCTAGAAATCTCTCTGACAGGGCAGCAGTTAATTTCAAGACAACTAAATATAAAGTTCAACCTCTCATTCTTCACCAGGGCAACGATGAAACTAAGAATTTCCTTGGAAAGTCAGATTATTCATATTCAAATTATTGTCATGATTGTCCATTTCATTCCCTTGCCTACATTGCCGAATAGTTTGAAGCACTGTCTGACCTCTTTTTTTCCGTATACCAGTATTCAAGAAATGACTCTAATTTGGGGAGGAGGAAGAGCTGGAGTGATGGATACAACATCTTCAAAAGGATCAATTACCTACGGATATAAAGACATTCTATAAAGTAAGAAAAATGAGGTCATATTTCCTCATATTTTATGAGGTTGTATTGCTTTCATAAACAACATTGCAAAATACTGAAAAAACAACCAAATAGGTTTTTGAATTGGTTTAAATTAGGTTTTATAACTGGAAATGCCAATCAAATCATGGAGAAATACATTTGAGAAAATCTGAGTTAATCTTTAATAATATTTTATTAAGAAATCTACTATGTAGCAGAGAGAAACTACTAAGCACTCTTGAACCTAAAAAAACCCTAACTAAACCCAAAATATTTGAGGGACACAATCTCCTAGAACTAGAGAAAACTTTTTTTTTTTTTTTTTTTTTTTGGATGGTGGGGGAGGAAATTCCCTTGGAAAACAGAACAGAATAGCTAAATAACCTTATCCATCAGAAAAGACAATGGAATAATGGGACATTAAAAAAACCCAACCAAACCAAACAAAAAAAACCCCCACCGAACAAAAACCAAACCTAAACCTCTAATGATGAATCAAAAATCCTTTTAACATAAAAAAAACACTAATGATGAATCAAAAAAATCTTTCTAGCATTTGTAGATTATATGTACAGGGAAGAAAAAAGGGCACATACTACCACTGATCTGCAAAACATCATTCAGTCTTTAAGAAATTCTTCTATCTGTAAAAATTAATTAATTGCAAATAATTTATGCAAATAAAAGATGGAAATATCTAAAATGCTCTAGCAAAATTTTGACATTTTCTATTAAAGCCATGGGGTATGGCCTTTCCTCCATCTGTTTAATAGAAGAAAAATAATCACTGAAGAAAGCAGACGAAACTCAAAAAGCCACTTTTTGTGCTTCAGCTTCAAGGTAGGTTCCCCCCACCCCATTGTTTGATTCATAGGACTTTCCTGAAACAGGATTAGACCTAATGCGGTATCCCAAGCATGATCATTCATATCTACAGCAGAGTTATGAAAGGAAGTTAGCACTTTGGATAAAACTGTGTCTAAAATTTCTGAAGATAAAATATGATTGACATCATAATCTCACCTAAAATACCACTACAGGTATGTACTGTGCAGGATAAAACGGTCTCATTTTGACAGCTGAACCATCTGAGATGAAGTGCCTGTGATGCAGAGCAGCCACATGAAATAACACCACCAGCCCAGGGCTCCATAAAATATTGATTCAAGGAGTTCTGTTCTCTAGCAGTTCAGGAGACTCTCCCCAGCCCGCTCCATGCTGCCGCCTCCGGACAGCTGCTTTCTGCGTGTGCCAGGGCACGGGAGGAGCGTGCCGCGGCACGGGAGTGGGAACCAGCAGCTACAGCCACCAACAGCTACTTGAGCAAAGCCCCTGCTTGGTGGCGTTACGGTGCCGGCAATGAACACTACTCGTCTTACAGGACTAACCAACAGGTTAGTTCACAAGGTCTCGCTGTAGTAAAATTAGGTGAGGCAAAGCCAGCAATTACACAAAATTGGATACAGAAGAAATCATAAAGAAGCTAGGATTTACCATATTTTCCTGTTGAAGGAGTGGTAACTGATTTCAGCATAGAAACCTGTGTGGCATTAAAAGTTTTAAAATCTTATCCATTGTATGGCCTGACTTTAGAGTCATGAATAAACTTTATGCTTCTTGATACTAAATTTCTATGGCTCGTTCTTTCCTCACATGCTGTGACACAATGGCATTTTATTTCTTCGGTTCTCCTATGCACCTTCATCTCTTTGGTTTGCATGTCTGTGCATGTGTGAAAAAACTACAGCAGCACAATAATGCAGTGTTGTTGAAAAAATAAATAAATCTGTCTTTAAAAATGGAATCATGCCAAACCTCTCCGTGAATGTATTTAGGAGGTATACTACAAAAATCCACTAGAAGGAGCTAGCACTATGTCTAATTACAAAACAGTACAGTCATCTACAGATATTATTGGTTTAAGGGACAAATAATCTCTTTGCTGTTGAGAAAAATTATATTTTTATCTGATACTTCATTTTTAATTTCATAATCAAATACAGAAAGTGTACAGTAGTCACTGACATGCTACATATCTTTAATAAGGAATAAAGTTAACTTTCTAATTTGGTATAGTGTTTTCCCTCTTTTGAAAAATGCATTTTCTTACAAATATTGTAAATAATGTTATAACTAGCAATCATATATTCTTTGTTGCAAAAAAAGGAACAGTTCACCGGATGATGAAAAACTACATATCCTAAAGTAGCTACTCTCTTTGATGAGCTTTATGGAGCTAAATTTCTGTTCTATGAAAATCTAGAGCAGATTCAGTCCTGCAATTAAACTGTCTCTCCTCTCTACTGACAGAGGTAGACAGCCCTGTCTCAGAACCCAACTAAACAAAGACAGTTTCATGTTGCCAAAAAATATCATTGAATCTGTCCGTAAATATGCTAACAAGAGGACATCTGATGATAGAACTACATCGGGTACAACCTTTGCTTCTGAACAGTGTCACTTCCCCGTTTTCCTATTAATATAAAATATATAATGCATTGATAATTTCTGAAAGACTAATTCGATTGCAAAAAAGACCACCTAAATTGTACTACTGGTTTAGTAAGACAAAAATCAAATATGAAAGTAGGAAAGCAACATACATACACCTAGCAAAGCACGCTAGTCAGGCAAATTGACTTCTTGTCATGAGCACTTACTGGTCTGTAGCTGCTTTTCTCTGGCCTGCATGTCAGCAAGTATTTGTTTGAAATGGCTGGTAAAAGCAGCAAGGTCAGCATCCAGAAACACTGGCCCTTGTTCTTTCTCTTTGAGCGCTTGGCTTTGAGCCTTTAGCCGTTCAATTTGAGGCTGAAGGGTTGACATTCGGATGATTTCATCCTGCATTTTTGAACAAAAAACATCAAGATAAAGCTATCCAACAAACGAAACCACTAGTGCCATGAAATCAGCACTGTTTCAATGCACCTTACAGAATTGTTTTGCTTCCAACTACATCAGTTACAATAAGAACAAATTCAACATTTTTAATAATTTCTCACAAATCAATACCTCTGCTCCCAATATGATGGTCTCACCATTGTTCAAAGTCACTTTCACATGACATTATCATGTTAGTAGCATACTGCTCAAAGAAAACAAGATTGCAGATTAAAATTCCATGCCCAAGGAACATCCTTTTCATGTGGAGCTGGGAAGATAAAAACTCCACATCCCATAATCCTTGACTCATCTCTGTTAGATTATATACAGGCTAAATAGCATGAAGTAGAACAGGAGAGGTGAAGGTGCACAGTGATTTCTCGCAGCCCCGCAATAACACGTTACAGGTTGGGGTTGTGCTATTATACCTTCAGGAGACCTTGTACACACTGTGACACTTGCAACTACTAAGTAAAAAGAAATGAGGAAAGTACACCAAATGTACAGTTTGTATTAGAGCTACTGTAAGAGAAACTTTCTGCAAGAAAACAGAGAACCCCTGTAAGCACAATGTCAGCTTGGAAATGCCTAAAAATAGAAGTAATAGCATAGATTTAAATTTGAGTTTCAAACATTGCTTTCAGTTTGAGAGCTTCTGGAGCCAGAGATTTCATAAAGTCAAACTTCTACAAGTATGTTGTGCAATTTATAATTCATTACTACATCTCAGTGGATTCCTGTCAAAAAAAATATTAGCTTGTAAGCAATCTCCACCCACAGAGTTGTCTACAGTAAGAAGAATAAGCAAATTTATATCACGGTGCAGCACACAAATGAAAACATTTAGGGAGAATAATAAGTAAATTGGTGTGACCGTTTTTGTACAACTATTGCAATTCTGTCACATGATGACAGAAGAATATTCCTCCGTTTGACTACACAATCCACTCAGCATCAAAATGCAAGGCATGTCACAAATAAAGTAGTCTGTAATGGCAGAATTTTGGACTTGACCATGGAGACAATTTTCTGGCCCAGAGCCTTAGGACAGAGGTGATAAGCAACAGCTTCTTAATGAAGAACTAAAGGCACAGATTCTTACAGGGGAAGAGAAAAAAAAAAAAAAAAAGGAAAAAGAGCTTAGGGGCACAGTTGCCTAGCTTTAGGTATCTAAGTATCTTAATAACTAGATATTTGTGGCAATACCCATATGCTAGGTTCTCTTGCCTCTTTATTTCTTTACCAGTCTTTCCTTTTCCTGAATAAATATTTTCATTCATTACCTTGGAAAGATAAGGAGTCCATTTTCCACTTTTATACTGAACCACTGTAGGTCATAATCTGGCCCACTGTTGGAACACCTACGAAGTACAATATCATAAAAAACATGGAGAAGAATCTCTAACCTTGCATTTTTCCAGCTGAGTTTTTACTGTGGCAGGATCTGTTGCTGGTGTGGGTTGTGCTTTCAGCCAGTTTTCTGCAGTAATTGCTGTCTGCTCCAGTTGCTGCAGCTGGGAGTAGAAGTCAATGATGTTATTTTGGTACTCCAGCCATGCCAATCTTTCGCTCAGCAACTGACAGAACTCAATCCAGCGGCTCTTCAGCTGCTCTGAAGCTTGTCTAATGTTGTCAGCATTCAGACCCTCTAGAAAGAAAACAAGTGAAGAAGTTCGACACTTAAAGAAAAATAAGTCACCAAGAAAAGAAAAAAAAAAGTAAAAGAATTTAACAATTCAATTTCCGTATTTGAGAGCTCATAAATCCAGTTAATGATTTATCATCAAATAACAGTCCTGAACATACAGATGCTACACATTAGTGGAGAAAGCATTTAAAAAATATTTTAAGTTGCTGCCAGGATACTTTTGTTGCTAAGGGAAAGAATTATAAAGTGCATTAAAGTACGAGAATGGGAATAAAGCAGAAAGTAGAGATACAATACATAAAGCTAATTAAAACTGCTGTAAGAAATAAGAAAATTCCTGACAGCTGAAATTTTGAAACTATGTCTCGACTGTAATTAGATTTTATTGTACAAGACTTTTTTTTTTTTTTTTTAATAAAAAGACCGATTTAAATGAATGGGAACTATATTCCACAATTATTTTGATGTTTCTGATAATCCCTTAAGTTTTGCATTACATGTTATTTTAGAAATATCATAAGCACTGAGAAATAAACATATGATCAGATCAAGCCTCCATCTAGACCAGTTCCGTGTGTCCAACAGTGACCATCAGTAGACATTAAGCAAAGACTGAGCCAAGAAACCAGAGGTGACACTTCTCTATATGATTATTTTCAGACGTTTGGTTTCTCTGATATAGTTTGCCTATTTCTAGTGTTCAATAATCATGCTTAAATTAAAATTCATAAAAGAAAACTGACTTTAGTTATTAGAGATAAGGCAATTATTTAGAACTATTTAAAGGTAAAAGAGCTCTATAAATTCCATGAAGAAAGTAAGGCAACACATATCAAAGATAAGCAAAGGGGTCTTACAATAACATTACAATTGTTCCAAAACTTGAACTGAGGTTGAGTTCAAAATATTAACTTAAGCATCTCATTTATTTTTGAGAGAAAGTTTAAATGTAATCCCTAACTTTTTTTATTGGCATGACATGTAATGATACACATAGCAATAGGACCGATATTGATTTCAAAATTAATATCCATGCTATATGCTTAATAGCATTTTTAATAACATTACTTAGTCATATACTAGTCAACTATTAAAACAGAAGCTATGTTTTTATCAAAAAAAATTAATCAAATTTATTGTGTTTTGCTATTTCTTAAAAACAAATGAGATAAAAGCCTTCAGTGCTACACTCCCATGATTTTTGATACACTGTCAATATGGTTTATCTTGTTTGCAACTTGTACTCCCAATCTGCAGGAAAATTTACCAGGGATGAAATACAGTAAAGTTCATGTGCAAGTTTTGAAGGTAAGACATAGGAAATGGAGTCCTAATTACAGCTAAATGCCTTAAACAAAAACCCCAAATTACTGGAAATTTATTATAATATTTTTTTCCAAAGAACTACTATAATGCATGCTATATGGTAAAACACACTAAATGATAATCTGGGATCCTGTCTGATGTGGACCGCAACAGTTCTCTGCAAATGCTATTCGGGATTCAGCTCAGAACTATTCCATTCAGGGTCCCTTGGAAACACCCCGCTTGGAAACAGACTGTGCGGTACCTGATAGCAGTTCCCTGGACACGCTCTGTTTCTAGGATGTTGCCCCAGCCAAGAAAATTGTACATGCTTTCAGAAAGTACAAGCAAAAATGTAGAGAGATAGGAAGCCCAGCACTACTGGGACATAATGGCAACTGTGGTGGTTGGAGCAGCTATACATACACGTTATAGTCCGGAAACTGGATGGCACAATTTAAAGGCTGAGCAAGGATATAAAATGAACTTTAAAGCATAAAGAGGTAATCAGCATTTTGACACATCTCAAAAAAATCTAACAATGATCTGGTCTTTTGTGTGCATGTGTTTGTTTGCATCTGGAGATGCAGTATGCATAACAAGATTATCCTAAAGTGTAGTGTCTAATTAACATATAGTAATATGGAGCAGCATAAACCTGAATGGCATAACATGTCTAGGAACAACAATCAAGGATGACCAGGCACATAGATACTGAATCTTACCAACAGGAAGAACAAACCAATATACAGAAGATGAGCCTTTAACTATGCTATATTTCAAGAATTGTTTCTGTCCTGCTCTGACTGTTATAAAAATATACTCGTAACAGAGCAGATATCTTTGCCACTGTGTTTTCTGAAACTCTGAACCTGGAAGACACGGCCTATGTGTTTGGCAGAGTAGATATAAACAGATCACTTTTTTTTATTCCTCCTTTACTCTCTTTTCAGCTGCCACAGTCTCCAAAGTACCCTTCGGCAAGATTATAATTACCAGGGGAAGCGCAGTCATGGATGCTCCTTACATAATACTTTTCACTGTAATGTTTTCTTCAAGGATTCAGAGAGGATTGTATTTCAGATGAAAATCTGAGTTCATTAGATCCTCTTTTTCTTCTTTTCACTCATATGTTGCTCTTAACACTTAAGTATGTGAAAATACCGAATATTATTCGATGTTCTCTAATTCTTTATTATCTAAACTTTGAATCTAACTGTGATCCCACAAGTGCACGGACCAACAAAGAAATGTTTTTGCTCTTCATGTGACTGAAGTGGATAGATCAAGACTGGAATGTGTAGAGCCGTGTTTGGTAAAATACTGCAGAGGTGCACCTCCATTAGGCAACACAATATCCTACTGAAAGGAAGACGCATCTGAAAAATCTCCTTAGGATGCATTTATGAAACTCTCTTAATTCACAGTCCTCTCAGGTAACTGAAAGTGGCCTGTCAGATGTCAGTATGTCATTTCCAAAAGGATGCAAGAAAAAGGCCATTACTTGCACTTGAAATGATTTGGGCAAATTTCTCAAAATTTTGTCTTATTTTGAAGAAAGCTAGTCCTCCATCTCATTGAAAATGACAAATTAATAACTGTTTGAGTAGTTGATGCAATGAGGGTATCATTTTAATGTTTTTATTGGTTCATTAAATTGGTGAAAATCAAGAACTTGAAACTTACTTCCATGATAACTACTGATTTCTTCACTATCTTGAGAAACTTTAGCAACCACCAGCTTTCATTGATGATGATACTATCAGTCCCTTTACTCTGCTTCACTCATGGCAGCAAGACATACCAAAAGTTGACAGGCAGGCATAGAAAAAATATAAAACCCATTCTCTGGTAAAACAATATTATTTTAGGAATAATGGCTCATAATCTTTTCATGTTTCATATTCTAAAAGCTTCTGATATAGTCAGTGAATAAATATACTGTACCCAGAGGAAACAGATCATTATCTGAAGTGCATCCATTAATTTTATTACCTTGTGTAGTGTGCATAACAAATTGTGGCTGAATATTTTTAATTGTGCAGCACCTTATATGCAAGTACTTTGGAATTGCCACTTAGTATGAAGTATGTCTTATTAAGTGCATTTATCATTTGCTATGGTTCTATGAAAGAATAATGTAATATTATTTGTGGTTTTATGGCTTTTTACTCATAAGCATATGTGAAATGGTAACTCACAAGATAATATACTTCTTCCACAGAACAGTGGCACTTAACAATTACATGTTTTATCACAACAAATTCATTTCTCTTTAATGCTGCCTATCAAAATTCTCTGATTATTCATTTTGATGCCCTATTTATTTTATTCTGACCTGCTATAATAGTCAAGTGTCCACCTAAACTGCTAAACTGCTTCACTCATTCATCAACAGATTTGTTATTCTATTTTAGGATAGAATTTAGAAAAGAAAAACAGAATAGTTTTCCTAGGAACACATGGTAAACAGAAGATGTCAGTTTTCATTGATTGTAATCATCAGACTTCGTTAAAAGCATGGGCAAGGAGAGGCAGAGCAAAGCTCATGTAGAAGACGGGTGGCTGGGTAAAAGACGCATCCAGCAAAAGCATCACTGATTTCCTGTGTGATGGGGAAAGTCCTCCAGATGGCAATATCCAGACACACTGCTTACAAACACAAGAATAGCTGCATTGTGCGAAATGGCAGTTCTTTCCAGTGCAAAACACTTTTGCTGACCATGGCTGAAAACATTTAAGTAAGGCAAGAATAGTGCCCTGTATAAATACATTTCCTCAGAATATTTTCCTCTGTGATAAGGAATGAAAAAATGAAACCCTAAACAAATCAATCCAACTCTGTCCAGAATTTGAATTCTATTTTTTACTTATTCCCCCCTCCTATCACAGCGAAAATAAAAGCAAGAAAATAAATATAAATGATACAACAATGAAATTCACTACCATTCTGAACTCTCCCTTATAATCCACCAGAGGTCTTCATCGTTTTATGCCCTTCATCTGTTACATTCAGAATCTTGTTTACAAGCAAAGAGGAAGTACATCTTGTATATAAGTAAAGCCAAGAATTTAGTGATAGCATAATTGGAATCTTAAGAGTCTAATCATTATTAATTCAGATCAAATTGATACACAATAAGTAAAAAATAACATCAGTTAAAACTGTCATCACTCAACATCACAACTGATCTATGCCTTAAATCTGTTTGCCTTGTGTAGTCTTTTAATAACAGATTACACTGTAAATGCATGACAATCATCAATTTTTTCAGACTGGTTTTCTCTAAAGAAAGTACCACACAGTATAAGGATGGGAGCATCATCATTTCTGATTTGTAAATGGTGGTACTTAAAAAGGTTTTATATTCAAGGTAACATAGTACTTCTGCGTGTCTCCCATAAATCCATAAAGGCACATTAATTCCAGGTCCTTCCTATATTATGGAAAAGAATTCCAGCATTAGAAGAGGAAAGTATGTAGGCATAGTCAGTCTGCTCTGTTGAACCTTATTTTGGAGATTCATCAAAACTTTCCTATGCTAAATGCTTTCCTCTTATTCTTACTGAATCCAGAAATCAACAACAACAACAAAAAACCACACACACCCCCAAAAAAGCTCCAACCCAACAAACCAACCAACAAACAAAAAAACAAGCCGAGATGAAGACTGTATGTCCCAAATTAATTTCCACAAGCCACACAAAAACTAAAGAAACTTAGTTGAACTACTGTGGAAAATATAAAGCTGCATAAGTTTATTACAGTTTGAGATGCAGTTTTAAAGTTGAGTTACTTTTTCTTACACAACTTTTAGTTCAATATCAATTTAGAGATAATCTCATTAATTGCAATTACATAGATCATAATTATTTGGAAGAAACGACAAATAAAAAATTCGTTGTATTTAAAAGTACAAAGGCTGAACAGGGCAGTTAACTTCCTCTACACTGAAAGTGTATTTTTGAACACCTAGCAAGATATTCCATTTGCAAATTCTTTGTTAAAATCATCTTACAGTTCTCCTCAACTAAAGTTAATTATTCAATTCTACTCTCTACTGCTCCTACCTGGTGGTGATTACTGAATTATTTAACCATTTCATACACTATTCTTCAAATTGCCTTTGTAGCAGTGGAAGTCCTATAAACATTTTAGGCTTCAAGTCCAGAAGAACTATTTCTCCTTTCAAAGGAATTGTTTCTTCCCTAAACTCATGACAAAAAATGATCTTCATTCTCACAGACAACTAACCTGTCATCCTGGCTAGAATATTCTTGCTACCAAGGCTACAACGACATATGGCATGATACAGAGCTCAGAGCAGTTGATAGGAAACAGATAAAGTCATGTTGGCTTAGCTAGTCTGCGCTGTGCTTGCACCCCAACTGGAAGACGTGCTTCCTAAAAAAAGGTGTAATTTGGGAGATATTGGAAATATTTGTATGCACGTCTAGCCACAGTCAAGATCACAACAGCTATAAAACTTGAATAAGCATAGACCCATGGACTGAAGGAGAAAAAAGAGAATCTTGAGTTAAAACCACAGGAGAATATTTAAGATAGAATGTTAATCTACTTGATAGTAGACATGGTAGGTAGTATAGTACCAGAAAAGTAATATATAATGTGCTAGTGAGTTCTGAAACTAAATCAAAATTCATCACCAGAAAGTACTATATAATCTAAAGAAACAGAAGCTGGAATTCTTGAGGTGCAAGAGGCCAAAGGAAGAGTTGGGGTACTGCTAAATGTCTCCTAGACAGATTCTGCCCAAAATAACAACCTCAATGTGGCAGCACACAAATTTCAAATACTGCCTTTAAAGCCCTGTCCAACCGGTTCTCTCGGGAAGAAAACATGTCCAAAAAAATTGTAAGAATTTTTATATGATCAGCCATGGAAAACTGCCAAAATGATTTCAAAGAGGGTGCAAATGTTACCAGATTCCCTTCAGTCTATTCACTGAGCTTAGGAAGGGAACCCTTGCAACAGTTGTTACAGTAACAATAATTAAATATGCCCCACACGTTAAATATGCCCCACACGTTAAATATAGTCACTTTTAAATATCACACCTTCATACTTAAGCAAGATAATCTTAGGATTCCATCAAATTAGTTTAGCTTAGCCAGTTAGTACCTCAAACTCAAGGCATTTCATTTTTAGCAATTAAATTCTTGGTTCTTCATTTTAACAATTTAATATAAAAGATATGTTCTGAAGCTCAGTGCATTCAACATCTATATTTCTGGTAATCGTACCACTATGACAGATGTTGGCCCACATTTAATATTTTATTCCAAAGTTATACATTCTTTAATATCAAAGACAATGGCATGACTTACAATTTTACGTCCATCTACCTTTCTTTGGTTTTTCTTTTTCCCTTAAAAATAGCTAAAAGTTCAAAAGAATGATGTAACAGAATCTATTGTTTAAAAAAAAATCAATAATAAAAAACTTACAACTAATTTTCTGAGTTGTATAAGCTTTGACATTTATTATCTTTGAAAAGCCGAATGCCAAAAATCTCTTCCAAAACCTAATAAAATCTTATATTTTCTATGATACAGACCATTACAGCATTATGTATATTACAAAACATACATTGTATATTACAAGTCAGAAAGCACTTTTTTTCAAACTGTTCAGCCTTCAGAGCTTTCTAACTCAGATGACTTAATGTACCTTCAAAAGCTTAACATACTCAGAAAATAAACTTACAACTTAAGTCTCTGTGCAGAACAGATTGTTAATATACAGTTCATTACTGTGAGCACACATTTCTTTTCATGCTACTAAAGCGGTAAGATTTTTTTTTTTCTCTTTTCTAATTAACAGATTTAACATTCAGAAATAATAAAAGAAATATAAGGTAATATTACTTTACTGCTCCATTTAGACAGTATTTGCTAATATAACTCCTGTGATAAATATGAACCTGTGCATTTATCAAATCCCTAAGAAGATTATCTAAATCAACTCCCATGTAATTACCATTCACCATCTGTTCCACCAGGGCCTCAGCTGATCTGCTGGCATCTTGCAGTTTTCGGTACTTCTCAGGCTTTTCTCGCTGGATGGCCTGCAGCATGACAGGAAAGGTGAGTATTTCAACAGAGGGATTTTGAAAAAGAAAGTAATTAATCTCAGGGATGTCTTCTGATTTCTCGAGACCATTTAACCTCTCGTATTGCCCTGCCAGCCTCCCAATTTGCAATGAAAGCAGCAAGTACCAGATACCATCAGGAAGGGAGTCCGTCAAAGTCAAATACATAAACTGAGAATCAGAACACAACAGTTGACAAGTGATACACGTCAGTATTTTACAGACAAATAAAAGAAATACAAATTAAGAGCTATTCAAAACCCAATATTTCAGAATAAAAATATAGGTTCTAAAGAAATTCCTTGTGGAGGAATAGATTTGCTCATTTCTCATGTGGTTCCTATTGATAACAGCAAGAACTGAAATGCTAACCAAACCACAGGGTTTCATAACACTACAGTATTGAACCCATATACCATTCGATTGCTTACTTTTTTCATAGAAAAAAAAAATCCCTGTAAAATGCATATTAAAATAGATATCTAACATATATATGAACATGTATATCAGACATCCATATACAAGCTACTAAGTAAGAAAGAGAATTAACTGCAGAATTAACACAGACTTCTAGTTATGTATTGTATCTAATACTCTCAGTTCACCTTTCTGTACTCAGAAGTTTCTCATCTACATTCAGGCTAGCACTCAGGCTAGCTGGTAATGGCTG